>NC_091129.1:142241114-142563614 GCF_040183065.1 Periplaneta americana
AAAACATTTTAATTACAGATTTTGATTTTCAATGCGTCTCGAAGTATTAATTTCCTTTAAGCTTTCACTTTCTGTCGTGAGTTGTCGCCACTGCACAGCTCAGAAATAATTTCCGAGGAACCATCCAAATATCTTACAGAAAACAGTATTTCTAGCAGTGAAGTTAGTTGACAGGGGAGAGTGAGGAGGGCGGGGTATGGTTTGAGTTTAAGAGCGTTTGAGGATATGACAGCGTATCCTAATACTACTACCCTTCTTTCTGGGTGATGGAGACCCTGTCAGAGACTACAATAAAATTTTCAAGTACCCTTATAGCCTCCTTAATTGCAGTTCAATGGTCATTTTAAAAGAATATAATAAATGAAATAATAATTTAAAATGATGTAATATAAAAAAATAAAACGAATAAAAAATTACATGAAAATAAATAAAATTAGCTATAATAAATACAAGAATTAAGAGAATTTTCAGATGACAGGGCAGCCGAAAGAATGTCTGAAGTTGTATTTTATCATTTAGAAGAATTTAACTGTAGCAAGAAATTAATTACGCAAACGTACGACGGAGCATCGGCAAATATCGGGCAGTACAGTGGCTTAGGAGCCATCTTCGCAACTAAAAACGGGAGGAGAATCGAACTTCACTACAAATAAATTGCCTGTTCCAGAATGATGAGTCAAAGACTAACATAGGCATTCTTGTATTGATTTTGCATGCTCTATTATTATTATTATTATTATTATTATTATTATTATTATTATTATTATTATTATTATTCTTTTGAGAAGATTAACTCCATATGTAGATGAAATTATTGGGGATCATCAGTGTGGTTTTAGGCTTAATACATAGATCAACTATTGACCAGATATTTTGTATTCGACAGATAATGGAGAAAAAATGGGAGTATAAGGGTACAGTGCATCAGTTATTCATAGATTTCAAAAAGCCATATGACTCGGTTAAGAGAGAAGTTTTATATGATATTCTTATTGAATTTGGTATTCCCAAGAAACTAGTTCGATTAATTAAAATGTGTCTCAGTGAAACGTACAACAGAGTTCATATAGGTCAGTTTCTGTCAGATGCGTTTCCAATTCACTGTGGGCTAAAGCAAGGAGATGCACTATCACCTTTACTTTTTAATTTTGCTCTACAGTATGCCATTAGGAAAGTCCATGATAACAGAGAGGGTTTGGAATTCAACGGGTTATATCAGCTGCTTGTCTATGTGGATGACGTGAATATGTTAGGAGAAAATCCACAAACTATTAGGGAAAACACCGGAATTTTACTGGAAGCAAGTAAAGATATAGGTTTGGAAGTAAATCCCGAAAAGACAAAGTATATGATTATGTCTCGTGACGAGAATATTGTACGAAATGCAAATATAAAAATTGGAAATTTATCTTTTGAAGAGGTGGAGAAGTTCAAATATCTGGGAGCAACAGTAACAAAAATAAATGATACTCCGGAGGAAATTAAACACGGAATAAATGTGGGAAATGCCTGTTATTATTTGGTTGAGAAACTTTTATCATCCAGTCTGCTGTCAAAATTCTGAAAGTTAGAATTTATAAAACAGTTATATTACCGGTTGTTCTGTATGGTTGTGAAACTTGGACTCTCACTTTGAGAGAAGAACATAGGTTAAGGGTGTTTGAGAATAAGGTGCTTAGGAAAATATTTTGGGGCTAAGAGGGATGAAGTTACAGGAGAATGGAGAAAGTTACAGGACACAGAACTGTACGCATTGTATTCTTCACCTGACATGATTAGTAACATTAAATCCAGACGTTGGAGATGGGCAGGGCATGTAGCACGTATGGGCAAATCCAGAAATGCATATAGAGTGTTAGTTGGGAGGGCGGAGAGAAAAAGACCTTTAGGGAGACCGAGACGTAGGTGGGAGGATAATATTAAAGTGGATTTGAGGGAGGTAGGATATGATGACAGAGAATGGATTAATCTAGCTCAGGATAGGGACCAATGGCGGGCTTATGTGAGTGCGGCAATGAACCTCCGGGTTCCTTAAAAGCCAGTAAGTAAGTATTATTATTATATCAGTAGTAGTAGTAGTAGTAGTAGTAGTAGTAGTAGTAGTAGTAGTAGTAGTAGTAGTAGTAGTAGTAGTAGTGGTAATATTTTTAATCAAATATTGGCCGTATCTTGAGCCTACATGACTGAATCAACTGATGACACCACACAGCTGAAGCACGATATTTAAATACGAATTCGGACTTAACAATAATTACTACAGACCAAAATTCTAAGGCACATTAAAAAGACGTGACGCTAGTATTCGTAACAAGGAAAATATAGTCTAAATTTAATCTAATAAATTAATACCAGAATATGAACGATTAATTCAACAGCTTACTCTTTCACAGGTGTGGGCATAAAATTAAACTTCCAAATCGCTGACAATTGTCATACATAGTACTCCTGGAAACTTTAATGCATTTGTACAGCGCGCACAAGGTTTCGACGCTTTCAGGCGACAAACTGATGTTAATTATAATTACGATTCTTGCCTTAATCCGTGAAATTGTTTGCTGCTGGTCACTTCACAAAAGGTCTCAGAAAATCTTTCTCTTATTGCGCTGCAAGGGAAAGGAAACGAGTTATATCAGACTCTTTTAAGATTCTTTGGTGCGTCACAAATTTTTACATCCATTATAAGATTCTGATCCAATTACATTTCTGCTCCAAAAACTTGGTTTCAGTGAGTCGCTGATGCAGTATAATGTAATGAAAAACTTTAATTGGGAAACGTCCCACCCAAATCTTAACATGAGAAACCCGATAAAAGAGTTGTGTAGTCTATATTTTATGGCATCGTTGTCAATAATGGCCCGAATTAACATAAAAATGGCGTCTTTGCGCGTAAAATTAAGGCTATTCTGAGTCGATCTACTAAACTTTAATGGACGCAAGGAATGATATCCGAGGTTGAATCGAACCGTAAAAGTCTCGCATCGAGTTTATCGCTAAGAACATTTCCATTATTCAAAGACATTGCACAAAGACCATGTAGCTTAAAGTTTCTTACAATCACTCAGTTTCATAGAAAGTAAATTTCATTGCATTTCATTTGTACTAGTTGGATAGCCATATGTTCTAGGCATTAATTGAAAATAATTATCAATTATTCTCCGTTGCTACTATAAATCTCACTTCTCTGGGAAAGCGTTTCTCTCTCACTCTCTCGCTCGTTCACTCACTCTCTCTTTGGAAATAGATATAAACTTATACAAATCTGGCTTTCAGGTAATAATAATAATAATAATAATAATAATAATAATAATAATAATAATAATAATAATAATAATAATAATAATAAAAGCCGTAAATCCCCAGTGGGGCAAGGCCTCCTGCTTGGGCAGGGGTGGCTCAAGTCTTGACCATCAGAAGAGCCGACCTGATGGTCTTATTTACATTCCTCGCTTTTTTGTCCACAATTTCACTAGCACTGGTTGTTGCCGCCGCTCAAAGTTGGTTAACTGCGTCCTTCCACCGTGTTCTTTGGCGTCCTATTCTGGTCCACAGTCCTCCTAGCTGCAACTTGAACTCGTCCTCCATCTGGTTCTCGGACGTCCACGGTTTCTCCAGCCAATTCTTGGATCCCACAGTGTCGCCGTGTGTGCCCATCTGGTAGGTTGCATTCGTACCACGTGTCCTCCCCAGCGCCATTTCATCCTTTTAGCGAGTGTGACCACGTCCTCTACGCCGCTTCGTCGCCGTACTTCTTCGTTTCTGATTCTGTCCTTCAGGCTTATTCCGAGTATTTTCCTTTCCATTCTTCTTTGACATCTTCCTAATTTCAATGCCTGTTTCTTGGCGAGTGACCAGGATTGCGCCCCATACAGACGTACAGGTGCAATGCAGCTGTGGAAGATCTGCTTCTTGTTCTGCCATTTCTGGCTCTTGTGCATTAGGATGAAGGACAGACCCCAAAACGTTTTCCACGCTGATGCTATTCGTCTATAGAGTTCTTTATCCATGCTGTTCATGATATGGTCTGGCCAAGGTAAACGTATTGCGTGACAAATTCGATGTTCGCATTGTTGACGATCATCTGCCCTTCTGCGTCGTTAGTCAGTACTTTGGTTTTGCTGGTGTTCATTGTTGGCCTACTGCCATGCTTTCTTCGTAAAAATCGTTCAGTATCTCTTCCAATCGTTTCCTGGATGTGGCAAACAGAATCACGTCATCAGCGAAGCGTAGATTGGTCAGTTTTCTTCCGTCGATAGATATGCCGTGCTTACGACCCCAAAGCAACTTGCGAAAGACCTCCTCCAATACACAATTAAAGATTTTCGGTGACAAGGGATCTCCTTGTCTTACCCCTCGCTGTATTAATAGCTCCCTGTAAAACAGGTTTGAATAATTTCAAGGAAAAATTGTTCCGGGGCCGGTTATCGATCCCGGGACCCTTCGCTTAGCGCACGAATGCTCTCCCGACTGAGCTACCCCAGGAACTATACAAGACACCGTCATAATTTTTCATTTATATCCACACAACTCAAATGAGCTGACAAGACGCCAGAACCCAACTATGAGTGCACACAAATTCAACTAGAAGACGTATCTCAGAAAGATGAACTGAACTATGTAAGTTAAAATGCCATTAAGAACGTTGAATTATTTATAAGTGTTTTCCGCAAGTATTTGTAGAATTAAAAAAAAAATCATATGAACGTTTTCTGTGATTTTTTTTTTTTTTTACTAAATTGCAGTTTTCAGTTACGGAATAAGCATCAGCCGTCAGAAAGAAAGCTTGTTTTATTTTAATTAATATTTTGTTTGATGCAATAATATTGACTAAAGTTCTACGAATAGAGAATAATATTTTTAAGCTATGCATATGTGCGGCGTGTTTCAATACAGCATAAGAGCGAAACTTTTACTCCAAGAAGAATAAGCCTAGTTGGAATAACATTCACATTCAGAAGATTCAAGCTATGATAACCACACGGACTCAAAATATTTTTATCTTAATCTCTAACGCCTCGATCGAAACATCCCAACTTTAGAGATTTATTACTTGAATCGACTGGTTTCCATCCTGCACAACGGCTAAAACACAATAAAGGAGAAAAAATGTCGCCAAATTTCGATCTCAAAACATGTAAGTGATCACAGACAAAGTTCTTGTCGAAAGGATATTGTAAATGTTAGAGAAATAGGTCAAAGAATAAAATGTCATCAGAAGAAATGACTAGAAATCACTACTTGGATGTTGCCAAAAAAAAAAAAAAAAAAAAAAGAGGAAAGCATTTCGAAATGAAAATCTCCGTACAAAAAAAAAAATGCGTGTCAGAAATGACACAAAGGCCTACATTCTCGTATGTTTCATACGTTTTTCAACAATTTATTTACACCATCATATTATTACTGTATAATCATATGGTTTATTTTAACAATGATTGACAAGATACCTGTATGTAATAATTTCGTATGCATTCAATAAGTTAATTTTCATTTTCTGGATTACATACGAAAGGTAAGGTAAAGATTGGTAAAAGTGTGATGCGAGTAATATTGTGATAGTTCTTTTTGAGAATTTATTACAATTTTACTGAGCGACAGGAAGATCGATTCTTTGGGTCAACGTATTAAGGAAATGTTCGTGGATAAGTTGCTGCACAAAACCGGTCCTTTTCTAGCTCAGTAAAATTTTAATAAATTCTCAAAAAGAACTATCACATTACTCGTATTACAGTATTACCAACCTTTAACCTATTGTGACAGAGCTGGGATACGATCTCACGACCCGCAGGAGGATTGCATGGTCGGCCGTGGTTCGGGCAAGTTGCGCGCGCATCTGCTTCCTGTGGCATGTGCTGTGGCGTAGAGAGGAGAGAGGGGGGGAGTAAAGCAGCTGGTGACTGAGGAGAGAAATCCAGAGAAGCCTCGATAGGCGCCATCTTCTGGAAATTTCGAGCAATCGTACTTTCTCGTAACTATGGTGTGGTTATAAATTACGACACGCGAGTGAACTTGAGCAGTGTTGTTATAGTCAGTGGACAGCAAGCCAGCAAGTCTTGTGTAGCAGTGAAGCCAGCTTCGAGACCTAAGTTCGACTTGAGTTGTGTCCGTAACTGTGGAGCCGGAAGTCCTGAGTTTGAGTGCAGTGGACCGCAATTGGGGGACCTGAATTCGAAGTTCAGCGGATTGTCTTTGAAGGTCTGGTGTTCGAGATACTGTGAACTCGAGTGACGGAGCTAGAAGACCTAGCCAAGGCAAACGAACTGTGAACTGAGAACCAACAGTTCTGATTTGTAAATAGTGCTTTGTGAACATTAGTTAAAATGAACAGTTCATTGTTGTTTTCAATAATCCAAGTAAATTGTCACTGTCGTGTGGAGTGCAAATCCCATTGTTGACGGGAGTAGAATTAAATTGTAGAAAGTGATTACTATTGTTGCTTTGAATAAAAGTTGCATTATTGATTGTAATAAAAGTTACACTATGTTCTATAATCCCAAACGTAAGACAATTCAATTTCCTCTTTGGTTTCTACAATTTGGACTTAATCTAAATGCAGATAAATCAAAGGCTGTCTTACTTGCGAATAATAGATTAGTTCCCGATATTAAAAAACTTAATCTTCCGTCTATGAAACCGAATAAAATGACCATTCCTTCCAGTTAAACTGTAAAAACCTGAGGGTTTATTTTGAATTAAGTCTTACTTGGGGGACGCATATCAAACACACATGCAAGAAAGTATTTTTCCATCCTACGCTCATTAAAAAGATGGTATCATTATCCAACTAAATTAAAGCAGACACTTATTATGTCTCATTTCGATTATTGTGGCGATTTATTCAGGGATCTCAGGGTAGATTTATCCCAAAAACTAGGATGTTCATAATTCGGTTGTTGGTTTCACTTGTACTGTTCGTTACTACTATCACATCTCACTTTTCTTTTCTTTTTTAAATTATCGTGGCTCAGGTTATACGAGTGGAAGCCGTTACGCCTACGGTACATCATTTTTCTCTCTTATACTGAATTTTGCACACCTCAGTCTCCTATTACTTATTTGTTCGATTTCACATAATGTAAATATTACAGATTTTCCAGGCCAGTTTTATTATGCCCACCCTGTACAAACCCTTAGGCCTAACATACGATTAATTGTTACCATTCTATAGTTTCTGTTCCTAACAATTTGAAATTTTCTATGTAATTTTTGTGAAAAGCAATTTTTTACATTGACACTGTTATTGTACTGAGCTATTCAATTGTTTCCCAACAGACGTTACATGGTGATTCGATCAATGCGACGTCTACTTTTAAAAATAACTAATTTTTTATTAATAAACGTACACAAATTGGATATCTTGTTGCCTCAGATCACCTCCATTCACGTGACATAACAAAATCACATACATTTCGGAAACGACTGTTTTTTTCGGACTTATGTTTTTATAGGACTTTTTTCATTGTTTCTCTGTCCTCTACTCACCCCTACGAATTATAGCCCACCTATAATATTACGATACACGCTGTCTATTGTCTTCTATATGCTGCCCACTACATGGCCATTAATATCTTCCTGTCTGGAAAATGAAAAGTTTTAATGTTTGTTTATGCTCATTAGCGGAATGAGAGCTTTACTTTGCAAATTTTGATTCACTTTGAAACATTTTAATTTAATATTTGGTGGTAAAGGGACAATCCTCTCTTACTCTTTCATGGTGTGGCCATTTTCTTAATTT
Organism: Periplaneta americana; assembly: GCF_040183065.1. NCBI lineage: Eukaryota > Metazoa > Arthropoda > Insecta > Blattodea > Blattidae > Periplaneta > Periplaneta americana. The sequence goes on from NC_091129.1 coordinate 142,248,844, forward strand.
CTGATTGTTTCACTTGACTTTTATTTTTCTGTTGGGAACATATTTATATTATACAGAGTGATTCACGAGGATTTACCGTCCTTTACGGAGATTATTTTCGAAGACATTCTGAGCAAAAAAGTCATATAAACATTTGTCCTAATCTCAATATTTTCAGGGTTACACTAATTTCAAGTTGTTTGTAAAATACCTTTTTTTTTAATTTTAAGGGTTAAAGAATATTACAAATAGAGAATGAACTATTCAGAAGTGTCATTTCTTTAGCTGGCTAGTGTTCTGAAGCTAAAAATGTGTTGTCAATTGCTTTGTACAGATTTTGTTTTTCAATTTTTGACTAAAAGTGACATCATCCTTATGCACTTATCACAAAAATTGTTACAAATCATATGAATTTAGGAACTTAATTCTCTACAGTTTAATTATGCATCCTAATGTAGAGTCTTAAGGAATTTTCAAGAGTGACATGATTTGCAACAATTGTGATAAATGCGTAAGAAAATATAATTTTGTAATTAAAAATCGAAAAAAAAAAAATTCTATACGAAGCAACTATGGAATTTACAACACATTTTTAGCTTCAGAATATTAGCTAATTAAAGAAATGATACAGTACTACTGAGTAGTTCATTCTTTATCCGTAATATTCTTTTACACTTAAAACTCAGGAATAATGGTATTTTACAAAAAAAATTCAAATTAGTATAACCACAGTCTACTATATACAGTCATGAAGCTTGCCTTTTGAGGGTGCTAGAAACAATAGACTGTGACGGTTCTATTTTACATTGCCTGTAATGAGGCGATATTAGCGATCCTAGTGGTGAGCAACTATCTAATGTTTGGATATTTACTACGTATTGAGCTTCGCGACTGTATATATTAGACTGTGGTATAACTTTGAAAATATTGAGATTAGGACAAATGTTTATATGACATTTTTTCTTCAGAATGTCTTCGGAAATAACCTCCGCAAGTGACGGTAAATCCTCGTGAATCACCCTGTATTTGGTAATAATGAGTTTTCATTTTAATGATTATTTGAATGCCAAAGACAATATCTCTTTCAGAAGCCTTAAATAGCCAATAAACAATATTAAATAGGTCTCTAAAAACATATATCTTTTTCTTATACGGAGTGTTAAAAATAACGTTTACAACGTTTCAGAGATGATAGAGGAGGTAAAAACAAACATCTGTTTTAAGTGACAAACTTTAGCAGATGCGCCGTTTTGCCGCTAGATGGCCTGAAGGAATAGATGACTTGACTTCCGTCACAACACACACTGGTTAGTTCTGTTTGTGCACGACCACCTTGTAGAACCTTGTCTGTTGCCTAACAGCCTCCGTGGTGATAATTATTTTGTTTTTCTACACGACGCCCTACCAAAACTTTTATAAAATGTCCCATTGAACATCAGAGAACGAATATGTTTTCAGCATGACGGTGCCCTCCACACTTTGATCGTTGTGTCAGGAACCACCTAAATGCTACATTCTCCGATCGTTGGATTGGGAGAGGTGGGCCGGTACCGTGCCCACCTCGATCATCGGATCTAACCCCACTGGATTTCTTTTTGTGTGGAGACGTGAACTGTTTTGTATATGAGACATAGATCGATACGGCAGACGACTTAGTTGCTCGCGTTGTTGAAGCTGCACATGTTATTAGAGACAATGTTGGCCTTATTGAGCGTTGCAGACACTCCATAGTACGAAGGTACCAGTTGTTCAATGCCTTCCATGAACGGCAGTTTGACCACCACATCTAAAAGAGCAATTGGTCTTGTTCTTTATGGATTATACTAACACTTACGTACATAATAAACGGCGCATCTGCCAAAGTTTTGTCAGTTACAAAAGATATTTGTTTTTATCTCCTCTATTACCCCCGAAACGTTGTAAACGTTATATTTGAACACCCTGTATAATGCCACAGTGAAAAGTGTATATACCACAGAATCTCAGATGCAATAATTCGTTGTTACATCCGAATAGAAAATTTATTGCAAGTATTTGAAAATTGTAGCGCCTATTTAAAATTTTACTTCATAATTTTTACCATGTATTGATTCGTCTACAAGTTTCCACATTTTATCTATCTATTTCCTGCTCTTTAATATTTACGAGTATTTTAATCTACAGACACGATAATGTTTTGATACATCAATAATGGATAAAATGAGAATGGCAAGGAAAATGGAACATCTGGGGAGAAAGCTTAAACGTAGTTGCTTTGTCCACCACAGATATCAGAGTATCTGCCTAGGACCGCACTCCTGTCCTCTTTGACGAGAAACTGTCGGCTAAATGACGTGGTAACGGCTGAGCCATCCGATAACATCATCTCCATTATGTATTAGGCTCTCCAACATGTTCCGTTCACGAAGAAGCTTGTACTGTTAAACATTAGTCCTCCAATCTTTCGTTCAATCTTCTCTGTGATATTTTCCATTTTACGCTCTCAGTTTGTAAAGAATAAAGAGAAATCGCTACTCTGGAACAAAAAATCGATTCAGAGATTTTCACGTCATGTTTCCCTGGTATCGAAAACCCATACCGTCTTTTGTCTATCTGTATACAACGATTTATCTCACATTGGACTGATTAGGGATATTCTGAACTAGCACCAACAGATAGCGCGCGTGTAATTTGAGAGATGCGCTTTGTGTGTGCGTTTGTTTTCCGGTATATAAACATTGAGGATTTAAGTAGTACATAAAGTACATTAAATACTATTAAAAACAACTAAAAATGCCAAAATTTTTGTTGTGTTTCTATATGTAAAACCAGGGAAAGCCATGTGTCTTCATTCAGGTCCCGAAATATTCTGAATATATGCTTTAAACCTTAAAAAAGTTTAATCAATTAAATTGTGCCTCGAAAGTGCTAGCTATTAAACAAAAATAACTACTTCAAGTAACGAATTGCTGACTACAGTTTCATTTTGGAAGAGGGGAAAGAAAATTAATAAAAACATATGCAACCTCGACAGCAAACTATGTTAGCTTAATGTTTGTAATGTGCTGTAAACTAATTATTAAAACCATGTTTTTACTTCAAATTTTCAAAAACATCCTACATAATACTCAAAACTGCATGTCCTTAATCTACAAAACACAGGAATAATCGTGATACTACTACGACCATATTATATCATCTTATCAAACATTGCATTTGATCTTGCTGCAACTAGAGAAAAAAAATACGAGAAATTCAATGTCGATAGTCCCTTCCCTATATATATATATATATAAAAATTGGTGGTTGCATAGTCTGTTTTTAGCGTACAGTACTTACAATACTAATGATTAAAGAGGTAATATTCATTTTGACAAAGTTCCTATTTTTATTATTTTTTTTTATTCCTGCACCTCGTTCTCAAAGTTCTCGTTTAGGTTAATAAATATTCAATTTACTCGTATCTATATTCTGCATACTGCAGATTTCTCCATCCATCACTTAAGAGGAATAGCTCAGTATTATTCATTGTAAATTAAATTGAATTATGAGGTAAGAAAATACGGAATTATATTAAATTGTACTAGGTTATACAAAATAATTATAAATATAATTTTGACACGCACAGAAAACCAACAAGCGAGAGAACGTAATCAACTGTAGCATATGACATAATATAGCCGTATTACATGTTGTGCCGCATGGAACGCTCCTGCCATCTAACGGTAAAACTTCGCATAAGATATCCCTTTTGGCTCATAGCCTATTCAATTTCTATGAATCAAATTATTTCGGAATTATGAATGTAAAAAATAATACAATATAAAAACCTAACTGCTGACGAAGCTGAGGAAGAATTAGATGTTAATAGCGTGTGGAACAATATCCGAGATAATATCAAAATTGCAGCTGAGCAGAGCATAGGTTATCATGAAACTAAGAAAAAGAAACCGTGGTTTGATGAAGATTGTTGCATTGCAGAAGAAAGAAGGAAACAGGCAAAATTGAAATTCTTACAGGATCCAGTTGACGAGAAGAGAGATAATTATTTCAATGAAAGGCGGGAAGCAAGTCGTACATTTAGGAATAAAAAGAGAGGTTACTTGAAGGAAAAGCTGAATGAGGTAGAAACAAATAGTAAGAATAAAAACATTCGAGATTTATATAAGGGTATAAAGGAATTTAAGAACGGATATCAGCCAAGGTAAACGTGATCAAGGATGAGAATGGTGACTTGCTTGCAGACTCTCCATTAGTCCTAAACAGATGGAAAAATTATTTTGCGCAACTACTAAATGTACATAGGCCAAAGAGAAATTCTCGGGACGAAATTGAAATACAAACTGCTGAGCCATTTATACCCGAACCCACGCTTTCAGAAGTCGAAATTGCGATAGAAAATCAGAAAAAGTACAAGTCTCCAGGTATCGATCAAATTCCAGCACAATTAATACAAGAGGGTGGAAGTGCATTATATAGCGGAATTTATAAAATTGTATTTGCTATTTGGGAAAAGGAAATTGTACCAGAACAATGGAAGGAGTCCATAATTGTACCTATTTTTAAGAAAGGGGACAAAACCAACTGTGGTAACTTTCGAGGAATATCACTTTTGTTGACGTCGTACACAATTTTGCCCAATATTCTTTTGAGAAGATTAGCTCCGTGCGTAGATGAAATTATTGGGGATCATCAGTGCGGTTTTAGGCGTAATAGATCGACTATTGATAAGATTTTTTGTATTCGACAAATAATGGAGAAAAAATGGGAGTATAAGGGTACAGTACACCAGTTATTCATAGATTTCAAAAAGGCATATGACTTCGGTTAAGAGGGAAGTATTATATGATATTCTTATTGAATTTGGTATTCCCAAGAAACTAGTTCGATTAATTAAAATGTGTCTTAGTGAAACATACAGCAGAGTCCGTATAGGTCACTTTCTATCTGATGCTTTTCCAATTCACTGCGGGATAAAGCAGGGAGATGCACTATAACCTTTACTTTTTAACTTCGCTCTGGAATATGCCATTAGGAAAGTTCAGGATAACAAGCAGGGTTTGGAATTGAATGGGTTACATCAGCTTCTTGTCTATGCGGATGACGTGAATATGATAGGAGAAAATCCATAAACGATTAGGGAAAACACGGAAATTTTACTTGAAGCAAGTAAGGCGATCGGTTTGGAAGTAAATCCCGAAAAGACAAAGTATATGATTATGTCTCGTGACCAGAATATTGTACGAAATGGAAATATAAAAATTGGAGATTTATCCTTCGAAGGGGTGGAAAAATTCAAATATCTTGGAGCAACAGTAACAAATATAAATTACACTCGGGAGGAAATTAAACACAGAATAAATATGGGAAATGCGTGTCATTATTCGGTTGAGAAGCTTTTATCATCTAGTCTGCTGTCCAAAAATCTGAAAGTTAGAATTTATAAAACAGTTATATTACCGGTTGTTCTTTATGGTTATGAAACTTGGACTCTCACTCTGAGAGAGGAACATAGGTTAAGGGTGTTTGAGAATAAGGTGCTTAGGAAAATATTTGGGGCTAAGCGGGATGAAGTTACAGGAGAATGGAGAAAGTTACACAACACAGAACTGCACGCATTGTATTCTTCACCTGACATAATTAGGAACATTAAATCCAGACGTTTGAGATGGGCAGGGCATGTAGCACGTATGGGCGAATCCAGAAATGCATATAGAGTGTTAGTTGGGAGACCGGAGGGAAAAAGACCTTTGGGGAAGCCGAGACGTAGATGAGAGGATAATATTAAAATGGATTTGAGGGCGGTGGGATATGATGATAGAGACTGGATTAATCTTGCACAGAATAGGGACCGATGGCGGGCTTATGTGAGGACGGCATTGAACATTTGGGTTCCTTAATAGCCATTTGTAAGTAAGTAATAGTACTTTATTTGACATAAAAAAAACAAAATGGTTATCTACTACTCCCTCCGTTACAAAATATGGTATAGTAACAAACAAAACATGTTTGATTATTGCGCATGCGCGCACGAAATGTTTCGCGGTGTGGTATTCTGTTTAGTAGTGAAGGGACTCTCAGTGCAGTTGTGAATATAATCTTCTACAGTGGATCAAACTATAATATTTAAATAGTTCATTATGAACAGAAATCAAATGGGCACCTGCTGTGGAGTCCCCATTGCAGAAAACGTAACACCAACCCAGTCAATTTTGAATAGAAGATCTAAGGCTCAACAGTCGTACAAAAACGGGTTGTAATTTATTGCAGCTTTTTATGTTAATTAGTCTCTCTCAAAACAATGTTTGCTTTTTATTTTAGAAATTTGACATCACACAAAATGAAATGTACCTGATTTTTATGATTTTCTTGCGTTAATTTATCAAATAAATAAGTATGTAGAAGATGTATTAATATTACATTATATTACTGAGAACTATAACAAATGTATACCATATTTTGGAACAGAATTAATTACATCTTTCTATACCATATTTTGGAACAGAGGGAGTACAAGATTTGACAGACTATTTTTATTTATTTTTTTTTTCCCATTTTTACGGTACATGTAATAAGCTGACAAATTAGACAATGAAGTCAGAGATGGAAAATCGCCTTTCTATGGTAAATTAAAGGGAGATATAGGTCTAAACTGACCAAAAATCAATTTTTATAAAAATTAGTCAAAAAATATTAGCCTACATATTGTTGGGAATATTTCCACAAAATTTTAGGGCCCAAATGTTAGTCTAAATATGTTTCAATCAAGGAGAGTCACAGAGTAGTTCTAGAAAAAGATTGGAGAGGGACTAGGACTAGAAAATAATTGTGAAAATTCTTCTTCAGGATTTAGAATAGGCTAATTGATTTATCAATTATTTCGTGTGCTATAAACAGTGCCTTTTTTTGTTGTCTAAGGATTAGATCTCTAGTGCCTGGGAAAAGTGACATAAGTCAGTTTCCACAAAACTTTTTTGATAATTGACAACTTACACTGGTTTAAGTCCATTTGATTTTTTTCTGTATGAATTATTGTAATGGGAGAAATATGATGTCTCTTTTTCCAAGCGCGCAGATGTTCCATAAGTTGTCAATAAATTATCAAAAAGGTTTGTGGAAAGTGACTTAAGTCACTTTTCCCAGGCACTACAGAGATAATAGAATGAATAATGTTGATGAAATCCAGAAATTAAAAATTTAGGTTCTTCACGATTTTAAATTGACCAAAATAGAATAACTAGAATAATATAAGATAAATAATAATATTACAAACGGAAAGGAAGGTCTTTGAAAAGATTACTCAATGAGCGTGTTAAAGTCGGAGTCATGAACAAAGAGTACGGTGAAATACTAAGACCATGACACTCTCACTTTAACAGACATTGAACTTTCATTTTCTCGTCAAAGAACGGGATGGGGAGCTGCAAATATGTCTCTACTTAAAAATCATTAACAAAGAAAACATATTCCGGTATACGTATTTTTATATTTTATATTACAACTAGCCGTACCCGTGCGCTCCGCTGCACCTGTTAGAAATAAATATAAAGTAATTACATAATTAAAATAGGACGTTTTATCCAGGGAACATTCGTGTTTGCTAGAAGGATAAATCGCTTAATATGTTACTTAATTTAAATTGTATTTAAATAATTAAAATGCGGTCATTTTGGTCCAGAGAGCAATCATTTGGTGAAATGACAATTCCTTTAAAATGTTTCTTAATTGTTATTACGTGCAACCATAGTTTAATGAAGACTGACTTATCATTTAGTTTTAATGTGTACACTTTATATTACTTGCTATATGTTTCAGAAGTTACTGTAATAACATTGTAGAATTATGTCCATCTAGAGAAACTACACTTTCCAATGGTGAAATAATAATTAAACAATTAATTAGCTTCCGATATTACTTCATACAAACACAGAAACATTCTCTGTAGGCTATGTTTAATAGTTCGAGTGTTGTTGTCCAAGGCCCCTTATAGACGAAGTCATTTGTTTTTATTTCAGTACAGCACCTTAGATGGCGTTGTTATTGTAATTTTAAAACTCATTTATCTCATAAAATATCAGTCCTATCAAAATTTTGTATAGAATAAAACTTATCGGAAATTATTTTTAAAGAAACTTTCGTTATGTAACATTTTTCATGAAAATAATAATGGAGATATTTCGATTTAAATCAAGCCCCCTATAAACCCCCATTTTAAATGAAGTATTTTGAATGCCATATAGCCTAAAATCTAAGTTACAACGAACTTAACTTATATTCCAATTTTCATATAAATCGGTTCAACCATTATCGCGTGAAAAGGTAACAAACATCCAGGCAGACATACAAACAAAAATTTCGAAAAAGCGATTTTCGGTTTCAGGATGATTAATCATACTTGGTAACACCAATTATTTTTGGAAAATCGAAAATTACTAGAAAAATTTGGGCTACAGATTTATTATTAGTATAGATTATTATCTGAATATAACCACGAGAAAAGATATTACCACTCCGTTGGGACGATTAGACCTGTGGTTGTTCTAGGCTGCTATCAATAACAGTATCTTTCAGTTATATTCGTGAGAACCAAGTAGATATGTTTATTGTGAATAATAGAAGGGTTATGTATGATTCGTACATGTAGCGTACTTTGTATTCTAATTACACAATTGCGAATCTCGGACTTGAAAATTAGTGGTAAGATTTCGTCATGTATTACGTGATAATCAGAGATTAATATGCAATCAATGTAACATAAAATCGGAGAGGAGATGAATTCTGAATTTTAATTACACACTGCCTCCGTTCTTCAGTAAATTGACGGGATAAGAAAAATATACCGTACTTTTTTTACGCAGAATAAATAAACCGCAAACATTTAAAATATCTCAATTAATAAGATCGGCGGTAGTATCATTAATTTTTACATGAGCCTGCAGGTCTTCATTTCTACATTAAACAAAGTAGGATCAAATAGAGCTATTATAACATAGGGCTTGGATTTAAATTTATTTTTTATTTGTAATAATGGATAAAATTAAAACAAAACCACTGTAACAAAATACCTTTCTGTGTGGGCAATTGTGATATACCTATAGCTCTATTCTAATACGGTGCTATACATCTGGTCATATTATACCTACAGAATAATGAAGTAAGGCTATTGTGATACACACAGATGCTTAATGTACCACCTGTAAAAGTTTGGTTGAAAGCGCATTAAAATTAATTTAGCAACTTTTGTAATGACGTAGTTCCCATAAAATTTACACAATTTACTGAAACTTTGACACCTTACTGCCAATGCTAGAATATTGCTGTATGTTCAAATAGTTTTTTTGTGTGTAAGAAAACAGATTGAGAAAACTATACTACAGTTTATATTGCTAATAGTACATTATGCAACAAGCCTATAATGATAGTAATTAAGAATCGAGTATGGATATTTATGAAACGAGCGCAAGCGAGTTTCATAATTTTCATACGAGCTTCTTAATTACCATTATAGACGAGTTTCATACGACTTTTTATGCTCGACCATATTTCTAACTTGAAATTACCGGTATTCAGATGTATACATTTTATTTGTATCTGACAAGATTGGAAGTGACCTTGTTCTAGGTCGTGAATTGTGAAATGTGCGCAGACGCGAAAGTATTGATTTTTTCCGAGAAACAATAATGTCATTGACATTGCCGTAGTCCCATTAAACTTGATAATATTATAATATTATAACCTTGATTATTGAATTCGACATTGAAAAACGAGATGACAAATTGAATTTATTTGAATATTATTTACAATTAACGGTAATTATTATAGTAACAGAACATAACCTTCTGCGACAGTATTGGATTTCCAGCCTCCGTGACTTTTCGCTAATTCTCTTTCGATTGCATATCCGAGAATAATCGATACTTGCGGTTTTATAACGGTACAAAGCTGACTTGTCATTGGCTGAACACATGTAAGCTGAGTTAACATTGGCTGAAGACCTGTACTTTAATGAGTAGGTGTACTTTAATGACATGCATTAAAGGACTGCTACCGGGTGTATAATTAGTACATTTCGGCATGGTCGAGCATAAAATAAATTAAAACATGCTTTTGAATAATGAGGAAAGTATTTTCCAAAATTGTTTTATATTTTAGCAGTAAGAAGAATGACTATTAAGTTAATATTGCTAGATAAACAAGTAAAAAAAAAATTAGTGTAAATGTGTATTTTTTTTAACTTATGCTGTATTGTAGGTGCCATACCAAAATATAAATTCAAACACTTCTCAAGAGCTGAAAAATTATGAAATACCCCTCAACTTGGCCAGTTTCTTTCATTATAAACATAATAGCATAATACTCCTTCTCATTGACACATTAGACAAAAATGAAGCTGACACTATTATGAATAAAAGGAAAATGTAAAAATTATTCTATCTTTATTCATTCAAGAGCAAGAACAAAAGTAATCGAGTATCACATCAAAGTTTTTTCAAGAAACAAAACTGCCTTTTATTTTAATACATTTATGAACCTGATAATGATTTTTTAAACCTCGTCCAATATTGCTACTTAGAGAATGTAATATACTTCCATAAACACGGTTTTAAACTTTTTCAAACTGAGACTTGGTACATTTTAAAGTCTGTATCAAATTAGCCCGATTTTTTCACTGTACCATATTAACCCAATATTTTTATTGTATCATATTAGCCCCACTTGACCCTATGTCCGATTTATATTTATGGAAGACAGAGACATATTGACGGTCCTCACACGCCAGCTAATTTAAAAGGTAATATTCTGTCTAAATTTCCAACATCGCTTCCAGACTGTAGGTGCTATAAATTAAGACAAGTTACGATGCCATTTTTATATTCGGAAATAGGCCATCACTTTATGGTGCAATGGTGCAACGCTTTATGACATCGAGGTCGCTGAAGAGTCTGCAGGTAAACTCTATATAAAATACTGCATATTACTGCAACTTGCTTTTGGTATTGCGAGCCACAAACAACCATTTCGTGCAAAATAAGAGTACTTATTTATTTAAATTTTGTTGTTTATAGTACTGCCAGCCATAAACAACCACTTTATGCAACAGAAGAGTAGGCTACTTATGTATTAAGTGTCTGTTATTAAGTATTTATATAGTAATACAATAACGAGTTATAAAGGTTGCGGCAAAACATCCTCCTTAATTTAAAGTTTAAATAAAAAAAAAACAGATGGATCAAAATAAGGAAACATTATTAATATGAATGGTATATTAAAAGTGGGAACTTTTCATTTTTTTCAAACGTGTCTCTCAAGTGGTGTCCTTCACTATCAATGCATTGTTGAATGCGACTTCGGAAATTCTGAATCACTCTAACTAGCATTTCTTGAGGAATAAGACCAGTTTCTTCCTGTATTGCATTTCTTAGGTCTGGCAAAGTCCTCGGCCGATGTGTGAACACCTCAGCCTTGAGATGCCCCTATAGAAAAAAAAATTGCAGGGTGCAAGGTCTGGGGATCGTGCTGGCCAGGGGACGTCGCCACGTGAAGAAATTAAGCGTCCGGGAAACATCTGAGCAGCGACAACGGAATTACCACTTACCAGAAATGATACCACAACGTAAGCACGTTCTTTACCCGTCCACGGCATAGTTGGAATTCGTTACAAATTACAATTTGCACTAATTGAATGTCAATTCCGTGTATTCATGTCCTATTCAATTCTTGTTGTTTTGCGCATGTCATTTGATATCGCTATGGCAACGCATGTAAACCTACATTTCCCACTGTTTAGACATAGTTCATATTAGTACAGTTTCCTTATTTTGATCCATTTGTTCTTTATTTAAATATTAAATTAGGTAGGATGTTTTGCCGCACCCTTTATTTATAAGATGGCTATTAATTTTTACTAGTGGTCACTCTGATGTACATACACTGCTCTGCCGATTTAGTAAAATGCGATTAAGTCTAAACTAAGTAGAAAAGAGTGCAACATGGTCCGTTGTAACGAGAATCCAAGCCCCCGCATACCGGTAAGGCATCATATCACAAACACGTTCACGTCTGAGTATTTTTGATAACGTAAATCTTATTCAACGCCTACAAAACGGTGCAAATATTAAGGATATTGCTGAAGAATTTAAGATAATATTTATTTACTAATTTACTTAGCCTATTCATTTATTATTTATTTATTATTGTATTTTATTGACAGATATATTCTAGGAAATACAATTAATTGGTATTAACGTTGTATCAGAGTCACTATTTTACAATGAATTAACAACTCTTAAATATCCATTTCCGTATGATCGCCTAACCTGTACAACCTACCATCCCTTTCATGTTATGATGGACTTTTCTAAACGAACGTCGGTTCCAGGAAATTGGTAACAATTTTCTTCCCTCTCATTCTCAGACAACAAACTTGGTTGGACAATGTTTGTGTTTAAGAGATTTTTTTTTTTTTTTTCATTTTAATAGTAATTTTGGAGCATTTTCACATTTTTAGTACCGGTATTTCTATTTTTAAATATACGAAAAACACTAAAAAGGCGCTTTCCAGCCACAAACATCGCTTTTAGGCATTTGCAGGAGTTTATGGTTCATTTAGGCGCTTTGGATGTATAGAGATTTAATGTGGGGATCCTGTATACATGAAAGGTAGAGATATCTGATTAACATACATACGGTCTTAATAAATAATAACTCTGTATACAGACGTTTAACTGTCTTATACTTATACAATGAATAGCTCGTTTAAAAGTCGTGCGTAAATTCCTTACTAGTAATCACTACATACGTCATGTATAACAGTATAACTGTTACACAGCTACGTCACAGTTTCGTCATTACTTCATTACGAAAGGTAATAGAATATCTGAGGTTCTCTATTGCATCCGGTAGAGTTCTCTAGTGTGCCGTGTTAAGTATCGATACTACAACCGGCTCTGATCATTACCACGCTATATTTTGGTCAAAGTGTACAAGCTACAGCAATATTATTCTTATTATTCTGTGCTCTTTGGTTTGTTCTTCTGTGGTTACAAGACAACCATCATCATAAAATGACAGTCGATACGAACAGTTGTTAGAGGGGCGGCCATTTTTTTCTCTATATACAACGCTTAAACAAGGGGTTTCGTGTATATAATTACTGCAAAGGAATTCCCATTGTACAGTTACAGACTGTTTATACAGCCATCGCTTATGTATGGTTTATTGATAATATTTTCTGTCCCAAATCTGCATAAGTCTCGTATAAAAACTATACGGGGTTTATTAGTAAAACCGCTAGAATATAACAAACAAAATAGTTACGGAACTAGAAATCCGTTACATTACATATCACGTGGGAGGGAGCTATCGCAAAGCACTATTCCAAATACCACAGATTTTCTAGTCGCAACATCCTAGAACGCGCCTATCTTCATCTTCATCAACATCATATTCTTCTCCTTCTGACGAGTGAGCCATCGCTTACTTATTCGGGGTTCGAACCTGAGAAATTGGTGAGTTGAATCTCCACGAATCGAATTTCGAAAAAAAACGACTCTTGCCATCAGGGAAAAAACAATGAAAATTTTTCGCATTTATAAGGACAAACACTGTTGTACAGGGACATCATTTTATTTTACTTCAATTTTTATTGTACCTGAGTTTTTTAATGTACTTCACTCCCACCCCTTCTACTAATGAAGTTCAACCGTCCTCCATACAAATCCAAGACCGCATATAGAGTCATAGTAGCCTTACGGTCTTAATAAACAGTACGTTCCAAAAATATGTTCGCGTTTTCCATATTGAATCATTTTCGCACAAGTACTGTCGTCCATTTGCCTACGTCGTATCCCGATTTCTCCCACCTGCTTCTGTTCGCCTATCTATAAAGTCTAGTAGCTGGGCTGTCTTAGCTTTTTTCTGAGAACATTAATTTCTGTTAGGAACTGGACGTCTACGTAATATTATACAACTGTTTAAAATAACTTAAATAAAAGGGCCTCGTTAAGTAATTAACTGTCACGCGATTTCCTCCCTTTCTACGTCCCTACGATATAACCACTTGGACGGACAGTAGATAGTATGTCTGAGTAATTTTATCTTTTCGGATAGGACAGAAGCGAAGATTGAATTTACAGTACGTAAGGTACTCTTTTATAGAGTAGGTACAAAATTATTTCAACATGAGTTACTAGTACGAAGGATGAAACTGGTAATTGGGATTAGGTACAATAGTCTATAGTGAGATAATATGCACATTAGAACTGAAGCCTGTATCGAAATGAACGGCCACCATTTTAAAAAAAGTGTTTAAATATTCATATTACGATTATTTTTCAATTTAACTTCATTCTCTATAGTGTACGCTAATGTGCTGTAGATATTATAATATACACTGCATAATGAATACGTCCACATGGACAGCTCAGTTCGTGAGTAAAAACACTAACTGTTAATATTGTAGGCTACTATATTTCGATTAAACAAAAACCTAATGAAAATGATCAAACTCAAAAGCGCAATATTTCCTATTTTACGTAAATGGATGAACTAATTTTCTTCCCTCCTATACCTAGTAAATTGATTTGTTTGTATATTACGCCAGTATCATCGAACTCCAGTCGTGGAAAGGGGTAGCAAACGGCGTTGATCCAGAGGTATAGGCAAGTTAATATTAAAGATATTAGTAAAAATAAAATGAGTCCCTGTACTTTGAGTCTCCATTCATCGGCAACAACGTTATTTCGAATAAAAATTAATGTTACATGTTAAAACTGTCCTAAGGTGTGCGGATATCCCGAGCCATAGATTTCAAGGGTATAAACGGGCCCAAATTTACAGGCATATCCTTAATGTGCTGTAGACAGTATAATATACACTGCATAATGAATACGTCCACATGGACAGCTCAGTTCGTGAGTAAAAACACTCATTGTTAATATTGTAGGCTATTATATTTTTATTAAACAAAAACCTAATGAAAATGATCAAACTCAAAAGCGCAATATTTCCTAGTTTACGTAAATGGATGAACTACGTTTCTTCCCTCCTATGCCTAGTAAAGTGATTTGTTTGTATATTACGCCAGTATCATCGAACTCCAGTCGCGGAAGGGAGTAGCAAACGGCGTTGATCCAGAGGTATAGGCAAGTTAATATTAAAAATGTTAGTAAAAATAAAATAATGTCCCTGTACTTTGAGTCTCCATTCATCGGCGACAACGTTATTTCGATTAGTTAAAAATTGATGTGACATGTTAAAACTGTCCTAAGGTGTGCGGATATCCCGCGCCATACATTACAAGGGTATAAAGGGGCCCAAATTTACAGGCATATCCTTAATGTGCTGTAGACAGTATAATATCCACTGCATAATGAATACGTCCACATGGACAGCTCAGTTCGTGAGTAAAAACACTCATTGTTAATATTGTAGGCTATTATATTTTTATTAAACAAAAACCTAATGAAAATGATCAAAGTCAAAAGCGCAATATTTCCTAGTTTACGTAAATGGGTGAACTACTTTTCTTCCCTCCTATGCCTATTAAAGTGATTTGTTTGTATATTACGCCAGTATCATCGAACTCCAGTCATGGAAGGGAGTAGCAAACGGCGTTGATCCAGAGGTATAGGCAAGTTAATATTAAAAATGTTAGTAAAAATAAAATGATGTCCCTGTACTTTGAGTCTCCATTCATCGGCGACAACGTTATTTCGATTAGTTAAAAATTGATGTGACATGTTAAAACTGTCCTAAGGTGTGCGGATATCCCGCGCCATAGATTACAAGGGTATAAACGGGCCCAAATTTACAGGCATATCCTTAATGTGCTGTAGACAGTATAATATACACTGCATAATGAATACGTCCACATGGACAGCTCAGTTCGTGAGTAAAAACACTCATTGTTAATATTGTAGGCTATTATATTTTTATTAAACAAAAACCTAATGAAAATGATCAAACTCAAAAGCACAATATTTCCTAGTTTACGTAAATGGGTGAACTACTTTTCTTCCCTCCTATACTTAGTAAAGTAATTTGTTTGTATATTACGCCAGTATCATCAAACTCCAGTCGGGGAACGGGGTAGCAAACGGCGTTGATCCAGAGGTATAGGCAAGTTAATATTAAAGATATTAATAAAAATAAAATGAGTCCCTGTACTTTGAGTCTCCATGCATCGGCGACAACGTTATTTCGATTAGTTAAAAATTGATGTTACATGTTAAGACTGTCCTAAGGTGTGCGGATATCCCGAGCCATACATTACAAGGGTATAAACGGGCCCTAATTTACAGGCATATCCTTAATGTGCTGTAGACAGTATAATAAACACTGCATAATGAATACGTCCACATGGACAGCTCAGTTCGTGAGTAAAAACAGTCATTGTTAATATTGAGGGCTACTATATTTTTATTAAACAAAAACCTAATGAAAATGATCAAACTCAAAAGCGCAATATTTCCTAGTTTACGTAAATGGATGAACTACTTTTCTTCCCTCCTATACCTAGTAAAGTAATTTGTTTGTATATTACGCCAGTATCATCAAACTCCAGTCGGGGAACGGGGTAGCAAACGGCGTTGATCCAGAGGTATAGGCAAGTTAATATTAAAGATATTAATAAAAATAAAATGAGTCCCTGTACTTTGAGTCTCCATTCATCGGTGACAACGTTATTTCGATTAGTTAAAAATTAATGTGACATGTTAGAACTGTCCTAAGGTGTGCGGATATCCCGCGCCATAGATTGCAAGGGTATAAACGGGCCCAAATTTACAGGCATATCCTTAATGCGCTGTAGACAGTATAATATACACTGGATAATGAATACGTCCACATGGACAGCTCAGTTCCTGAGTAAAAACACTCATTGTTAATATTGTAGGCTATTATATTTTTATTAAACAAAAACCTAATGAAAATGATCAAACTCAAAAGCGCAATATTTCCTAGTTTACGTAAATGGATGAACTACGTTTCTTTCCTCCTATGCCTAGTAAAGTTATTTGTTTGTATATTATGCCAGTATCATCGAACTCCAGTCGTGGAAAGGGGTAGAAAACGGCGTTGATCCATAGGTATAGGCAAGTTAATATTAAAAATGTTAGTAAAAATAAAATGATGTCCCTGTACTTTGAGTCTCCATTCATCGGCGACAACGTTATTTCGATTAGTTAAAAATTGATGTGACATGTTAAAACTGTCCTAAGGTGTGCGGATATCCCGCGCCATAGATTACAAGGGTATAAACGGGCCCTAATTTACAGGCATATCCTTAATGCCCGTAAATCCATATCTCTCATAAATGCTGAATTGCGCTTTAAGCAACGCACAAACGTAGCCTCTGACACATAACCGTTATGTACTGAATACAAATGCTTTCCTCACGAACACACACAGAGCTGGATGGGGCATCTGCTATTGAAACTTTTGTTTTCGAGGCCTTTTGGCTGGGAGTTGCACGCTTTTGTATCCAGTAATTTACATGGCCTGAAACAAAATAACAGCCGTATTCTATGTACTTCCAGCTTGCTGCGCTCGGCTTGCCCCCGCCAGTACATTCCCGGCCCATAATTAAAGACCTGTTTCGAGGTCGACACCTGAGCTCTCTGAACGGGTGAGGTCACTTAGGTTTTGTACTACAACGAACTCTTTTTCTTTTACAAGACTCCACGAAATAGAGGGTAGGTGGAAACTGCACACTTTGATTAGGAAACTACACACCGCTTTTCGAGGGACCCACTAATCCTACCCGGATACAGTAGCAGCCGGTGATCGAAATCCTCGGTGAGGCCAGATGCAACTAGAGCTGATGTTATGGCACCAACATGCGCGAAGTTTTAAATTGCCGGCCAGCAGGGTAGAGGAGTGGGGGTTGTTTGGGTTACGGTTCTCAAGCTCAGAGCGGCAGGCATATCCGTTTCATCTCTTTCCAAAAACATTCGTCTTACTTAGTATCACCACTTTCCTACTCAGAGCCCGAAGGTACCTAATGGAATTACGCCCGCTATTCCATCTTTACATTCTTATTCTCCGTCCGAATCAGACGACTGATCTGTGCTGGAATCAGATGTCCCTAAGTTTATGGAAATGTTCTCCAAAATACTGTCCATCACGTGCTCACTTTCAATGTAATTGTTCTCTACTTTCTTCACATAATCATACACTGATATCCATTCTTGGAAGAAGCGATTGCAGAGTCTGCCTCTGCTTATGCGTAGCGTAGAAATTATAGATGAGACTTCTTATATCTTCCTCATCAAAACTGTCTACAGCTGCAACAATCTTCTTCTTCAGCTGTGATATTTTCGGACTGGAGAAAGAATCTGCTGTTCCTGCCTCAATACTTTTCCCATCTTTCCTGATTCTTGCCAAGGTTCGCTTTGAAATACCAGTGGCAGCCAGTACTCTTGCACACACGCTTTTCAATGGAATTGGTATTTCATTTACAGCCTCTTCTGACATGAATTTCCATACATTGTATGCTATTTCATGTCCCTGACTATGAACTACTCTATGATTTCACACCTTAGACAATGCCATAATGAGGGCGCTCAGAAGGACAATGTTTTCAGTATTAGCAATAGCGGTAGTAGCAGAACGATCTGGACACTCGGAATGCTAGTAACCAACTAACCCAACATCCCTCCAGTTTAGTGTGAGGGCGAGTCCAAGCAAACGAACTAAAATGCGTCCCTCGCGCCGGTGCCATAACTTCTCGTCCGGGCTCTACATAGTTTAAGTGCTTCCGATAGGAAATGTTTGTTTATGATATTAATTATTATTGTTATTATATATTATTAATATCATTATTACTGTATTATTATTATTACTATTATTAGTCTATTCTTATTGCTATAAATGAAAAATAATAATTTCACTCACCAAATAAGCTGTTATGCTCTGAGTTTCAGTGATTGTTTCAGTGTGATGAAGCATCCCATATTATGCGTTGAAATTCCCCTTTCTTTCTTTTCTTTTTATTTTTTCCTTTGACAGCAACAAACAAGGCCAAGAGAAGTCTATTTTGCCTCACATTTCCACATAACCATTTATGTTGTCCATACCAGGATGCAATAGAAACTCGCGTTTTAAGATTATGTATGTGTCACAAAAATTATCAGCGATGTCGTAGGTATCTCGGTATTCTCTCTGTTTATTTAAAGCTTCCTTTCTTTCAGTATTATTTCTTCTCGAAAAAGGACACTCTAACAATGAATTAACTTCTCCAGCATTATTTCTCTGATTTGTTTATGTTTATATTTTCCCGAAATACATAACAACATTGGCCCAGATTCACTACTGTACTACGAAGTACAATAGTACAACACCCTCGCTTATGTCATAAACTAAGACATAAGGGAAGAGAATAGAGTGGGTCTCTGCCTGCCAAAGAGCTGGAATTTTGTTATTTATGGCCTAGTTAGGAAAACAAGTCACCACTGCTATTCCCACCCCACTCTACCCTTGAGGCCGGCCCATGGATGGAACGAGTGAAACCTGACCAGGCCAGCCAAATTGTGCCTCAGCTACAACGTTTTAAGCGTAAACTCAAAGCCCGCGAAAGGACATGAAATGCATTGACAGACCCGGTACGAACGATTCTCGCCTCAGGAACAAATTTTACTGCAAAACAGATCTACATACATCACAAGCCAGACCCGGCACGAACGATCCCGGCCTCAGGAACAAAGTTTACTGCAAAACAGTTCTATATACATCAAAGTTTTCAAATGCTTCTACAGCGATATATGCGTCATTCAAATAACTAATATATTATATAAAAACACAAAATTTGATTTCAGTTAAGCCAAGTGACTGAGGCCCGGCCTCACTTGCCTCAGTCAATCAGCCGCCACTGCCCGGAAACTTCACACGGATTCACGAGGGTTGTACTAATCCTACCCGGAAACTGCACAATTTACAAAATATGTTTCTTTTGCATTTGGCTGACTTTACATTGAAACTCGTTTACTTCCTTCATTGCTTTGCAGTCTAATATAAGTATCAGTTTGTATGAATAATTTCAAGGGAAAAATTGTTCCGGGGCCGGGTATCGATCCCGGGACCTCTGATTGAACGTACCAGCGCTCTGCCAATTGAGCTACCCGGGAACTCTACCCGACACCGTCTCAACTCTTCCCTTTATATTCACACAACTCGCTTGGGCTGACGAAATGCCAGAGACCCACATCGAGTGCACACAAACTCTGTGTGACCTGAAATTTTTCCCTTGAAATTATTCAAATCTGCTTTACAGGAAGCTTTACCTGAAAGATTAGATTTGCATATCAGTTTGTATGTCCAGAAGTTGATCCACGAATTTATACAATGAAGGATGACTGCTGTAAAAACTGACAATAAAATTCTTGTGAAATGATTCACAGCCATTTGTTGTGCGAGAGGTCTATGCAGTCATGGCTGGCCATACAGTGGGAGGGAAAATGGCATCTTCAGAGATGCACGTTTCTAGTAAATAATCTGCATATTTCTTAAGTCTAGTATCTATCGGTTTTACCTCAGCCAGTTTCTTAGCGAAGAAATTCCCGACTTCCTCTGGATTTAAATACATTATTCCAAAAACCGACCTGAGCCACTGTCCTATCTCACCGTCTACTTTGTACTCCTTCGCCTGTCCTACACACTGTATTTTACGCCACCATGCTTGCGCAAGATGGAAGCGGCAACCTACGGGTATAATAGGAACGTATTCCCAAGTTTCACTCCTGCAGCATGTATAGCTAGTTCAAAGCTATTACTATATTAGATGGAGTGTAGGTTTCAAATTCCTTTGATTTAAAAAATTTACGATCCTCATATACCAGCACTACATTTCCCCATTCACTTTCAGATGTAAACAAACGCTCCATTTCGAACAAAATTAAAGCACTTTGATAAATTAAAACTATGTGTAGTATCGGCAAAGCAGTTCGAAAACATTTTGGTGTGCAGTTTCCTTATGACCGTAATCCAGGTAGCAAATTTTGGTATGCAGTTTCCGACACCCGGAAATAGAATATTCTTTCTGTCGGCCTAGCCATGGATAAATATACAGGGACATAATTTTATTTTTACTTGCATTTTTATTGTACCTGCATTTCTGAATGTACTTCACTCTCACCCCTTCACTAATGTCCTTGCTCCCGTCAGACACACAAACTTACGGCCGCTGTTGCATTCGAAGTCTTCAAGCAGTGAAGTAAACACTGCAGTGTATAGTGTGTTTCATAAATATGATTGCGTTTTCTATAGAAGAAATAACCTATATTAATATAATCGTACTAAAAAATTATATTGAAGAAATGATAAATTCAATTTCAGAGAATATGCTTCAAAATGTTTTCAATAATATGCGTACTGAATTGAAGCCTGCATTGTAATGAACGGCAACCATTTTCAGCAAATTGTTTAAAAATTCAGATTAGCTTTTTTTGAATTGAGGTGGCTAGAAGCAAAGGAATGCTAGTGACATTTGTAATAACATGAGTTAAGTGCATCCAGTGTAAGCTAAAGTATCTAAAATTTTAGTGGCAAAGGGATATTTTAATCTCATCACACATTAAAATTTAAATAAAAATTTCACCGATTTTACGGAAGCTTAAATATTTAAACCCCATTTTCTCAAAAGTAACTTAAGTGCACTTGCAGCCCTTTATTTATGACCCCCTCAATTTAAATGCATTCTCTATATTGTATGTTAACACCAATAATTAATATGCTAAATAAAGTAGACATTACATAATGAACATAGCCGCCTGAAAAGTTGAGTTTTTGAAAAAAAACTGTATTTTGATAAATTCCATAAAAGTGATGATCAAACTGAAAATCGTAATATCGTATTTCCCTACAACATAAATGGATACACTACTTTTCTCTCCTCCTATAGCTAGTAATATGATTTGTTTACATATTGCACTAGCAACATCAAACTCTTGTAATGGAAGGGGGAAACAGTGTTTCCGAGTATAGCCAGGTTAATGTTAAAAATGTTGGTAAAAATAAAGTGATGTCCCTGTATAATAGGATGCGAAACTTAATGAGTTTCCCGTAACACATACTAGAGACGCTGTTGTAGAAATTGATCTTGCTGCCATCTATTTTTGGGAGAGGCGTTATTACAAATGGCAGCGCACCAAGTAGCGAAAAGAGTAATTACTCCATGCATTTAGCAGCGCACCTGGTGACGAAAATATTAAACTGCGCAGAAAGTATTCCCTCCCATCCTCATCGATATTCAAAACTAACCCAATTTAAAATAAAACATTTACAGTTTTATTCCTCACAGCATATTCTACTGAAAATTCTTACCGGAGCCAACAGGAAGATAAAAGAGACGATGTGTTTTACACTACCCAATTAAAATATAACCAGACAGAGCAAAAAGTAAAGCAAAAGGTTAGATAATTGGGATTGTATTCTTTGGGTATTTATTGTACAGCGCAATGGAAAAGTCTGCTAGAACTACGTAGATAGTTCAATGTATTATATTACTATTACTTTACAATACATTCAATACTATTTTTACAACGTCCATAAACATCACTGTTTAACATGCACTGCTTATACACACACGTATCACTTTATGTTCACTTATTAGTAAGTTTCAGTCCGCCATCTTTTCTCCTCGACTCTCTCACTTATCTCGAACGGATAAATAGAGAACTCTCAGTAATGTACCCAACACGTAGTTCTAATGTTCACCACCTACGACGTCGGGCGCTGATCACCTTATTTCAGAGCACCAAATCTAGATGGTGCTGACCGCAGTTTCGCATCCTATTATATATTTATCCATGGTCTAACCCTGGGATTTCGCCCTTCATCAATGCGATGTTCTGTGTTGTCTCAGTTGGAAGGCCGGTAGCATGTCGCGTCCACATCCTGAGAGAACCACCGTGTGTCCAGTTAATGTTTAAATGAAAAAGAAACAAAGTCATGTAAACGGCACATAATTTAACATTAAGCTTTCTATGTAGTAACTAAATATAAAAACCACTATTTTTGTAGTAAACCTGTGTAAATAAATTATTCATTAATATTTTACGTATCTACTCCATTCTATATTTAGCTCAGTGATTGTATTCCATGGTATCAAAAACTAATATTTTAACAGTCTTACTAATAAACCGTGTATAGTTTTTATACGAGACTTATGCAGATTTGAGACAGAAAACATTACTAATAAATCATGCATAAGCGATGGATGTATAAACAGGCAATAACTATACAATGGGAATTGCTTTGCAGTACTTATATACACGGAACCCCTTGTTTAAGCATTATATATATACAAAAAAAATGGCCGCCTCTCTAACAGCTGTTCGTATCGACTATCCTTTTTATGATGATGGTTGCCTTGTAACCACAGAAGAACAAACCAAAGAGCATAGAATAATTAGAATAATATTGCTGTACCTTGTACTCTTTGACCAAAATATAGCGTGGTAATCGATCAGAGCCAGTTGTAGTATCGATACTTGACACGGCACACTAGAGCGCTCTACCGGATGCAATAGAGAACCTCAGATATTCTATTACCTTTCGTAACGAAGTAATGACGAAACTATGACGTAGCTGTGTAACAGTGGTACTGTTATACACGACGTGTGTAGTGATTATTAGTAAGGAATTTACACACGACTTATAAACGAGCTACTCATTGTACAAGTATAAGACAGTTAAATGTCAATATATAGAGTTTTTATTAGTAAGACCGTTATAGGAAAATATAACTCATAAAAACACAGAGAATGGTTTGCTGAAAACTAAATGTAACTACGTGTAAATTATTAGATTGACACGCAGTAAGAAATGACTGTGGCAGAGGTTTCTTTCAGCTTTAAATTATGGGATTTTCTTGTAACTGATTGTGTTGATTCTGAAAGTAAATGATGAGGAAGAAGCGACCAATTCTCTCTCATGCGTATGACACCACTCTTATTATAGATTGTAAGGAAGACAGCTATAGTGAAGGTCACATGAGAACAGTTCCTAAACAGCAAATATTGCCGTTTTTTCAGTGTTGCCAACTGTTACCAGATATCACACGATCCTACGTACTGAATGACATATTTACTTACCGTACTTTATGTTGAAAGGTTATTCTAAATAATTAAATAATTTGTAACATATTTTCGTAGGCAAACTATAAGAGAAAGGGAACAACATATCAAGTATTTTGTCTAGCAAAACGAAATTCATTGGTTTCACTAAACAACTGACTCACGAGACCTAACCTAAAAATGTATTTTGTTTGATCACATGAAATTATTATTACTAACTTCAAAAACTTACCTGACTATAGTCTTGAATTACAACCACAACGCAACACACAAAATAACTATTATTGCCTATGTATAATATTAATACTGATATTAATTAATTATTAGTATGTTCAAATTTCTCTAGCTTCCATTAACAGGCTCAGAAATCTAGTACAATTTTAATTTCATGAAACTCCAGTACCGATAAATATTATCGATATTTGCCTCAGCTGCCAACATACCAGTTACAAAATCACTACCATTTGTTGTATTTGTCAGTATCGAAATTCGAAACGAAGTTGGCAAAAGAAAATCCAACCCGCAAACTAGGAAATCTCCACAATCCACTAGCATATGTACCAATGGAGAAAAATGGTTAGGTTTCACACTTAGGGTATGAAGTAAGCTGACCCAGACTATATCTAGTGACGAACGAAATAGCTCTTTCTCTTAAATGTTATGTTTTATTTAACGACGCTCGCAACTGCAGAGGTTATATAAGCGTCGCCGGATGTACCGGAATTTTGTCCCGCAGGAGTTCTTTTACATGCCAGTAAATCTACTGACATGAGCCTGTCTCATTTAAGCACACTTAAATGCCATCGACCTGGCCCGGGATCGAACCCGCAACCATGGACATAGAAGGCCAGCTATATACTAACTCGCCAATCAGGTAGACAGCTCGTTCTCTTAAGCTTTCTAACGAACGAGAGTTTTTTAAACGCGTAATGATCAGGTGGCTGAAATAATTTCTCCAGTGAAAGTCGTTAATTAATTTTGAAAAACTGCGCATTTCTCGACTAAATATCCAGAAGAGAATTCATGAGGTATATTAAAAAAAAAAAAAGCGAGAATATTTGTATATATTTTGTATTGGATCTTGATGACAGTAGTGACATTACTGATACAGCAAAGGTTGCGATTTTTATTCGCGGGGTTGATGAAGAACTCAGTGTTAGTGCACGAACCACCACTGGTTGTAGTTTTCATGCCAAGTACCTCTCCCCCGTCTCCTTACTTCACAGACTGTCTCTCACGTGTAATCACTGCCGTTCGAGTTTTGGTCACAAGGAAAGGTAAAAAATTGAGGATATCAATTCTCAAGTCATTCTGAGAAAAAAAAGTTCATATGAATATAGATCCGTTTTCGAACGGTTACGAAGATATGGCTCTTTGATTTCACAAAAACTTCTGAGATTCCATTGTACTAACTCGTATTTAGAGACTGATTACGGAAAAATTTAAAGTTTATATTCATGTATGCATACATACCTAATATTCTAGACGTCGGGGTCGATGTTTTCGCACATTTTCGAAGGTACCTCCTTCTGCTTCAATGCACTGTTGCGCTCGGGCGTGAATCGCGCTCATCGCTCGGGAGAGTTGCACGTGGCTGTCTTTATGCCGCATCCAAAATACGGTCGATTAGCGCCTCTCTCGTTTCCCCGTTCCTTTGCTATACCAAGTCTTTCATCCAACCCCATAGACAGTAAACACTCTTCGATATGATACCCTTCTGTTCGGAAAGCGTCGTTCATATTCAGCGACGGCACGCACGGTACTTCCATCGCACAAACCATAAACATACACAATATCGGCGTATTCTATAGTCGAAAATTTATAAGTCATCTTGAAAAACACAACTTAACACTTCCGATAACTGTACCTGTATAACTACTGTACTGTAGGCAGCTGACCGAACTGCTGTGAAGTCATAAGTGATAGCGTATTTGTTGTGACATTTGTAATGCCCCACCACCCGGTTAGTTTCTCTTCTCTTATCTACATCGCTTACAATGCAGATTCGAATGTTACGTCATTCATTGCGATCGGTGACCTTCTCTCAAGTCAGCAGCATATGGTAACGTCTGATTCACATTGGGGCGAGACGTTTTACCAAAAAAAAAAATGCATCTAGCTTCGCCATTGTTCGAAAACGGACCTATGTTCATATGAACATTTTCACTCAAAATGACCTAAGGTATCGTATCCTAAATTTTTTACTATTCCTCGTGAATCACCCTGTATATGAGTAAAACGTGTAGTTATTATACTGTATAAATATTTGTAGGATTAACCTATGTATCTACAAGCCACAACATTTTTAATTGTGTTCAGAATAAGAATTCTTAGAAATTGAATAAATTTCTGTTTAAGGTGCTGTGCAGGTTATATGATGCTCTGGTCGTCCATCGTTTTTAACATGTGTGCGTGTCTTTTTAAGCTGGGTCGTACGCCAAAGGTCAGCAGAGTAGCCGCTCCACGCATCTAATTAACATTCAACGTATTTGCTGTAGGCCTTCAGCCTCCGGCGCCCCCATCCCCGACCTAAGGGCACGCCCCTAGGGATCGTTGGCCACCCAAGCAGCGTCAGCACACAAACATCTCAGTGTTAAAAAGTTAATAACCGTTGAACGCAGATTGTACGCATTTCATATGACGTAATCAAGCGAAGAATTGTGCTAAAAATGTAACGGTAAAATATAGAGTAGAAACGTTAAATACAGGGCTACTGCAAAGGCTTTACCCGATTCCATAGCCTTGTATTATGAAAAGTATGAGACATACATTATTGAAAGTTATACGAATAAAAAAAGAAACTCATCAAGTTTTTGGTCCATCAACTGCTACAAGTGCTCGATGTGACCTCCTCCCGTCACGTGACAAACATCCAACTAAATCTAACTCCTGCCACAGCCGCTGGAGCATATCACGATCAACTCTAGCCACTGCCGCTCGGATCCGGTTATTAAGTTCTTCAAGATTAACTGGCAAAGGAGGTACATACACTTGATCTTTGACAAACCCCCATAGAAAAAAATCACAGGGAGTCAGATCTGGCGACCGAGGAGGCCAACGGAGAACACACCGATCGTTGTTAGAAGCTCGATGATGTGGTTGATGCCTCAGTTACATTAAGATAAACCAGA
Source organism: Periplaneta americana (assembly GCF_040183065.1). Classification (NCBI taxonomy): domain Eukaryota; kingdom Metazoa; phylum Arthropoda; class Insecta; order Blattodea; family Blattidae; genus Periplaneta; species Periplaneta americana. The sequence goes on from NC_091129.1 coordinate 142,276,004, forward strand.
GTTTTTATTTCAACAAGATGGGGCTCCACCACATTTCCATCTGGAAGTACGTGAGTACCTTAATGAGCATCTGCCACAACGTTGGTGTGGACGGGGTTAAGTAATTAAGTATATGTACATATATTAGACTATCTAATTTCATTTTACACCAATGATGAAATTGGAAGACGAGAAAAAAAACCTTAAATTAGCAAATATAGAGTCTGGCAGGGGAACGGGCGATATTTAAGAAGCGTAGGCTTATTTCTCTAACACAGTTCAGAGACGATAAACTGCTCGCACATTCTGCTGCCAGTGCAATGTCATTTACTGTACTCCAACCAAGAGAAAGTCTCAGGGTAATGAGACGCAGTGGGGTAATGCTATGAATGAATGTTAATGTCATAAGCTCACACACGTGGGTACACGCATCTTCATTGGCTAACTCCCAAAGCAGAAACGATAACACTGATACACACATACTTATACTTTCCTAGTTACAAAATTAGATCACGGTTAATCTCCTGGGGTGCTATACATAGACATTTCGCTAGTCCGCGCTACGAGCGTGCTAAACTAGCCCCGGCTATCGACTGGTTACTTGTACAGGATTCATATGATATAATATCGCTAACACTGGTTTATGAATACGAAAAACGTTAGTTCGCTGATCATCGACCGGAAGCCCGCGCTAAGAATGTATATGAATACGGCCTCTGGTCTTTTAATCTCTCCATACAGGAAATAACATATGCAGGAGAGGGCATGTTTTTTAAACTGACGTTATAACGGTAATATTATCTATCTACTTCGCTCCAATAGATAACGCAATAACGCAATAGTAAGCGCATTCCTTTCACGGTTAATCTCCTGGTATTTTAATCCCTCCTTAAAGTAAATAACATATATGCAGAAGAGCGCATGTTTTTTAAACTGACGTTATAACGGTAATATTATCTATCTACTTCGCTCCAATAGATAACGCAGTAGTAAGCACATTCCTTTCACGGTTAATCTCCTGGTCTTTTAATCCCTCCTTAAAGGAAATAAATGCAGAAGAGCGCATGTTTTTTAAACTGACGTCATAACGGTAATATTATCTATCTACTTCGCTCCAATAGATAACGCAATAACGCAATAGTAAGCGCATTCCTTTCACGGTTAATCTCCTGGTATTTTAATCCCTCCTTAAAGTAAATAACATATATGCAGAAGAGCGCATGTTTTTTAAACTGACGTTATAACGGTAATATTATCTATCTACTTCGCTCCAATAGATAACGCAATAGTAAGCACATTCCTTTCACGGTTAGTCTCCTGGTCTTTTAATCCCTCCATGCAGGAAATAACATATGCAGGAGAGCGCATGGTTTTTAAACTGACGTTATAACGGTAATATTATGTATCTACTTCGCTCCAATAGATGACGCAATAATAAGCACATTCCTTTCACGGTTAATCTCCTGGTTGGAGAACAATAGTTAGAGTTACCATAATTCTGGTTACAAAAAAAAAAAAAAAAAAAAAAAAAGACGTTTTTGTTTTCCCAAAAATTGGTGATATTATTTCCATTAAAGATGTTTATCTACTAGGCCTACATTATATCAATACACAAAAAATTAACAGCGAAACTGAATACATCATATGCTTATTCTACTTTTATAATATTAATATCTGACAGTTACAAACTAATAGGATTTTCTGATTTAAACATCATAGTATAGATGAGGAGGCGAGACCTGGCATGTGAACTGTGCGAGAGGGGAAAGAATAAGCTATCAGAGAGTTTGTTGTATAATGTTGTATTATACGAATCTACCTACATGTAAGTTCATCTCAGACTGAAACATATCTTCCCGCTCCATACTCATTGGCATTGGTGATATAGCCACTGGACATGATAAGGTCGCAGGACAGGTCTTGCCTCCTCTACTGTAGATCTATCAATTATGTCATCCATCATTATTCTCATACTTGTGAAAAGTAAGTATTTATTTACACTGCAAGCGGGCAAACACCCATTGGCAGTGGTAACTTAATTACACACAATAAAAATAATACACAATACAATTAAAACACAAAAAGCAATTAATAATTACATTAATAATAATACATAAAATAACCTAATTTTCTATTAAAACCTACATACAGAATATATAAGTTTCATTTGATACCGATAACCTTTCACTTCACTCTAATCTCACTCACTGCACTGGCAATATGACACATCTCACTCACTGCACTGGTAGTATGACACATTTCACTAACACTTTACAACACATTTCACTGGCACTGCATAACACATTTCACTGACACTATAGAACACGCTATAAATTATCACTGATCGAAACTATTCACTGCCATTGTAAACCATAACTTCACTGACTCACCACGCTTCACTGATACAACAGTTCAAATAAGACAAACAATTACACCTTTAGTCATACTTATAAACAGAACTACATTAACTGAACATTTCTAGTCTGAGACCCTCTTACAAACTATTTTAAAATAAGTTACAATTCAAATCAGGCTAAGTAAATACATGTTACCTTAAGTAATGTAACGTCTCTTTTTTTTAATTTACACTTTATACCCAGCTTTTTAATTTATTTTTAAATCTCCTTACGGAAGGACAGCCCTCAAAGACTATGTACTGTACTAGCGTTGATGAAGTCATAGAAATCCACGCATGAACGCTCGGAACCAACTTCAATCTGAATGAATGCTTTTACCTTATTTATTTGGAGTCTATTTCTTTCAGGTGTCCAAACAATTATTAAATGGAATACTTTCTTGATAAGTTCAGAAGTTCCTGAGAGAAAGTACATAAATTCTAAAACTTTCTGAAAATTGTTACATTCGTTTCACTTTTGAAAACTTCAATACACAAATTTACACCTTTCATTTCTGTGTTCGGGTATTTTCTTCTCCTTTCACATTCTCTATATTTAATTATTTTAAGTACAAGATACATGAACACGACGTCATCAAAAAGTTTGGCAATATTCATGACAGAAATGGGATTATAAACGAGCCAATTTATAAACTCAGCTGATTTCTCGACACAATTTCAGTGTAATTCATAACCTGGATCTACTGAATGCAGGAAAATTGCTCAGCACCTTCAAAACTCCCCTCCCTTAGTTCAAGATATGAAATGTGCTGGTCATAAAAGTTCAGAATATTTTCTACGAAATCTCTTCTTTCGTTTCACCTTCAGTGATCAATATTGCCAGTTTCTGTTTAACTATCTGAAGGATGAATTTATATTTTCTCCTGTAAGTGAGTTTCGTAACGTTTTGGTCTCTTATGTCTCTTTAAAACCAAGGTGTACAGAATAGTAACTATTATCGTTGGTGACTGTGTAGCAGGTGCCGTATCTTGAATAATGTTGCAACTAATAACAGGTTAATTATATTACTCATCTTCCAGAGCCCGAGCCAGAAAATAAAGACATTTCGTTACTTTTTACTTTTACACGAACATGGATCTTAAAATACAAACTGTCCGTGCAAAATACCAGACGCATGGAAACCCTACATTTAGTCATCATGGAAAGGTGGAGCGGTACACAAAATACTTTTGTAATTAAAAGCTTTTACAAGATCAACGACAGGTTTGAGGCTATTAGGTTGAATTTCGTCATTTTAAGGGATAATCGAGACCCAAAATGAAAAAAAAAAAAAGAAAAAAAAAAGACTTTTCTATTTTTTACACTTTATGAAAATATGGTTCGTTCCGCTTAATTTGGTGTTTGGTTTTTAAAATATTTGAATATTTACTATTTTAAATATATTTTTAAAAATATTAGTGTATTTCCGTTTTAGAAAAAAATTTACCCCTTTTCACAAAAAAAAATATATATATATCTCTGGAACTAATTGTCTTAGAAGGTTATGGTTTGGCTCATTTTGTAGTAAAATTAATGCTTCATAAAGCCTATGTTTTCAGATGTTGTCCATTCTGATTTAATAAAAAAAAGTTTGAATGGAAGAACTCAGAATACTAATCAATCGTTCAATAACGTTGTTTGGCACTGAGTCCCAAAAAAATTTGTTTGTTGGTATGTCAACGTTGGAACTTTGTGTACTAGATGCTGTACTCACTTTTAATGATGGATACACTGCAAGAATACAGATGTTGAAGGGTCTAGGTTGAATAGACTATAATATCTAGAAAAACATGGTGAACATGGAAACAGAGGTTTATAAAAATCATATATTTATTTCTATTAGATACTTTATCATCAAAACAAATCAGTGCACTCAGAAGGAATATATAAACATTCTGTAAAAATATCACATTTCTCTACCTAGTATGTTCTAAGGTAACGGGTCACTAATATTGCTATTTTAACATTAATGAGATAGGGCTTGACGATACCCTTAATTTATGACGCAATGAACCCGTCTCGTTTGCTCATGAGACATTTTCATCCATATAAAATTCAGGTGGTACATCAATTAAAATATCGCGATATTCTCAACTGAAGGGAGTTTTGTGAGGATATTTTAAGTCGCATGGATGAAGACGAAGACTTTTCCCTTGTTCTGTAAAGACACGACTGGTTAAACAATGTGGGTTTAATAGCACCATCCGTTCTCAAAATGAGATAGAATACCTACCACATGACGGAGTCAGTTACTTTATGACAAAGTTTAAATTCCCAAGTTTTTTCTCCACAATTCTCAATTAGTTGTTTATTCATTTCCTGTTTTATTTGCACATAAAGTTCATTTCCTTTCCTCAGAGTAGCAAATTTTATTCGCTGTTCTTTTAAATAGCCGTGTAAACTATTTATGAGAATAGCAACACTTGAAACGTTAAAAGATGTACTGAGGGTAACATAATAGTTGCTCATTATTAAAACGCTCCGGCTCACTTCTGCTGAGAGAAGTATTTAATCTAGCCCACTGCCCCTCTCGCCACGCCCACAGATGCGCTTAGGTCTCCACGTAACGTCCCAGCAGGACACAGCTCGTTTCTCTATCCTCAGTAACTATAGAGGCCCGCAGGAAGTTTAAATAAAGAATATATTTTTATTAATAAAAAATATTTTTAAGCGATTATTTTAGATGTTGCTCATATTTATAAGTGAGGCTGCCACTAAAAAAAATCCGCCTGTCTATTCACTCGTTAAGCCGCTTCAAGCATTTCTTTCCCGCGCCACTGAAACAAACATTAGTTCAAGCACTCGTAATGCCGCACTTTGACTATTGTGACGTGTTGTTCAGTGACTTAAGTACCAAACTCTCGAACAAATTACGTGTTCATAGCATGTGTATAAGACAATGGTTCCCAATCGGTGTGTCGCAGCCCCATGGAGTGTGTCGCGAAATTTTGAATTTGATAATAGTAATATGCGTTACAAGAGCGGTATGTTGAAGTTTTCATGTTCGAGGAAAAGTTTGAAAAAGCGGAACGTAGTTGAGCTTTTTTAATTTCCGAGAATTGAAAGAAAACATACCGCTCGTTTATCGTACATTATTTTGTGCGAAGATCGTTTATTACATACCTGAAAGAGGAATTTCTAATTAGTTGCAATGAAATCTCCATCTTGGTTTCTGTTCAATGACGGCAAATTTGCAAAACAAAAATATCTATCTTCAACATTGTTGCTTTAAAATGTTTTCTGTGTTTACTATACTCCAGCAGGCCGTGATATACGTCTGTCTTTTTCCCCCCCAGTCTATAAATGCGAACTTAAAACAAACGGCTTCCTTAATCTTACATGCATCACGAATGCAGTAACTTTAGTGGAGTTGTAGAGTTTACTTAATTTTTGCAAATATTTAAAAACAATAATTAACAGTGAAATTTAGGTGAAATTGCAATGGTAAGTTTCCAATTTATAATTATTACTATATTGAACGTCTCTAAAAATTATATGTTAAAAGCCTAAAGCAGTAAAATCAATATGTCATTTAAACGGTAAGAAGAGGGAAATTGTTATGTGTGTTAGGTTGGGAATACTGAATGTGGAATTTTAGACTTACCGCGGATTGGTTTTGTGCGGAAAGCAAGCAAATACGCACGATCTCGCACAAATAAATTTTATGATTTCCAGAAAGTCTCTTTATAGCGCAGTTTTTATTTATAACGAAGTCTTTGATATGGTACATTTTATTTTGAGACAGACTTTACAAATGAAACGTGAATACTTGCAACAATGCTTAGTAACTTGTTTATTCTTCCCACTTAGTAATAAACAGAGTTTTTAATCGTCCGAACATATTGGTCAGTTTCAGTATACTCGTATACTGTACGTGTGAGCGAATGATAGTGCGACTATTTTATCAAAAGTGTTTATTTAGATTTTATCGTGGACAAATTCTTAATTAGAAAAAGACAATCTGAATCAAATTCTGGTTCAGATGACAGCAGTGCTAATTCAAAAAATGTGAGCGAAAATTCCCTGTCTTTCTTTAATAAAGTGATGAATACTTGCAATATGGTCTTACGTGGCATGGAGATGAATATAGAGGAGAGGAGAGGAGAGGAGAGGAGAGGAGAGGAGAGGAGAGGAGAGGAGAGGAGAGGAGAGGAGAGGAGAGGAGAGGAGAGGAGAGGAGAGGAGAGGAGAGGAGAGGAGAGGAGAGGAGAGATAAAACAATCCTCAGTTCTTCGAAATTAATAAAGTTATTTGTTATAATAAAGAATAATCCTCTGTTCTTCGAAATTAATAAAGTTAATTGTTATAATAAAGAAGAAACCTCAGTTCTTCGAAATTAATAAAGTAAATTGTTATAATAAAGAACAATCCTTAGTTCTTCGAAATTAATAAAGTTAATTGTTATAATAAAGAACAATCCTCAGTTCTTGGAAATTAATAAAGTTAATTGTTATAATAAAGAAGAAACCTCAGTTTTTCGAAATCAATAAAGATCATTGTTATAATAAAGAAGAAACCTCAGTTCTTCGAAATCAATAAAGATCATTGTTATAATAAAGAAGAAACCTCAGTCCTTCGAAATCAATAAAGATCATTGTTATAATAAAGAAGAAACCTCAGTTCTTTGAAATCAATAAAGATCATTGTTATAATAAAGAAGAAACCTCAGTTCTTCGAAATCAATAAAGATCATTGTTATAATAAAGAAGAAACCTCAGTTCTTCGAAATCAATAAAAATCATTGTTATAATAAAGAAGAAACCTCAGTTCTTCGAAATCAATAAAGATCATTGTTATAATAAAGAAGAAACCTCAGTTTTTCGAAATCAATAAAGATCATTGTTATAATAAAGAACAATCCTCAGTTCTTCGAAATTAATAAAGTTAATTGTTATAATAAAGAAGAAACCTCAGTTCTTTGAAATCAATAAAGATCATTGTTATAATAAAGAAGAAACCTCAGTTCTTCGAAATCAATAAAGATCATTGTTATAATAAAGAAGAAACCTCAGTTCTTCGAAATCAATAAAGATCATTGTTATAATAAAGAAGAAACCTCAGTTTTTCGAAATCTATAAAGATCATTGTTATAATAAAGAACAATCCTCAGTTCTTCGAAATTAATAAAGTTAACCTCAGTTCTTCGAAACCTCAGTTTTTCGAAATTAATAAAGATAATTATTATAATAAAGAAGAAACCTCAGTTCTTCGAAATTAATAAAGTTAATTGTTATAATAAAGAAGAAACCTCAGTTCTTCTGAATCATGCCTCAAAACTTCGACCTATCGACACAACGTAAAGAACCCATAAAGTAGAGCAATGCCAGCAAATTTACGATGTGCACAACGTTGCGGACGTTTTCATTTGCAGTGTTGATGTGGTCTATTACTTACCGCAAACAGAGGCATGCTGCAACCCGCAATGTAAATATAACCGGATTATGAGGTGAAATCACTGTAACAAAATGTTGCAGCAGCAGGACAAAGCTGATGCATATGTACAGCCAAGTTTCGGGTGACGTCACGGCCCGAGATCAAAAGTGACAACTGTGGAGCCATATTGCGGGCCGACCGTGGTAAAGTGTGCGGGGCGGGGGAGGGGGAGGAGCAGTTTGAGTTTCAAAAGTTTTCGGCAACAAATCCAAACTCATCACTGGCGCTGCACAGACACACACGCGTCTGTGACACATGATTTGTGGTTATGACTCTGCATACGTGAGCACGAAAACATGAATAAATCGGGTTGCATAGTCAATAGCGAAGACGACACAGGGTTCGTCGGAACAACGGCACGTGACATACAGCGAGGAACGCATGCGCAACTGTGCAAGTTTTTATTTCGAAAGATAATAGTAATATGCGTTACAAGAGCGGTATGTTGAAGTTTTCATGTTCGAGGAAAAGTTTGAAAAAGCGAAACGTAGTTGAGCTTCTTTAATTTCCGAGAATTGAAAGAAAACATACCGCTCGTGTATCGTACATTATTTTGTGCGAAGAAAGAGGAATTTCTAATTAGTTGCAATGAAATCTCCATCTTGGTTTCTGTTCAATGACGGCAAATTTGCAAAACAAAAATATCTATCTTCAACATTGTTGCTTTAAAATGTTTTCTGTGTTTACTATAAGTCCAGCAGGCCGTGATATACGTCTGCCTTTATGATGAGTCTAGAATCTTGTTGATTTTTTCACGGCTTCCTTAATGTTACTTGCATCACGAATGCAGTAACTTTAGTGGAGTTGTAGAGTTTACTTAATTTTTGCAAATATTTAAAAACAATAATTAACAGTGCAATTTAGGTGAAATTGCAGTGGTAAGTTTCCAATTTATAATTATTACTATACTGAACGTCTCTAAAAATAATATGTTAAAAGCCTAAAGCAGTAAAATGAATATGTCACTTAAGCGGTAAGAAGAGGGAAATTGTTATGTGTTAGGTTGGGAATACTGAATGTGGAATTTTAGACTTACCGCGGATTGGTTTTGTGCGGAAACCAAGCAAATACGCACGATCTCGCACAAAACACATTAATTTACTGATAGTTGTGTGCGGGATGAGAGGGAAGAAGGGGTAAGAGATGAATGAAAGAGACGATACGAACGAGATGAGATGGAAAGAGAAAAGAAAAGAACATTAAAGCAATGCAGAGAGATACGGAGAGACTAAAGAAGTAATGAGGAAAAAAAGGGTTAAGATATGAGGGAAGAAGAGAGGGAAGGAAATACTGCAGAAGAGGGGAGTATGGAATGGAGAATAGGAAAGATATGAGCTGAAGAATGAAGAGGGAAGATAATAAGAAATAAGAGAGAAGATGCGAGGAAAGAAGATATGTAGAATTGAGGGAAGAAAAGGAAAAAGAGGTTAGAGGCTGTTCTATTTTTATATAACAGCCAATTTCCAAGTTCTTTTCTTTACCTAGAGAAGAGAAAGGCGTAGTTCTGCGTCAATGAGGGAGAAGGGGAGAAATAAGAGGTGAAGAATAAAGAAAGAAAAAGGAGAGAATTAAGAAGGAACAAAAATGAGATGAGGAATGGAGAGAGATGAGAAAAGAAGAGAGATTAGGAAAGAGAATAAAGAAAAGACGAGGTGGAATAGAAAATAAAAAAGAAAAAATAATTAAGAGAGAAGAGAAGAGAAGAGAAGAGAAGAGAAGAGAAGAGAAGAGAAGAGAAGAGAAGAGAAGAGAAGAGAAGAGAAGAGAAGAGAAGAGAAGAGAAAAGAGGGGGAGGGGAGGGGAGGGGAGGGGAGGGGAGGGAAGAGAAGAGAAGAGAAGAGAAGAGAAGAGAAGAGAAGAGAAGAGAAGAGAAGAGAAGAGAAGAGAAGAGAAGAGAAGAGAAGAGAAGAGAAGAGAAGAGAAGAGGTCTAAAGGTACAATAATGATTGATGAGTAAGAAGAGAATGGATATAAAAAAGAGAGTAAGAAGAAGAGACGAGATGAAATAACAGAGATGATGTGAGAGGAATAGGGAAAGTTAGAAAAAAGATGGCAGGAGAGGACAAGAAAATTTGGGAGGAGAGGGGAAAGAAAAAAAATAATTAAGGTAAATAAAAAAGATATAATACGTATATGAAAAAAAAATCATTATTAAGGAGTCTTGGTTTCAGAATTATTGTAGAATTACATTAAATATTAGGTTTTGCATTAAAACATTTTTACCTCGGCATTGCATCAAAACTTTTATTGAGCCACCGGTAAAGCTCAGTCGGTTAAGGCGCTTGTCTGCAAACCCCGAGTTGGACTCTGGCGCGGCTTCAATTCCCGCTTGTGCTAATTACCTACTTGGGTTTTTTTCCGAGGTTTTCCCCAACCGTAAGGGAAATGTCAAATAATCTACGGTGAATCCTCGGCCTCATCTCGCCAAATACCATCTCGCTATCACCAATCCTATCGACGCTAAATAACCGATTAGTTGATACAGCGTCGTTGAACAACCAACTAAAAAATCTTTATTGAAATATTTTTATATATGAATTATTTAATTACAGATTTCAAAATATTTGTGTTATTCATGAGTTGCGCCAGTGAGCTTACTAACTAGGGAGTTGTCTTTACCTGCACGTTTTAATTTCCTGTAAAATCTCGTAATTTCGCGCGACTGCTTTCGGTAGACATGTTTATCTGTGTGTGACGTCACACGTTTGCAGTTGTTAGGGTTACTGCGTCATGCTCTCAGCACAGAGGTTTTCTTAAGTCAAACAATAATGGTTCTAACTCCTAAACTGTAAGAGATGGATAAAAATGGAATGCATTTTTGAAAAGGTCACGTTTATTAACGTATTTACTTGCAATATGTTTGGATCCATCTTTTACAGTATAGACGTAGCAAGAGATTGAAAATCTGTAAAATTAGCAAGCTACATATAATAATTAATTTTCAGAATAAAATAACCTTCATTTTTGCATAGATCAGTCTTTTTTTCTTACATTTACATATAACTCATGTGTTGACTCTAAGTTTGAAACAAACCCAAAATAATGTGATAAATGAATCTATAAAGATGCTGGGTAGGTATTTGGATCCTAAGGTGGAACAGCCATTTCAGTTATGTATGTAAAAGAATTTCTAGAGTAATTTATCTCTTGAGAAGTATCATATACAAGATTCCCAAACATTATTTAAAACAAGTTTACTATGCACTGTTTGAAAGTGTTATTAGATATGGATTACTTTTATATGGAAATAGTTCTGACCTTCCAAACATTCTGTTACTGCAGAAAAAGGCTGTTCGTATTATAACAATGTCACCACCCAGACTATCATGTAGATCTCTTTTCAAAAATGAAAAGTTTATGACAGTCTACAATCTATATATTTTTGAACATTTAATGTATGTAAACAAGAATATTACTAACTATACAAGAATAGTAGATCTGCATCGCTATGGAACAAGAAACAATGATCAATTAAATGTACCACATGTCAGGTTGCAAAAACACAATCAAGCTATGTAATTACTGCAATAAAAGTATATAATAAGATACCTACAAATATAAAGGCACTTAATGAAACACAATTTTAATTTCAGATTAAGAGATGGCTACAAAATAATCCCTTTTATAATATGAATTAATTTTTTGAAAATGATTTAGTATTTTAGTTAAATTTTAATATTTTTTACTCTTTTAATATTTTAAATATTGACACATTGTTTTTTTATATTATCACATTGACGAGACCTCTTGTATTCTTGTACCTTCAGGCAAATAAAGAATATGAATATGAACATGTTCCTTTAATATACCATAAGTATTAAGTTATTAGCATCCGAAGATGAAGTTGTGTCAGTGTTCCGCCAAAATCTGTACTTTTCTTTCTAGTGGCCCTCGGATTATAATGTTATTCAACGTTGAAAGAAACAGTGGAAATGAATGCAATAGAGGAAAGTAGCACCTATATAGAAAGAAGAAGAATTGTAAAACGAGAGTAATAAAGGCAAAGCGAAGTAATCACGATAGCAAAAGAATGTAACGGGTTTGATCACATAGGGAAACGAGAAACTTTACAATCAAGTAAAGGATGTGGAAATGATGGAAACTATTAGTTAAATGGGAAAGAAATAGACAGAAAGGGAGGATAACAATTATGAAACTAACAAGATAAATTGAACGTGCGAATTAAAGTAGCCTACTTACAAATGTTTTGCCACAACCAGCTCCATCAAATTCTTGCAACAGTAGTAAAGTTGATACTCACCTGCAATGAAAGGAAAGCAAACATTACTTGAAACGTTACTCCCTCTAGAAATTAAGTACGTTGTAATTCTTTATTTATGTATCATCAATAAAATTTGTAGTGTCAAAACAACAGCAACTATAAAGTGCATAATGCCAGAAGTCCAGTTAAAGTTTGTAAACATATTGTGTAAAAGTTGGTCCACAATAAACCGGAAACGGAAACGAAAACGAGGACGAGAAAAAGAACGGAAATATTGTTTAAAATAAATGTATTTAAATGTGAGCATTCACAATTAACTTTCACGTTCTCGTTCACGGGTTCCGGCAAGCTTTTCGTTAATTGTGAATTCTCACTTTTAAATACAATTACTTTAACAATATTTATGTTCTTGTTCTCGTTGTCGTTTCTCTTTCCGGCATATTGTGAACCAGGCTTTAATCTTAAGGGAAGTTCGTACTTATCTCATCCAAAATAATGTTAAAAATAGCCTATTTATCAGAGCTCTTTAATTTTTTTAGTGATGTATGTATACACATTAAGCTTTAAAATAAAAAAGAATGGTTACTTTAGAGCAGTGATGTCAAAGCAAGCGCATTTTTCTGACGACGTCGTGCGCGGGCAGCAAGCGCTAAGTATGGAAAGAGGAAGGGTTGTGTATATGAATAAGCAACCTGTTGGGTTAAGAAAACAGTGGTGCACAAACTTCAAACGGAACGTGAAATTTTATGTCGTTATTTTTATATGGCTTCTTTCTGTTTAATATTATCTATATTGTCTGTAAAACAAAAGCGCTAACACTGATTTCTTAATATTGCACTTGTGCTTTAATTCTTAATAACATAATAGAGAGTTAAGAAGGAATATTCACTTAAATTCCATAATAGTATAATATTATACTGTATTAAGTGGATGAAACACATTATTCATAAAGAAAGTGATATTCCAAAGAAAGAGACTGAGTATGACATGATAAGTTGGAATTGATATTGATGGTATCTTTAGCCTTACAAAAGTATCAATAAACTAATCAAAACAATATTACAGTACAAAGCAAAGTTACCTAGATACTGTATCTGTTTTAATTGTAACTAATATTCCATAACAAAACTCTTATCGCATTATGCATTTAAGGTGATATTGGTGAGCAACTTCCTATCATCAGAATATTAAATTATTTTCTCGAAATCTGCTGAAGCTATAGAGCTGACATTTTTACAACACATGGGCACGTATCTTTTGCTTATGATGTAACAGTAGTTGCTTTGTTAATTCATTTCCATGCAAACAATTTCCATGCGAATATTTTCAAAATTTTCAATACACTATCTTTAGTAATGCGTATATACGGTATATTAGATTTACGAAAACATTCTGTAAGGCTACTAAATAAATAGGCCTAATACCTGAAAAATTCATTTTCTATACGAAAAGTTGAGAAAATATTTCTTTTGAATAAAACAATCAAACTTGTGAAAAATGAGCATTAAAATTAAAACTTACATTCTTATAATGCAGTTATACTTCTCAGGCAAATCTAAAAATTAACATGGATACAGTTTTAATAAGTTCTCTTCCCTTTATCTATTGAATCAGTGCTGGCCATCCCTGAATATAGCTCGACCAAGCGGCATATACTACCTCTTTCGTCTGTTTCTTTCCTTTCCGCTGTAAAGCGCTCAGGCTCTCCTGGGCTCTAAAGCGCGCGCTTGCTCCTGTGGGCATCAATTGGCATGCCTGCTCTAGAGTAAATATTTCCCCTTCAAATAGTATGTGAATTTAAACATAATTTTCGTATAAATTCACTACATGCCTGTGAAAGTTTAGTCACTTACTTCTAATAGATACAAAAAGCAACCAACGAAAATGATTAATATATCTGCAACATTATGGGCATGCCAGTCTTCACCAATCATGCGCATTCATAGCGTCTAAAGCGGATTCTTTTACTTTTCATAGAGTATTACACAGCTGTTCTTGTTTAGAAGTGAAACTTATATTACGCATTCTCGGCCTTCCCGAAAGTTTCTGTGCAAACAATAATCATACAAAAAAAAAAAAAGAGAGAAAAAAATCCTTTCACACAAATATGCTGAGTGAATATACATATATACTAAATATAATTATTGTCTCTTGCCAGTGAAAACTGTGATGAAAGAGCTCTTTTAAAAGACCACACAAATAACAGAACGCGGGTTGGACATGCGGAAAGAGTAGAAATACAGAAGAGCGATTCGCCCTCATTATGAAAGCTTGCCTCGCGGCGAGACATTTTAACGTGTCACAAGGATGAAGCCAAGTTTTCCATTTACAGCATCGCCAGCATTTAACGTGCACGGATCTCAATATAGCGAATTGTACACAATCCTGTAAAACGTGAGATTCATTCATTTTTGTATTTTATCGCTCAATTCAATGCTATGCAAATAATATTTTTAAATGATTCGATCACATTTTTCTCCGTACCATCAGTGAAGTATTAATTGGAAACTTTTATCATATTTCCATAAACTTCAGTAAAAGAAAATGCAGCACGCTGTAAGAGCTTCTAAGTTTCTTAAGAACTGTAAAGTTTGTCGTGAGTATAATAAAGTACTAGCAAAGTAATCACTGACGCGATAGGTCATGAAGAGCAAATACCGAGGTGAACGATCATCCAACCAATACAGATATACGGTGATTCTCTCTCTCTGACGTTATAGCTGAATTTCGAACGGATTTCGTTACCTTTCTTAGCTTCCCAAATTCATCACGATGAAGGACGGGCACCGGTCTCATACACTGGCCGAAATTTTACAAGAAAACTTCTTCTCTCAGAGACCTTGAACCACCGCGTATTCCGGTGAACTGAATCTTAGGCATAATGCCTTAGACTTTAGACCACGAGAGGAACTAAAAGAACTTACTGCATTAGAAAAAAAAATAACAGTAACATGGTAAAAATTTAACAGCAGAAAACTGATCACTAGTGAAGAGAAAATTGTATTTTATTAATTTGCATATTATATGACATTTAACTCTTTTAACTCCTTATATGCAAAAATGTTCCTAATTATGCCAGGTGAAGAATACAATACGTGCAGTTCTGCGTTATATAACTTTCTCCATTCTTCTGTAACTTCATCCCTCTTAGTCCCAAATATTTTCCTAAGAACCTTATTCTCAAACACCCTTAATCTCTGTTCCTCTCTCAAAGTGAGAGTCCAAGCTTTACAACCATATAGAACAACCGGTAATAGAACTGTTTTATAAATTCTAACTTTCAGATTTTTTGACAGCAGACTAGATGACAAAAGCTTCTCAACCGAAGTTAAATGATTTAACTGCATGAAATTGGGCAGTTAAATTAACATAGGTTTTAACAGCTACTACAAACAGTAGTTGAAGAAATGCTTTAACTGTTAAGTTTACAGTTAAAATGGAATAACACACTGTTATAATGCAACAAAGGTTGAAGAAACCGGGTCATTGTGTCGTATTCTTCAGAACTGATCGTGAAAGAACACGTAACATGCAATTGTAACGTAAGCAATTATTTCCTTGCTGATTCCCTAGGCCTACCGCGAACGGAATATAGACTTTGCATCATTAATTATTTAAATCATTTAAAGAAGAGTCACTTAGTGTGAAGTACATCCGATAAGGGGAATCCCTGAATTATGCAGAAGCGCGGAGTGGTGGGCTGGGGCGACACTGTCACTGTACCCACACAGTGGTAAGTATGTCAAAGTTTCTACACGAATTGCATTCATTATTAACTAGATCGCCTGCTGTGCGATTTGAGGAGGTAATTTGCTGTAAAATTGGATTTGTTTCGTTTAACGACGTTCCCTAGTTTCAAGGATAAGTGTGCTCGTGGAGATTGCGGGTGAGTTGGGTGGGGGATTACCAAAGTTTATTTTTATAGCTATGTAGAACCGAGATAGGGCGGCCTAATCCCGACATCCCAGAGTAATTAGTTCCTATGCGGATTTAGTGTAATGTAAAATTCTAAAGGAAAATTATAAGAGGATATTCGTGAGTAGTCTAAGATGGTGCACAGAATCTGTGTATGCGGAGAAAAGTCATTACATTACGCTAATTCTGAGAATGACGACTCAATAGAATTGTTGTACAGGGACATCATTTTATTTTTACTAACATTTTTAATATTAACTTGCCTATACCTCTGGATCAACGCCGTTTGCTAGCTCCTTCCACGACTGGAGTTCCATCATACTGGTGTAATATACAAACAAATCACTTTACTAGGTATAGGAGGAAAGAAAAGTAGTTCATCCATTTACATAAACTAGGAAATATTGCGATTTTGAGTTTGATCATTTTCATTAGGTTTTTTTTAATCAAAATACAGTACTGTATTAACAATGAGTGTTTTTACTCACGAAGTGAGCTGTCCATGTGGATGTATTCATTATGCAGTGTATATTATACTGTCTACAGCACATTAGCGTATACTATAGAGAATGAAGTTAAATTTAAAAATATTTATATTATGAATATTGAAACACATTTTTTTTAAAATGGTGGACGTTTATTTCGAAACAGTCATCAGTTCTTTTGTGCATATTATCGCAACTATAGACTATTGTACCTAATTTCAAGTACCAGTTTCGTCCTTCGTACTAGTAACTCATGTTGAAATAAGTCTGTACCTACTTTATAAAAGAGTACCTTACGTACTGTAAATTCAATCTTCACTTCTGCCCGATCCGAAAAGATAAAATTACTCAGACATACTATCTACTGTCCGTCCAAGGGGTTTTGTCGTAGGGTCGTAGAAAGTGGGGAAATCACGTGACAGTTAATTACATAACGAGGCCCTTTCAATTAAATTATTTTAAACAGTTGTATAATATTACGTAGACATCCAATTCCTAACAGAAATTAATGTTCTCAGAAAAGAGCTAAGACAGCCCAGTCACTATCTGGCGAATAAAAGCTGGTGGGGGAAACCGAAATGCGACGTAGGAAAATGGACGACAGTACCTGTCCGAAAATGATTCAATATTGAAAGCTCTTTCGTCACTGGAAAACGCGAAAATATTTTTGGAACGTACTGTTTACTGTGACCATAAGGCTACTATGACTGTATATACGGTCTTGGATCTGTGTGGAGGACGGTTGAACTTCATTAGTAGAAGGGGTGGGAGTGAAGTACATTCAAAAACTCAGGTACAAAAAAATTGAAGTAAAAATAAAATGATGTCCCTCTACATGTAATTGAGAGTCTGAAATATTATCATTTTAGCTATCCAAATATATATGATATTATGATATATATTTGCCAGCCGACTTTACAATTCATCGGTATCATGGTGGACGTTTACATTTCTATTTTTCGACCCACCATAACTTTAATATAAGCCCATACACCACCCTTTTGTATTACCTAATATTTTTTCTGTTTACTTCCCACTCTTCTGTTTTATGACGATGCGCTACTGAAAATAACAGAAATAAATGTTAAGATTCATATCTTAACATTCTAGAATGATCCATTAAAACTCTGTAAAAATTACATCAAATTATGAAAGTAGCCTAATGGTAATTTCCAATTTAAATATCAGTAAATGTATAATGATGTTTCGTATATGGTCATGTGCATGTTCCTTTAACGTAAAATGTCGGGACAGATGCTCTTGTATTAAAATTATATTAATTATTTTTCAATATATTTGGAAAGATACTTTTTTTATTGAATTTATACGTGATTCTTTCTTCCGTCCACTGAAAAAGATACTTTTGTATTAAGTTAATCTTTGATTCTTTTTCAGTCTACCGGGGCAGATACTGTTGTTTTAAATTTACACTTGATTCTTTATCAGTCTACCGGGGCAGGTACTGTTGCTTTAAATTTACACTTGATTCTTTATCAGTCTACCGGGGTAGATACTGTTGTTTTAAATTTACACTTGATTCTTTATCAGTCTACCGGGGCAGATATTGTTGTAATAAATTTATACTTGGTTCTTTTTCAGTCTACTGAGGGCAGATACTGTTGTTTTAAATTTACATTTGATTCTTTATCAGTCTACCGGGGCAGATACTGTTGTTTTAAATTTACACTTGATTCTTTATCAGTCTACCGGGGCAGATATTATTGTAATAAATTTATACTTGGTTCTTTTTCAGTCTACTGAGACAGATACTGTTGTATTAAATTTACACTTGATTCTTTCTCAGTCTACCGGGGCAGATACTGTTGTAATAAATTTACATTGATTCTTTTTCAGTCTACTGAGGGCAGATACAGTTCTATTAAATTTACACTTGATCCTTTTTCAGTCTACTGGGACAGATACTGTTGTATTAAATTTACACTTGATCCTTTTTCAGTCCACTGGGACAGATACTGTTGTATTAAATTTACACTTGATTCTTTATCAGTCTACCGGGGCAGATACTGTTGTTTTAAATTTACACTTGATTCTTTATCAGACTACCGGGGCAGATATTGTTGTAATAAATTTATACTTGGTTCCTTTTCAGTCTATTAAGGGCAGATACTGTTGTTTTAAATTTAAACTTGATTCTTTATCAGTCTACCGGGGCAGATACTGTTGTAATAAATTTATACTTGGTTCTTTTTCAATAATAAATTTACACTTGATTCTCTTTCAATCTACTCGGACGGATATTGTTGTATTAAATTTACACTTGATTCTCTTTCAATCTACTCGGACGGATATTGTTGTATTAAATTTACACTTGATACTCTTTCAATCTACTCGGACGGATATTGTTGTATTAAATTTACACTTATTCTCTTTCAATCTACTCGGACGGATATTGTTGTATTAAATTTACACTTGATTCTCTTTCAATCTACTCGGACGGATATTGTTGTATTAAATTTACACTTGATTTTTTCAGTCTACCGGGGCAGATACTGTTGTAATAAATTTATACTTGGTTCTTTTTCAATAATAAATTTACACTTGATTCTCTTTCAATCTACTCGGACGGATATTGTTGTATTAAATATACACTTGATTCTCTTTCAATCTACTCGGACGGATATTGTTGTATTAAACTTACACTTGATTCTCTTTCAATTTACTCGGACGGATATTGTTGTATTAAATGTACACTTGAATTTTTCAGCCTACCGGGGCAGATACTGTTGTAATAAATTTATACTTGGTTCTTTTTGAGTCTACTAAGGGCAGATACTGTTGTTTTAAATTTAAACTTGATTCTTTATCAGTCTACCGGGGCAGATACTGTTGTAATAAATTTATATTTGGTTCTTTTTCAATAATAAATTTACACTTGATTCTCTTTCACTTTACTGGGACGGATATTTTGTATTAAATTTACAGTTGACTTTTTTCGGTCTAATGGGACGGATATTGTTGTATTAAATTTACACTTGATTCTTTCTCAGTCTACCGGGGCATATATTGTTGTAATAAATTTATACTTGATTCTTTTCCAGTCTACTGACGGCAGATACTGTTGTATTAAATTTACACTTGATTCTTTTTCAGTCTACCGGGGCAGATACTGTTGTATTAAATTTACACTTGATTCTTTTTCAGTCTATCTACCGGGGCAGATATTGTTGTGTTTAATTTACACTTGATTCTTTTTCAGTCTATGTACCGGGGCGGATATTGATGTATTAAATTTACACTTGATTCTTTTTCAGTCTACTGAGGGCAGATACTGTTCCATTAAATTTACACTGGATACTTTTTCAGTTTACTAGGGCAGATACTGTTCCATTAAATTTACACTTGATTCTTTTTCAGTCTACCGGGGCAGATACTGATGTATTATATCTACACTTGATTCTTTTTCAGTCTACTGAGCGCAGATACTGTTCCATTAAATTTACACTGGATTCTTTTTCAGTTTACTAGGGCAGATACTGTTTTAATAAATGTATACTCGCTTATTTTTCAGTCTGTTGATACAAATAATGTTGAATTAAATTCATCTTCGATTTTTCAGCCTATTTGGTCAGATACTGTTGGATTACATTCATCTGATTCGTTCTGAGACTATTAGGACAGATATTGTTGTACTGAATGTATATTTGATTCTTTTTCAGACTATTGGGACAGATATTGTATTGAATTTATATTTGATTCTTTTTCAGGGTATTGGGACAGATACTATTTGTTGTTATTGTTTAGTGAAATATCTGAAGACAGGTTTTAACCTCATAATAATTGAAACCATTAAGGTATAACACATGAGGCAACTAAGCTAGGAGCTAATGGAGTAGGTTGGCCAGTTGCTATCTCCACGGGGCAGAAATATACTGTTGTATTAAATTTCTATTTTATTATTATTCAGTCAATAATAATAATAATAATAATAATAATAATAATAATAATAATAAAATTAACTTTCAAAAGATTCAGTTTTGCTTTTGTTATGGAAATTAGAAAGTCACAAGTACAGCATGTTCATGCTTATCACAAGTAAAAGAGACAAGATAATAATGAAAGTAAAACAGTAAACCAGTAATGTCAAAACTTGTGAAAAGAATGATAAAGGACGTGTGAGGGAGTGTGGATAACGAAAAACTGAACAACAATTTTACAAGATGTGGTAGCTATAGGTAATAATGCATTTACATCAACTCAGACGTTGAAATTGTATAATATGATCACAGTTAAAGAAATACAATATTACAAAAAAACCTGTCAGTTATTTTAATCAACATTTTATAAGCAATAAATCTGGTTACATTTGTAATGTGTGTGTGGCAGGCTGATGTACGAACAAGACCTAAATCTGTGGACGTAATTGCGTACTAAGAATAAAGACGTTTAAACTAATACAAGATATTTCATAAATTCCTTGTCACTTTTTTAGTTTGTAGCTCAAGAACATTGTCATATGTGACAACTATGGGCATCATTTTGACATAAAGTAGTTTACGAGCTCTGAACATAACTCTGTTTATTAGCCTCTGCAATGCATGTGCAGTGTTGTGCTATTTATAATCATGGAGATTGAATACGAGTTTCCACATGAAAAGCAAATAGTTTTGGGCTGCAGACAAGCAGCTTATTATCGGCGGATGCATGTCTGGAGCACCTTCCAATCCCATTCGCTGCCTGAGTTCTTATTGTAGCCGGGATGAGCCTCCCTCGAACAAGCTCGATTTATGACGGATTTAACCCATTCAACCACTCTTCTCTGTTCGGTTGAGTTAAACGCAATGTGTGCTAGAGGAGTTTCTTTCTACCCATACGCAACCCGTACAGATTTTACAGCCATATTGCATGATAGGATAGGGATATAGAATGAATGCTCAGAGATTTAATATCATAAACTTGAAAATGTTCTGTACAAAACATTTGTAGAGATGTTACATTGCAAATAAAATATTCATGTCATTAATTTATATTCGTGCCATTTATACAGGTACATCATTTTATTTTTACTTCAATTTTTATTGTACCTGAGTTTTTGAATGTACTTCACTCCCACCCCTTCTACTAGTGAAGTTCAACCTTCCTCCACACAGATCCAAGACCGCATATACAATCATAGTAGCCTTACTGTCATAGTAAACAGTAAGTTCCAAAAATATGTTCGCGTTTTCCAGTGACGAAAGAGCTTTCAATATTGAATCATTTTCCATTTGTCTACGTCGCATCCCGGTTTCTGCCACCTGCTTCTATTCGCCTCTCTGTAAATGCTAGTGGCTGGGCTGTCTTAACTCTTTTCTGAAAACATTAATTTCTGTTAGTAATTGAATGTCTACGTAATATTATACAACTGTTTAAAATAACTTAAATAAAAGGGGCTCGTTAAGTAATTAAATGTCACGTGATTTCCTTACTTTCTACGACGCTGCGACGTAACCACTTGGACGGACAGTAGATAGCATGTCTGAGTAATTTTATCTTTTCGGATCGAGCAGAAGTGAAGATTGAATTTACAGTACGTAAGGTCTCTTTTATAGAGTAGGTACAGAATTATTTCAATATGAGTTACTGATACGAAGTACGAACCTGGTAATTGGAATTACGTACAATAGTCTATAGTGCGATAATATGCACATTAGAACTGAAGCCTCTTTCGAAATGAACGGCCACCATTTTCAGAAATGTGTTTAAATATCCATATTATGATTATTTTTCAACTTAACTTCATTCTCTATATTGTATGCTAATGTGCTGTAGACAGTATAATGTACACTGCATAATTAATACGTCCAAATGAATAGCTCAGTTCGTGAGTAAAAACACTCATTGTTAATACTGTACTGTATTTTGATTAAACAAAAACCTAATGAAAATTATCAAACTCAAAATCGCGATATTTCCTAGTTTACGTAAATCGATGAACTACTTATCTTCCCTCCTATACCTAGTAAAGTGATTCGTTTGTATTTTACGTCAGTATCATCGAACTCCAGTCGTGGAAGGGGGTACCAAACGGTGTTGATCCAAAGGTATAGCCAGGTTAATATTAGAAATGTTAGTAAAAATAAAATGATGTCCCTGTATTTATTTCGTTCAACGTTTACATTGTATAAAATATGTACACTGGCGTTCAAAGATATTTGACCTACGACTTTCTGATCGTGTACGTGAACTTTCTAACCTCGAGGTAAGTCAGAAACAAAGATACAAGAAATTAACAAACTTTGAAATAGTTCCAGTAGCTCTCAATAGGTGGCACTCTTATTGGGACGGTTAAAAAGTTGAGGAAAACTATGATGTAGATTAAGGATAATACTTGTCATAATACTGGCAATATTAGCGGTTTATCGCTAAACCCAGTGTTGTTTTACAATCAACAGAGGAGTATGCAATTTTGAATTCTACAGAATGTTTCCGGGCTGGTGTTACAAACTTTCAGAGATGATGGCGCAGGGCACATGTATCAAACTGAAATAAGGGACCCTGGGCCGGAAATGACTGAGTCGAAAGTTATAAGCAAAAATAGTTGCTTGGAAATGGAATTGTAATTTCCCTTAACCTTTGGAACAGTCGTGGAAAGATGGTATGGGACGGATGTCTCCTACGTGGGTACTTGCCCCGATACAATTTGTGAGCTTGTTTACTGTTCCCATTGGCTCATCCGTATTCGAAAATCAGGTCTGCATATTCCGCTCTCGTGTACTCCTCCACTTCACTAGGACAGATCGACTGGACACTGCAACTTGTCCACATACACTGCTGTCTACAGACGTGCATATCAGGACCAACCATGTCCGTTACACATTACGCTATCTGCATTGCTTTAGTGTAGTTTCCTGTCCCCACCCCTCAGACAGCGCATTGAATGGAATTCTGTAAGTAGACAACGTAAACAACGTCAGATGAATACAGTATGTGTAAGATGTACAGATAAATACACATAAATAAGATGTACAGAGGAATAAAATTATTTCATTTCCACAGAACTATTTTTGCTTGTAACTTTCGACTCGGCCATTTCCGGACCAGGCTTCCTCATCTCAAATTGATACATGTGGCCTTCCCCATCATCCCTGAAAGTTTGTAACACTACCCGGAAACACCCTGTATATTTGGGGTATATTATGTATCATTGGCAGCACAGACTATTGTCTTCGCTATCCATTCACAGAAGTAATAACCAAGCAAGCCACATTTACACCAAGAAATCATGGATCACTATCGATTAATAGAGGACAGCTATATTTGAACATGTACATAACATGTTTAGAGAAAAAGTTTAAACCACGGAAATATATAAGATGCCACAAATTTCAACTGTCAATTGAATGAAAGAAGGGAAAACTAGATGAGAAACAATTAAAATGTGTGCAAACCCGCTTCCTTGCAAGGGAATTAGAGACGGACGGAGAGAGATCTTATGGGGAGGGGGTCCTCTCCGCAACCGTTCCCGGATTCCCAGCCTTCCGCAATATCTCTGCCAGGATGCATTTCCTTAAGAGCACTTCCAAGGGCGCTTCGACACCTTGGAAGGGCCACTGAAATTAATCCTGTGCTACTTGGTCATCTTCCCGGTATGAATTTGGGGCGGGGGGGGGGGAGGCTCCCATTGGGTGAGCGGGTGAGGGGTCACATGCGGCCGATGGGCTCTCATCCTCATTCATTCCATAAATTCGGGGTGCACAATAGGCCTCAGTATGGCTGACGTGCAAAGGATCGTCCATAATCCGCCCCTAGCTACCGTTATCTAACCTAACCTAAAGACAATGTCTACATGGGATTTAGGTTTAAAAAATGTAGAAATACAAGATGTACGTATTTTGATTGAAAGAAATGATATTGTAGCATGGAGGACCAGTTATTTATGATACTGTTTGACGGAAGTTTGACAACATCCCTATTCGGCAAGGTTCGTGGCTTGCCGTTTAACGTGGTGGGAGGAAAGCGGGTGAAATGGAGTGAGTACAGGCGTTAACTTTTCTAAGAACGACGACAGCGCTGAAGGGGCACAGATCCGATGGTCCGACAATAAATAGTGTCTCTAAATATGGCGACGCGTGTAATTCATATACCCTTTTTATTTTTAAATACAGTTTTCTGTCAGTTAATATTTTTCAAAGTTAAGGGAGATCCACTAAAAATCATGAAAAGTTTCTAAAAAAAGTTATTGACCAGTGTGTTTTACTGCCAAAATTTTAGCATTTGTCTTGCTGTAGGCTAATTTTGTGTAATCTGATTTGATTTCTTTTAACATTTGCTTCCCGAAATGTCTTATGAACGACTTTATTAATTTAAATAAATAATAGTATATAAAAACATGTTATTTACCACATCAGATAATATCTTATTCTTGTTGATAGCCATGTATTTAAACAGACAGTTTTTTTTATTTTAGTAGATTATTTTACGACGCTGTATCAACATCTCAGGTTATTTTGCGTCTGGATGAGATGAAGGTGATATTGCCGGTAAAATGAGCCCGGGATCCAGCACCGATAGTAACCCAGTATTTGTTCATACTTGATTGAAGAAAAACCCCGGAAAAACCTCAACCAGGTAACTTGCCCTGACCGGGATTCGAACCCGGGCCACCTGGTTTCGCGGCCAGACGCGCTAGTCGTTACTCCACAGGTGTGGACTTTGGCAGACAAAAAGAGACAATCAATTTTACATTTTAATTGACATAGATTGATAACAATTGATGTGTAACATTTTCCGCAGAATTCAATTACGTTTTTTTTTTCTTCTGGAATATGGTGTCGCATTTCCGTTTCATTAGTTTCTAATAATTAACATAGTTCGTAATCAAATTCGGGTATTTTCCACAAAATTATATTCATTTGTAATTTGCTAGTTTTTTACGTGTTTAATCTCCCGTTATTGTTTTTTTTTTGGCATGATTAACAATGAATGAAACGGAGTACTGCGATAAATTCGTTTAATACTCAACAGTGACCTTATCCTGTTATCTGAAGGGGATGAGTGAACAGTACAGCTAACACTATTTCAGAGAACTTTTCCGCCGAACTCCAGCAAATGCATTCCCCACTAGAGGTCTATTCGCCATTTAGAATTGCAATATGTGAAGAATATCTTAATATTGGTCTTGATGCTAAATTTTGGCTAATTAATGCTCACGCCAATATTTTTGTGTCTTCTCTAGTGATACTGTGTGCAGTCACTTTTGCTATCTCCATGGCTATTGAAAAGATATCTATTTCTATAGTCTCCTGCAGCGAAGATTGAAGAATGTTGCATGTAGCATAATACACCACTCTTCAATCTCTGCTATAATAAATGTTATGCGACTGAGGTTTATTTTGATGCGAAGAGGTTTTGGGAGGAATAGTAAAGGACCACAATGAATTTGGTGTGAATTGTTTGCAGGAAGTGTGGTTTCCTACATCTTACGTGGACAGTGACAAGGGTTTTCTGCGTTCACGAAAATACTCACCGATTGTCGCACAGGTCTTTTTGCTGACAATGTAGAAACTATGCTTAGTTTGTACTGTATATTTTGAATATGTTGATATATGATGTGTAAGCAAAAATTACAACAAAACACTTTTTTACATTAAACATAACATAATACATTTCACAACTTATCTCATGGAATACCCCTGAAATAACGGCAGGTTTAACACCGATGGTATTGATATTTTATTTCACCAATAAATGCGGTCATTGTCATTGCTGCAAACTAAGTTCATTAGAGTCCAAATAAAAGTTTTTCAGATTTATTTTCAATGAAGAATACTTGTCTTTTTGATAGTTATTTGCTTCCATAATAATGAAACATACTCCCTCTGAATGGATTTTTTTAGACCAAATACTTTTTCTTGAACCTATCCAACTTCAGTTTTTGAGTTTCAACGCGAAAACGCAAGTATCAATGTCAGGACGATAGCAGTAGCTATTTCAGGTCAATGTGGATTGTAGGAAAAAGTTTAAAAAAAAATGTCAGGTTTGCTAAGCTTTCGAATAATAGCATTTTCGTATAGCTGCTGCATATAGAACTTGAAATGTAGAGCGTAAAATCATTTTATCCTACTAAGAGATCTTGCTGAAATGATCTGGAGACTACAACATTTTCTAGACCTCTTATTTTATCAGTAAGTAATACCTTTTCATCTTTCCTTAGGAACTGTAATTTTTGCGCTCTCTCGAGCCAATACTGAAGACAATGACATATATCAATATCTACACTACACTGCCATTAAGTATATAAAAAAGACCCAACCCCACTGGGTTAATAAGTATAAAAATATTTAATTTTTAATAACAATATTATTATCTTACTTAAGTTTTGTAGTTAACATAGGGTCCGGCGTAGAAATTGGTTATCGCTATTTTATACTAAACCTTGTTTTGAAATTATCAACAAAAAAAATTGCGGATTATCCACAAATAAGACAATTTATAAAGAAATAGAGTTGCACTATTTCTCAATGCACTGGAACGGGTCATAGGTCTCGTGTATAATTCTACCGACTGCTTGTGTATTCTACGATGCAATCTTCTTTCATCGGAACTATTTTCTTCCTTCCGCATCGTGAATAAACTGCACTAAGGTTTCGATTAAGTGAATCGATATATCTCGGTGATTGTAATTGTTCAAAATGAACAGCAGGAAAATGTCGTGGCACAAAATTTATATAGAAATACAAGATGTAATAGGCGAAAGGGATAAGTGGCCTTTGTACATCAGAAGAATACTGTGGACCAGCGACATAAAATACAAAGACCGTTTGCCTTAACAGTTTTTTCTTCCGAAATGGCTGCCCTATGGATTTGTTCCTAGAATTTATTCAAAGTATCAGACCACGAACAATAACCCGTAAAAAGATAGCCAAGTTTCAAGGATTGTGGCAGTGGCTACAGCGATGTGTCGAAGAGAAAAGAATGGACATTTTAAAGAAAAGGAGTTACTTCGACATGATTTTGGGAAGAGTTGTAAACTTATGCCCAGATGACCCTTAAGGTTTGACAGTGGCCCATGGTTTATTTTTTATTTTAAAGAAATAAATTATTTAAGTAGCTTACGAACTTTGCAATTATATAATTTTAATAGGCAATTTTGGTGTATGCATGTTATATATATCAGCCAATCAGTAAATTATAGAAATGAAGATCTAAATTAAGATATTATCTACATTTACTTACATAACCTCAAAACGTTTCACTTTCATGTCATCAATATAGCATCAATATTATGTACAATTAATGAAAAATAGATGCATCATGATATTAACTAGCCTATAATAATATTTAAATTCTAATGGTAATAATGTCATCAAACCACCTCAAGTTTCGTAGATTTGAATATCCAATACACAGCTGTACTCAGAAAATTATACTCTGCAGAATCAGTTTTAAATAACAAATTGAATTGAGCTCTAAATATGTCGGCAATCCTACAGGTCATGGCCTTCGTGTAATAGCCTAGTGTTTATTGTAGCGTGTCTTTTCTTCTGAAATTCAATCAAGTCGGCCGTGATTCAATAAAATTAGTTCTCAAAACTGACAACAGATGGATTTTGGAAAATAGGAAAATTATGTAGGAAAATTGACATTTCACTGAAAACTACTATTTTTCCGAAAAACTTTGAATGCCAGGCATGAAAATGAGGGGTCACTCATTAAATTCCATTCAGAAGTTTTCCCGTAATTTCCATTACCAGTTCAAATTATATATATAGATATTATTTTAAAGAGCAGGTTTTGTACTTTTCAAACACAAATTAAAAAATCGAGTTTTTCAACCCAGTTCCGTTAACTGTCATAGGTAACGTAAATTTTGAACAATAACCTAATTTCAAATCTAATCTTTCAGGTAAAGCTTCCTGTAAAGCAGATTTGAATAATTTCAAGGGAAAAATTGTTCCGGGGCCGGGTATCGATCCCGGGACCTCTGGTTGAACGTACCAGCGCTCTGCCAACTGAGCTACCTGGGAACTCTACCCGACACCGTCTCAACTTTTCCCTTTATATCCACACAACTCGCATGGGCTGACGAAACGCCAGAGACCCACATCGAGTGCACACAAACTCTGTGTGACTTGAAATTGTGGTTTTCTGTTAACGTACACAGTGACGTACATATTATTCAAATCTAATCTTTCAGGTAAAGCTTTGAATAATATGTACGTCATTGTGTACGTTAACAGAAAACCACAATTTCAAGTCACACAGAGTTTGTGTGCACTCGATATGGGTCTCTGGCGTTTCGTCAGCCCATGCGAGTTGTGTGGATATAAAGGGAAAAGTTGAGACGGTATCGGGTAGAGTTCCCGGGTAGCTCAGTTGGCAGAGCGCTGGTACGTTCAACCAGAGGTCCCGGGATCGATACCCGGCCCCGGAATAATTTTTCCCTTGAAATTATTCAATAACCTAATTTGGCAACCATGCAGGTCAATGACTTGAGATCCATTGAAGCAGAAGAAGAACAACAACACTGTCAATGTCAATTCTAAAAATGCGAACTTATATTGCGCAGTCTGAAACTTGGCTTCTCAATATGTAGCGATCAGAAATGTTATGTTGTGGATTTCTGTAACGCGCCATGTTGTACTTCCTCCTCTCGTGCATGCTACCAGGCTTCAGCTCGCATTAGCTACACAGCTAAATGCATTCCTATATGTTTACATCCATAAAAGCTTCGCCGTGCTGTTGTAATGGCACACCATAATTATTCTACTGTCACCAAAACGTATGAAGTAATTAATCAAAATTTGCCCCCGTGAATGTAGTTATATAACTAGCATAAACAAGCAAAGCCTACACAATGATTTTCCATTTACGGTATATAGCTGCACACACATATTATAAAATGGAATAACAAAATCTATTCTATATCTCGTTATCTGGAGTTCAAACTGCAGTTTTAGAAAAAAAAAAGTGGGATTGCAGTGCGAAATATATGCTAAGCAAGAATAGGAGAGTGTGGATGAACATAAATATTGTGAACTCTTAATTTCAATAGAGGAGAAGACTAGAAATATGGACTAGGAGTGGTAATATGGGCTACCCCGTTTTTTACTATATATGGTGTTGTTACTTAGCGAAAAAGCTCTAAAAGTACATCTCGTGTCTCTGAGTCTACGTGCACAAAGAGACAAACCAGTTGTCTTTGTGGTGTAGATGTGGTGTGTTCTGTGTGTTTTTCATCAATTACAAAGTTTTTGCTGGTATGTAATTTCAATTTTATTGAAAGAAATATATTTCGTGTTTAGAAATCACGCTTGATGCGTTGCACTGATTAATAATAGCTCTATCACATGGCATAAGAGTAATATTTATTAGAACAATAATTGTAATACATAATCTTAGAAACCTTCATGAGTCGATGCTACTAATATGGGCTACCGCTATGCGTCAAATATGGGATAGGTAGCCCATATTACCAGCACATTAACACGTCTCGTATTTTCACTATCGTGATTTGCGTTATTTGTTACAGAATAATGCCAATGATGTGACACAGGTTTCCCACTTATATTTCTTTGTTTTTTCCAATTTTATTTTAAAATTTTTGTGGTAGCACATACTGGGTGTTCATTTCAAAGTGTGTCATGACGTCACTGTTGTTGGGTCACCGATTTGAAGCGAGTTTCAGCTTATATGTTAGAGAAGTTGCCTATTATTTAAGGCGTTCTTCAATCTGAACTTAAGAACGTGTACGGTATAACTTGAACGTCGTAGCAACAGATGGCGGTCTGTACGGTCTGTGTGCTACCATAACCTCTTTCGAAATGTGTTTTGCGCCGGCAAGTCGTACGCAGGGTATTTGTTATCATCGGTTGCGTACGGTAACATTCCACAACACAAATCAAATGCTCCGTGTCCATGTTGACCGTCGAAGTTAATGTCAACAAATACGTAAGTAATCGTCTTAACCCTCTCCACATATCCCGACAGTACGTATTTCCAAATAGTTAACATTCCTGCCACTACCGGCGTTACCGTACGTATCGGTACGTACTCTTCAGAATGAACGCCGTACTTGCTAGGCAACTTCTCTGCCTCTTAGGTTATACACCTCTGCGGAAGTGTAGGCAGACATTTATTGTCTGCGGAAGTCTAGGCTCATCGGCTAGCCACATGACGGCATACAGCGAGCCATGACACATTTTGAACTGAACACCCAGTATATGGTGTTGTTACCTAGCGGAAAAGCTCTAAAAATACATCTCGTGTCCATTAGTCTGCGTGCACAAAGAGACAAACCAGTTGCCTTTGTGGTGTGAATGTGGTGTGTTCTTTGTGTTTTTCATCAATTTCAAACTTTTTGAGGGCACGTAGTTTCAATTTTATTGAAAGAAATATATTTCGTTTTTAGAAATCACGCTTGATGTGTTGCACTGATTAAGAATAGCTCTATCACATGGTATAAGAGTAATATTTATTAGAACAATAATTGTCATACATAATCTTAGAAACCTTCATGAGTTGATGCTACTAATATGGGCTACCGCTATGCGTCAAATATGGGATAGGTAACCCATATTACCACCACATTAACACGTACCGTATTTTCACTATCGTGATTTGCGTTATTTGTTACAGAATATTGCCAATGATGTGACACAGGTTTCCTACTTATATTTCTTTGTTTTTTCCAATTTTATTTTAAAATTTTTGTGGTAGCACATATTTAGACCCTACTACCTATAGTGGACCAGATCGTCTTTTTTTCAAAAAGTAATTATCTACTGCAACTACTGACCTTTAAGACTGGAAAAACTGTATATGAATAATTACTCTATACATCAATAAAGATTTCCAAGCAATGTGCCACACCATTTTCCATTATTATGAGGAAAACAAAATGGTAGCCCATATTTCTACCTTCTCCTCTAATAATATATATAATTTATTTCCAAGAAATAGTCTGCCCAGACATCCTGGGTTGCCAAAAACACAGAATAACACACATATAAGAATAGTAACGATTACGATAAAATAGATGAGTCAAATTGAAATGTGAACTAGAAGCTTAAATTTAAGAAATAAAATTTTTACATATATTGTAACAATCACGCACTACCGGATAGAAAGAGAGGGGGGGGAGATTATGATATTCCATATAAATGATTTTTCAGAATCGCCACAGACCCTTTAATGGTTGAAGTAATTATTTTTGGAATGATGTCATGGATTCCAAATGTTTTGATAGTGTTTACAGTTGATCGTGGGATGGTGCCCCTCGCTCCGATCATTAAACCGTGTACTTCCCAGGTGCCTTACATCCGATATTTTTCTCGAAAATACGGAATAGTAGGCTCATAAATTTGTTGTTTCTCTTTGTTGACCTCAGATGGCTGGGTCTGACTCATCTCAAATCTAACAGTTGGGTCCAGTATAAAGCCTTTACTATTAGTCTTGTCTAGAGCCACGATGTCCGCTCTTCTAATTCCGCCGACTTCAGACGCAACGCAGTACACCTCTTCATGGACCTCGAAGGATCTTTTTCTAAGGGCTTGTGCTATTTTTTAATTTTTTTATTTATTTTTTATTGGGTTATTTTACGACGCTGTATCAACATCTCAGGTTATTTAGCGTCTGAATGAAATGAAGGTGATAATGCCGGTGAAATGAGTCCGGGGTCCAGCACCGAAAGTTACCCAGCACTTGTGCTACTAGTTTTCGGATGTTAATAATAATAATAATAATAATAATAATAATAATAATAATAATAATAATAATAATAATAATAATCATCATCATCATCATCATAATCAGGCTTCGGTCCTGGGCACAGAAACGCATGAAGTTCAGAACGCACGGTCGATAGTGCTGTGTTGGTCGAGTGGAGTGAGAGATGGACCGCGCCGTTACTTCGTATCTCAACATGTAAACAGTTCGTTACAGTACGGCACAAAATATATTTCACCCTGTACAGATGCAGTATATACAGTACATTCCTATGTAGACAATAAATTTCTGCCATTAAAATATTAACGTGAGTTTTTTATTTTTTATTTATTTTTATTGGGTTATTTTACGACGCTGTATCAACATCTCAGGTTATTTAGCGTCTGAATGAAATTAAGGTGATAATGCCGGTGAAATGAATCCGGGGTCCAGCACCGAAAGTTACCCAGAACTTGTGCTATTAGTTTTCGGATGTTAATAATAATAATAATAATAATAATAATAATAATAATAATCATCATCATCATCATAATCAGGCTTCGGTCCTGGGCACAGAAACGCATGAAGTCCAGAACGCACGGTCGATAGTGTTGTGTTGGTCGAGTGGAGTGAGAGATGGACCGCGCCATTACTTCGTATCTCAACATGTAAACAGTTCGTTACAGTACGGCACAAAATATATTTCACCCTGTACAGATGCAGTATATACAGTACATTCCTATGTAGGCAATAAATGTCTGCCATTAAAATATTAACGTTATTTTTTTATTTATTTTTATTGGGTTATTTTACGACGCTGTATCAACATCTCAGGTTATTTAGCGTCTGAATGAAATGAAGGTGATAATGCCGGTGAAATGAATCCGGGGTCCAGCACCGAAAGTTACCCAGCACTTGTGCTACTAGTTTTCGGATGTTAATAATAATAATAATAATAATAATAATAATAATAATAATAATAATAATAATAATAATAATCATCATCATCATCATAATCAGGCTTCGGTCCTGGGCACAGAAACGCATGAAGTTCAGAACGCACGGTCGATAGTGTTGTGTTGGTCGAGTGGAGTGAGAGATGGACCGCGCCGTTACTTCGTATCTCAACATGTAAACAGTTCGTTACAGTACGGCACAAAATATATTTCACCCTGTACAGATGCAGTATATACAGTACATTCCTATGTAGACAATAAATGTCTACCATTAACGTGAGTTGTAACCTTCAATCAGGTGTCCCTACGCCGAAGCCTGTTACACGTACCGCAGCCAAGCAGCAATACACACAACGGTAATGCACATTACGGACCCACCTGTGCTGTTGCAATCACCCCTCCACACGGGTCATGACGTCATTTATACTCCGTGTACTTTAAACCTCATACTGGTTACTCTGTGTCCCTAGGCCGAAGCCTGATCATAATTATGAACGCTTACAAATCGCTTTTAGAGAAGCCAGATGTTCACTGCCGCCTTCACATAAGACCGGCGTTATGCCACGCCCACTACACTCGTGTGTCATAATTTCTCCGTCTTGATGAAAGAAATGTTGAAAGTATTTACTCACCACTTCATTAATATCGGAAGGAACACTTTAATCACAAGGATTGCAATAAGCGTTTTTTGCTGAGTTTATTTAGCTCAGAACGCAGCAGCTCATTATTCACATACTTAACGTCCGCCATGACACCGGATGTTGAACAACGCAGAACTGCACGCGTTGTATTCTTCACCTAACATAATTCGCAACCACTAAATCCAAGCAGAGGGAGGTATGTAGCACGTACGGGTGAATCCAGAAATGCATTTAGAGTGTTAGTTTGAGACCTAAAGGAAAAATATCTTTGTGGAGGCCGAGACGTAGATGGGGAATAATATTAAATTGGGATATGATGCTAGGGACTGGATTAATCTTGCTCAGGATAGAGACCGATGTGAATTGTCGTAGGTCTATTGGTGTTTTCAGTGTCATCCAGGGTCTGGATTCGAAAATGAAGGAGTTCAGCACTTTGCTTTCACAGAACCCTGCAGGAAATGTGCTCTTTGGAAGAGGCTTACTGCCAATGAGACCCGTGATTTTGTTGCAAGGAAAGATTCTGTCCAACATTGTTACTTTGTTTAAACATCAATTTGTGATAATACTTAGGTAAAATTATATATTTTCAGATCTATTTATGAGAAATCTAAAAATTATGAAAATTTAACGGACATTCTGGCTCTTCTGTTCCAAATATTAAGTTCGTGTGTTTTGTGTTCCTTCTTTACACTTTAGAAACAATAAGAATGCGATCACAAACGGCTTCAATGATTGGAGAAATGCTACAGCTCGTTTTATGTCTCACGAAAACTTTGCATTTCACGAAACTTGTGACGGTAGCCTCAAGGTTGAAAGGAATTACCAACAATCGTGTAGACAAGAAGCTTACAACCAGACAGTGATATTCAGTATTGGAGGAAACTTCTAAAATGTGTCTCAGAAGTAGTAAAATGTTTGGTAATAAGAGAGAGTTGCATTTCCACGGATCTGATGAAACGCTTGGGCATGAATACAAAGACTGATTAGGCAGTGGTTCCCAACCTTTTTTTAAATGACGACACACTTTTCTGAACGCCCATGGTATCGCGACACAATTGTTTTTGTTAAAAATAATGATATAATAATAACCAGTGCTTTTCTTCAGGAGAAAAAGGTGGTGGAAGTCTGCGTAGAATATTTTATGCTCGACCATGCCGAAATGTAGTAATTATACACCTGGTAGCAGTCCTTTAATGCATATCATTAAAGTACACTTATTTATTAAAGTTCAGGTTTTCGATTATTCTCGGATATGCAATCGAAAGACAACGAGGGAAACGTCACGGAGGCTGGAAATCCAATACTGTCGCAGAAGGTTATGTTCTGTTACTATAGTAATTAGCGTTAATTGTAAATAATATTCAAGTAAATTCAATTTGTCATCTCGTTTTTCAATTCTAAATAAATTTCCAGGTTATATCAAAATTAGTTCACGTTATTCTCTAGATTACATCATGGTCAATGACATTATTGTTCCTCGGATAAAATCAATACTTTCGCGTCTGCGCACATCTCACAATTTACGAGCTATGCACTAGGTCACTTCCGATCTTCAGTCAGATATGAATAAAATGAATACTTCTGAATAATTTCAAGTTAGAAATATGGTGGAGCATAAAAAGTCGTATGAAACTTGCCTATAATGGTAATTAAGAAGCTCGTATGAACAAACGTACTCGCGTCTTAATTACTATCATTATAGGCTCGTTGCATAATGTACTATTATAGCGGACGGAGAGATGATTACTCTTCACTGCACGGGAATTTTGTCGTTTTTAACCTCCTTTTCGTCCAACTTTCAAGGTATAAGCGGAATTCAAAGAAAAATAATATTAAAAACATATTTATTCACACATATTTCGGTTCCATGATGAAAAATGTAACAAAAAGGTGCCGGAATACCAGAGCGTTCCAGCAGAAAAGAGCAATATGTAGTGTCGGACATCCAGTGTTGTAAACAGGTCGATGTTAACACGCAAACAAAAATTCTTAAAAAAATCAGCACCAACTTCAGTGGCATCAGAAACAGACAAAGATATGTGTCAAAAATTTCAACCTGTCTATTCTGGATGTCCGATAAAATATTTTTATTATCGTTTTTGGAAACTCACCTATCTAAATTAATGTGGTCTGCGCTTAGTGGGTTGCACAGAGTTTCTCTATATGTGACCTTATGATTGACAGGCCAACATATAAATCATCTTCAAGATACTGCAGTCTATTATTTTGTTTACAGTTCACTATTTTCATGGTAGAAATAGAATTGATTAACATAAGTATGACGTTGAAAACGGCAGTTCTAAATGCCTTTTTAATTTATTTGGCACCATCGACTGATTTGACAAAATATTTCCGCACATAAGATAATCGGAATTTTGTTTATATTCATCTTCACGACACGTAAAACCATATTGCAAGTATTCATCACTATACTGTAATATTTACGAAAAGCAGCACGTTTTTGCGAATCCTGAAGGGAACTTTCGCTCACATTATTTGAATTAGCACTGCTGTCTTCCAGAACTTAATTCAGATTGAGTTTTTTTAATTAAACATTTGTCCATAAAAATCTAAATGAAGCACTTTTGATAAAATAATCGCACTATCACCCGCTCACACATATATAATAACTTACTATTATGACAAGTGTTGTATTGCATGTTTCCACGTATTCACATTTTTTTTTGTTCTAGTGATATTTCACTTATTATATATGTTTGTTTTCATATTTTCCGATAATGGTATATTTATAATGTGATAAGTTGAGCTATATATAATCATAATTTTCCTTCTGTGTGTACTTAAAATATTTTATTCATTGTAGGCTTTGTACTGAACTATTTATTATTATTATTATTATTATTATTATTATTATTATTATTATTATTATTATTATTATCAATAATTGTCTTATTTTTTATTCTTTGTATGTCTCATTTACGGTATTTTGACCTGCTATTCACATTTTATTATGCTTTTTCTTTCTTTCTGTATGTTATATATTATGTCTTCCCGGTTAGAGCACAGGAATTTTTCCTTAAAGGGGATTATTCCTATGTTCGTCCATGGTCTGGAATTTAGGTTAAGTTTAGATTTAAGACCTCTCCTGGCACCACATTATCATAATCATCCTATCACATCATCGGGGTAATGTAACTCCGCCTTCCAGGCGCCCCAACCTCAGAAGTGGGTTACAACTAAGCCATGGCCAGGAGAGAAGACCAGAAATGTCGAAAGACAACTTGGTGGCATTGGGAAAAAAAATATATATATATTATGTCTGATTTCTACTTGTTGTTTGTATTTTATTATTATTATTATCTTATTCAGTTTTGTGTGTAAAATTGTGGTGTACTTTGTAAATTTGTAGTGTTTTTTGTAACGCAGTTTTACTCCTGGTTGAGTGTTAGAGAAGGCCGTATGGCCTTAACTCCTCCAGGTTAACTGACCAATATGTTCTACAATTTTAAACTCTGTTTATTACCGAGTGGAAAGAGTAAACGCAGTACTAACCATTGTTGCAGGTGTTCACTTTCATTCAAATTATAGCCATGCAGAAAAATTAAACTGGGCATTGTTGCAGGTGTTCACGTTTCATTGGTAAAGTTTGTCTCAAAATAAAATGTACCATATCAAAGACTTCGTTGTAAATGAAAAATGCGTTGTAAAGAGATTTCCTGGATGGCATGAAATTTATGTCTCAGTTCCAAAATTTCGCGACACACTCCATGGGGCTGCGCTGCACACCGGTTGGGAATCACTGGATTAGAGGATGGAATGTAAGACAAGCCCGGAGCATTTATACCGCTGGTATTGTCTTATTGTGCTATCTCCAAATTTCTATGAGGGCGGGAAATGACCAAAAATTTTGTCTAGAACCTTTCATTACGGACAGAGTTATTTTACGTGTCACAGATTCACACGTCAGAACCAACCAGGTAGACAATCCAAAAAGGAATCGAACCCATATCCAAGAGCAACCTCCAAGCAGAAGGGGTTCCACTAGTTCATACATGGGCACAATTTTCGGTTACGTGAGGCACTCGATTTGAAATAGTTTGTTTACTAGGAGAGAAGACTGCAGAGTGGGATGGGAAATATAAACTGCTGTGACCTGCGTCACCTATCGTAATCGCTAAGGCGGTCAGTGGCGAATTATTAGGAAAGCGCTTGCTTAAAGTGAGAGACTCGAAAACATTTATTCAATTTGGCAAATTAATTCGGCAGCTTTAATCATAAACCTCTTTACTGTTTCTCAATCATTGAATTGATTTAAATCACAGGCGAGAAATTGCGTAACTAGCCAATAATATTCCATCACGTTGTCTACGTTTATTTTCTTGAATATTCTGACGTTTATCAAGATTACTTAATAGATTTGCACGTTCTCGACCTAAAATAATTTCAGAAAATCATATTTCGTTTTCTACGCACATGTGATAATATATTTTTTATACATTTATTTTGGAAATAATACATACAAACATAATTTAATTCCTCGTACCTTTTAATGCAGCGTGTTTAAGGTATAATGTCGTATATAGTATACGATGTAAAGATCATAAATTTTCTTCGGATTTGTGCGAAAAAATAACATTTAATTTGTCTTACCTTCTAATTCAGCATGTTCTTTATGACATAAGGAGTAATGTCGTTGTATATTAAATTTATTAATGCCTAATAGAATTTTCGAGTATAACATACATCGTATGTTTCCCCTTCTAAACAGCAAAAAGAACTCTTCCTCCCATTTCTCATGAAATAATCGTTTTCTAATGCGTACACACTGCTTTGATAATGCCATTATGCCACCACTGATATTGCTTATGAAACTGATATAGAACCTCCCCCCGTCTAGGAGCTACGTGAGGGAGGAACGGGGATTGTGAAGATGATGTCACTCAGAGCGATAAGCTCTGTGAAGGTCAGTGAGGCACTAATTCTCAAGTGAGGCACGATGCCCATCTATGCACTGGTTGTTAGATTATACGTAAGTATTCCATATTAGAGACACTGTAACCGGTGCTAAAAGCGCCATAACCTTAAACATTTCAGCAAAAATTGCTACACAACACTGATCTCGCAGCTGATATCAGAAATCACTGCACTGAGCATTTAAACACCATCGTAGGATATAAAAAGACCCGCTTTACTGTCGAAATGGTGAATCTCACAAGTGACGTCGCTAATCAAACAAAGCAGCAGCGTAGGCCGTTTGCTCGCTTCCTGTACATTAGTGTCAGCCGTCACAATCCGGCTCAACAGCCAAGACGCGACAAATGGAACGACATCTTCTTTGCGTGGCGTAACAAATGACCCGAGGCGATGGAAATGTTAGGGTTGACGCTTTGACTTGATACAAGCCGACGAGAAATTTACTGCCGCAAATATGCGTTCCAAGAGTCCAGACTCTTCACTTCCAATAACCGCGGTCTCAGCGACTATTTTTTCGGGAGTGTTTCTTTCTTAATCCACCTATTTATAAAATTTTCAAGCGATGTCCTCGGTCCTACATCGGCGATAAAAACGAAGATAATGTTCGACCTTTCCTTTGGATTTTCAAAATATATTTTTTTATTTTCTAGTTATTTTTAATTTATATATATATATATATTGTTCATTTAAATATACCTTTTAGACTTTTTTAAAACTAATATGACAATGGAAAACGTATTATTTGACGTTCTTGTGTTAAATGTTACTTTACTTCGTACACATGTTTCAGCCTGCTATTGGCCATTTTCAGAACTGGTTGTTGTTGGTCTTGGTGCCTTTTGTTTGTTTTTCCTGTGAGGGTGTGTTTGTGTAGTGTAATGTGGAGTCAAAGAGTGTGTGTGTTCTGAAATTGAGTTGTGTGTTGTGAATTTCTTTTGGATGTGTTTTTGTGTGTCTGTGTATTGCTTATTGTTCTAGTGTGTTTAGTTTCTGGCTTTTTGGTTGGATGTGTAGAATTTCCATGTCTGTGTTGATGTCTCTGTAGATGTGATCAGCATTTGTGATGTGTTCTGCATATGTAGAAGTATTTTGTAATTTTGTTATGGCTGTGATGTGTTCTTGGTAACGTGTTTGAAATGATCTGCCTGTCTGTCTTATGAAGAAGTTGTCGCAGGTGTTGCATTTGAGTTTGTATACGCCTGTGTGGTTGTATTTGTTTGTTTGTGTTGTTTGTGTGTTGAGATGTTTTTGTAAAGTATTATTTGTTCTGTACGCGATGTTGTAATTTAATTTCTTCAATGAGGTTGCAATCTTGTGTGTGTTTTTGTTTTCGTATGTTAGTGTGATGTATTTTTTGTGTTTTTGTGTTTGTGTTGTATTCTTATGTTTTTTGTGATTATGTTTTGTCTTTCTTATTGTTGTCAATTATGTTGAGGTTGTATCTGTTTTCTTGTGCTATGTATTTGATTATGTTTAGCTCTTCTTTGTAATCATGTTGGTTCATTGGTATGTTGAGTAGTCTGTGTACCATTGTTCGGAATGCAGCTTGTTTGTGTTGTGTTGGGTGACTGGATGTGTTGTGCATGTGTGTTGTTGTGGGTTTTCTGTAGACTTTGAATGTGTGTTTGTTGTAGTGTTTTGTTATTATGATGTCTAGAAAATTTAGGTAAAGTAACATTTAACACAAGAAAGACAAATAATACGTTTTCCGAAGTGATATAGTGTTAAAAGTAGTGTAATCAAGATATATAATATAACAAATTAAAATTTAAACTGGGAAATGCACATGTAATATAATTACTCCTAAATTGATCTCTACCTATAATACATTAAGAATTCTTTCATCCAATGGCAATG
Source organism: Periplaneta americana (assembly GCF_040183065.1). Taxonomy (NCBI): domain Eukaryota; kingdom Metazoa; phylum Arthropoda; class Insecta; order Blattodea; family Blattidae; genus Periplaneta; species Periplaneta americana. Next base: position 142,316,467 of record NC_091129.1, read on the forward strand.
TAAACACGTTTGAAATGGTGTTATTGGAGTAGTTTGACTAATGAAATATGGTGATTTAATTTACCGCGAAGTAAAATGTTTGGATTTCACAAATAAGAACAGGGAATCCATGTGGTTTATTGAGGACAACATCGGAAGTGAAATAACAGACAAACAGGGAATACCAAACAGATGGACGAAATATGTAGAAGAGTTATAGTAGACAAGGAATAGTCAAGATGACTTAGCTATAGAAGATGAAGAAGCAATATCAGAAGACGAAAAAGGATTTTCTATTTTAAGGGAAGAAGTTGAACTGGCGTTTAAGGAAATGAAGAATGAGAAAGCAACAGGAGTTGATGGAATCCCCATTGAATTAGTGAAATGCTTGGGTGAAGAAATTTATAAATATAGTTTACTATCTTAGTACCATATAAATAAAATAAAACATAAATCTACTCGACATGAATATCGTACTTGAAGACAAAAGTCTACTTTCCCATTAATTGAATCTAAATGTCATACAAGTGCAGCTCTTAAACATGGTGCTAGTTTCGGCCCAAGACTTCATAATAAAATTACAAACCATTTTCCAAATTTGAAATATTTTAAAATTGATCCTTTTAAAAAAGAAGTTTATAAAATTAATCATGATATATAGGCCTAATATTAACAATGTGTGTATTTTTCAACTTTTATTTCTGTCGGCTGTATTCATGTTTTTATTGAATAGCACTGGCTGATTGTCAATTTATATTGAATGTGTTTTTTTCTCTCTTTTTCTCTTTCTTTCTTTTTTTTTTTTTTTTTTTTTTGCTCTTGTGTGTTATTTATTAGTTTGAATTAAGTTAATTACTTATTTATAAACTGTCTTTGTAAATTTTAACTTATATTATTTGCTAAGACCACACCGTACACGAGCCTGGCTCTTACAGTTGTGGCTAGAAACATGTTTGTTTTTAAATTTTAATTTATACTCGCTAGCTAGCTACAGTAGTTAAATAAATTACATTAATTTATACAAAAAGGAAATTCTATCATTATGCAACGAAATACATGAGAAAGGCGAATGGCCTGAATATTTTATGGAGACGGTGTTGCTGCCAATACCGAAGGAAAATAATGCCAACAAATGTAATGATTTCAGGACTATCAGCATGATATCGCACTCGGCGAAGCTCCCAAGAATCATGTCACCAAAGTTTGAAAGACATTAGGCTAAGGAAGAAAAAAGTAAATTTTTATCTTAAGAGCCGATGTGTAGGCCTACCTTAATTACTACTCGTATCATAGACCCATACTCTTAACTTGTAAACCGAAACAAATACAATACATATAAACCAACGTTATATACATGCCAGTGTATCCCTGATGCAATGAAGATTTTTATGTAGAGGAAAAGGTGGAAATATTGGCTATGAGTGGTAATATGGGCTATCTCGTTTTTTACTATATATGGTGTTGTTTACTAGCGAAAAAGCTGTAAACGTACATCTCGTGTCCATTAGTCCGCGTGCAAAAAGAAAGAAACCAGTTGTCTTTATGGTGTGGATGTGGTGTGTTATTTGTGTTTTTAATCAATTTCAAAGTTTTTGCATTATGTAGTTCCAATTTTATTGAAGGAAATACACAGTATTTCGTGTTTATAAATCACGCTTGATGTGTTGCACTGATTAAGAATAGCTCTATCACATGGCATAAGAGTAATATTTATTAGAACAATAATTGCCATACATAATCTTAGAAACATTCATGAGTTCTAATATCGGCAACCGTTATGTATCAAATATGGAATAGGTTGCCCGTATTACCAGCACGTTAACACATCCCGTATTTTCACTATCGTGATTTGCGTTATTTGTTATAGAATATTGCCACTGATGTTACACAGGTTTCCTACTTATGTTTCTTTGTATGTTTCAATTTTATTTTCAAATTTCTGTCGTAGCTCATATTTAGACCCTACTACCTATAGAGGACCAGTTCGTCTTTCTTTCAAAAAGTAATTATATGCAAATATCTACTGCAACTATTGACCTTTAAGACTGTATAAATTGTATATGAATAATTCTGTATGTCAATAAAGATTTCCAAGCAATATGCTACACCATTTTCCATTATTATGAGGAAAACAAAATGGTAGCCCATATTTTCCTCGTCACTGCAACTCTCTGCCGCCTGAAGTCAAGGGCTGCCGAAGTTAGAAAAATATCTTATGACGAGTTGCCAAACTAACTCACTATTATGACAAGTGTTGTATTGCATGTTTCCACATAGTCCTATTCACATTTTTTTATGTTGTAGTGATATTTAACTTATTTTATATTTTTGTTTTCATATTTTCCGATAATGTTATATCTATAATGTGATAAGTTGAGCTATATATAATCATAATTTTCCTTACTGTGTGTACTTAAAAACATTGTATTCATTGTATGCTTTGTACTGCACTATTTTATTACTATTATTATTATTATTATTATTATTATTATTATTATTTTTTATCATCATTATTATTATTATTATTATTATCAATAATTGTCTTATTTTTTATACTTTGTATCATTTATTTTGATCTGCTGTTCACATTTTATTATGCTGTTTTATTTCTTTCTGTATGTTATATATTATGCCTGATTTCTACTTATTTGTTGTTTAAATCTTATTATTATTATCTTATTCAGTTTTTTGTGTAAAATTGTAGTGTACTTTGTAAATTTGTAGTGTTTTTTGTAACGCAGTTTTACTCCTGGTTAAATAAATCATTATTATTATTATTATTATTATTATTATTATTATTATTATTATTATTATTAAGGTCCCTGAGCCAAATAACGCCATGTATACCTTTAACGCCACCCTATTAAAATTTGTTAACGACACAAGTTTTCGGTAGTGCACTACTGTAGCCTGCATTCGCTTGCAATCTAGTGATGAAATGAGTTACTAGCTGTCCGTTGATAGTGAATGGCTGTTTTTATTTCAAGGTAAGAGGCAATATTTTATTTTGTGTGTTGAGCAAATAATAACTATATTAAGCTATATATTTCAGTGATACTTAAACATTCTTCTATGTATAGAAAGTCTTTGCTATCTATAAAATTTGAAAATGTTAGAGAAACAGGCATGTCATGTTATCAAGTACTCAGTAGCGCTTTAACTCCATGTGGCGTTAAAGGTCTACAGACAAAATTTTAGGTTATGTTAGTACTAAGGCTGACTGTACAGCATCAGTGTGAAAACATAAGGAAAATCACTAAGCATTCAACTTACAAATGTTCAGAATGTGCAGTGATGATATTGGTTCAATTGCTTATCGAACTCTTAATTTTTTTTATTTTACATAACTTAATTTTTTTGTTTTACTTATTGTAAAACATTCATATTAAACTAAGGTAAATGCTTTTGTGTTTAATAACTTTCTACTGTGTCACATTGTCTCTTATTTTTTAAGTAAGGAGTCATTGGAAAACATATTTTCCTAATCCATCTTGTGTTTCAGTTTGAGATCAAGAATCTTTCATTAGTATTGAGTGATTTTGTATCTTTTATTAACAGAAACTCAAATTTAGTCGCTTAGTTCTATTTGTGTTGCTTAGGAAAAATAATTCATTAACAATTATAAGTGTATAGGTTACTAGAAAATAGGTGGCGTTAATTGGACAACCTGTTCCTAATAACGCCAGTTTACAAAGTTTTCCTATTTGAGTTCTAATTCTTGTTCAGTATATAATATATCTATTTTCATTGTGCTATTTTGTAAAGATAAGATTACAGTTTCTATTTCATAATTTTCGTGTTTGTACATAACTTATTTCCAGAGCAAAAGTGACTGAAGTGTTAAGGTGGCGTTATTTGGTACGTGTACCTTATTCATTGCATGCTTTGTATTGCACTATTTTATTACCACTATTATTATTATTATTATTATTATTATTATTATTATTATTATTATTACATTTTTATCATTATTATTATCAATAATTGTCTCATTTTTTTATACTTTGTAAAAAAAATATGTTTTATTTAACGACGCTTGCAACTGCAGAGGTTATATCAGCGTCGCCAGATGTGCCGGAATTTTGTCCCGCAGGAGTTATTTTACATGCCAGTAAATGTACTGGCATGAGCCTGTCGCATTTAAGCACAATGAAATGTCGTCGACCTGGTACTGGATCGAACCCGCAATCTTGGGCATAGAAGGCCAGCGCTATATCAACTCGCCAACCAGGTTGTCTATACTTTGTATGTATCATTTATTTTGACCTCCTGTTCACATTTTATTATGCTTTTTTCTTTCTTTCAGTATGTTATATATTATGTCTGATTTCTTCTTACTTGTTGTTTACATTTTATTATTATTATCTTATTCAGTTTCGTGTGTAAAATTGTAGTGTACTATGTAAATCTGTAGTGTTTTTTGTAACGCAGTTTTACTCCTGGTTGAGTATTAGAGAAGGCCGTATGGCCTTAACTCTGTCAGGTTAAATAAATCATTATTATTATTATTATTATTATTATTATTATTATTATTATTAATACTTACTGGCTTTTAAGGAACCCGGAGGTTCATTGCCGCCCGCACATAAGCCCGCCATTAGTCCCTATCCTGAGCAAGATTAATCCAGTCCCTACCATCATATCCCACCTCCCTCAAATCCATTTTAATATTATCTTCCCATCTACGTCTCGGCCTCCCCAAAGGTCTTTGTCCCTCTGGCCTCCCAACTGACACTCTATATGCATTTCTGTATTCACCCATACGTGCTACATGCCCTGCCCATCTCAAACGTCTGGATTTAATGTTCCTAATTATGTCAGGTGAAGGATACAATGCGTGCAGTTCTGTGTTGTGTAACTTTCTCCATTCTCCTGTAACTTCATCTCTCTTAGTCCCAAATATTTTCCTAAGAACCTTATTCTCAAAAACCCTCAATCTCTGTTCCTCTCTCAAAGTGAGAGTCCAAGTTTCACAGCCATACAGAACAACCGGCAATATAACTGTTTTATAAATTCTAACTTTCAGATTTTTTGACAGCAGACTGGATGTTAAAAGCTTCTCAAGCGAATAATAACACGCATTTCCCATATTTATTCTGTGTTTAATTTCCTCCCGAGTATCATTTATATTTGTTACTGTTGCTCCCAAGTATTTGAATTTTTCCACCTCTTCGAAGGATAAATCTCCAACTTTTATAGTTCCATTTCGTACAATATTCTGGTCACGAGACATAATCATATACTTAGTCTTTTCGGGATTTACTTCCAACCGTATCTCTTTACTTGCTTCAACTAGAATTTCCGCGTTTTCCTTTATCGTTTGTGGATTTTCTGCTAACATATTCCCGTCATCCGCATAGACACGAAGCTGATGTAACCCGTTCAATTCCAAACCCTCTGTGTTATCCTGAACTTACCTAATGGATTATTATTATTATTATTATTATTATTATTATTATTATTAGTATTATATTTCCACCTTCTCCTCTAGATTTTATAGTAACTTCAGTGAAATACTCGTACAATCAAGAGGCCAATCGTAATTGGCTCAACATCAGTTTTCTCACCCCAATGCAAGGCTCTCATGTTACGGAGGTTTCCATGCTGCTCAGACAAGTTACGATCACGCGGTTTAGCGACATCACTCGGTTGCCATGACTACATATCTTATTTACGGATTACAACATATGGCTTATTAACTGTTACTGTGCGGTCAGCGTGGATGTGCGCGTCATATAAAACTGCATGACAGTCCGTGGGAACGGCACATTTTTAATGGAAACAGGTCGACAACGTTGTTTCTAGGTGAGTCCAAATAAAACTGGCATTTATCCAGGTTATTAAATATTTTGGTTACGCCCACGCCCGGCTAATCAAAGTTCTATGCCCATGTTGGTCGGGGTCAAGCCGAACGACTGCGCTGACCCACCCCCCCACCACCACCATTCTGTTAAGCTTTTCCCGATTTTGGCGTCACGTTGCTTCCATTTGTAAATTCGGGTTGATTAAAAATTAGTAGTCTATCGATAAATTCAGGACAAGTAAACAAATATAACACTACAGCGTTCGCGTAATGGGATGTGAAAAGCAGAAACTGGGGGGCATTTTTTATTCATGCAGCGCGCTCCAATTTCAAACGAGTCCTGAAATACACAATAAAAATTGAGTCCAGCACAAGCGCTACAAAAACAAGCTCGACGCACTTTCTGTTTCTGGCCTCTTGTTTATTCAATTATATGTGAAATAAAAATGGGTCGTGGAATTAGCCGTAGACACGGCAGTAGTCAAATCAGCTGGCGACGTCCCGACACGAGGGGCTGCCTCTCCCGGGAGGCGCTTGTTTGCACACTGCCTCACAATTGCGTGGCCCGCCCCTAACACGACGCTCTTTTATGAACTTCTGTGACACACGAACTACAGTAGATCCAAGTGAGCAAAGCGTGTTCGATGTCTACACATCGTCACAATCAAGTTCTACTGACAATAAATAAAATAGTTTCTCTCAACTGTATTATTATTATTATTATTATTATTATTATTATTATTATCATCATCTATACATATAATTTGTCCAATATTCTTTTGAGAAGATTAGCTCCGTACGTAGATGAAATTATTCGGGATCATCAGTGCGGTTTTAGGCGTAATAGATCGATAAAATGGGAGTATAAGGATACAGTTCATCAGTCATTCATAGATTTCAAAAAGGCATATGACTCGGTTAAGAGTGAGACGGTTCCTCGTATAGGATGAGGGGATTTTCATTAGATTAGTATTTCGTGTTAATATTCTTATATGGATAGGATGCGCGGACGTGTAAGTTACTTTCAAAATCTGAGACGGAAGTAACAGGTGGACAGGAAGGCCGAAAGGAAGCTAGGCGGACAGGAAACATGTGTCCAGGCGTGGAGTTGACTGATGAGGGAATGTATGTACTTTGCCTGCGGGTGGTCAGTAAGATGACGCCAAGCCAGGTTCCAAAAGAGATGATCTGGTATATGTCAGAGAATTGTCAGAACCCCGGAAGTAAGGGGATGTTCTAGTTAACGAACAATTTTTGAAGAACGCGTCTTAAGTGACGTAAGTGTAATCATGGCCAATCAGGATTCTTAATAGAGACACGTGATATATAGATAGGAGGGCGAAATTCTATGTTTGGTGGTTGAAAGTAGGGGATAGATTTCGCAGATAGACAGAAGGCATATAGAACGCGTACGGAGAAGTTGCACTCCACATATTCTCGGCAAACCTAACTCGGAAGTATAACAATTTACGGACTTAGAATTTTTTAGTGGGTGTAGTAAGAAGTCGTGTGTTGCATTATTATTATTATAAGTCTGAATTCTTTCCTCTCATCACGTTATCAACTGTCCGTTATATTACTGGTGTTTTATAGTACAAAAGATATAATTACGTGAACTCAGAAATTAGTATACCAACTTGCGGGAAGTGAGAGCGAGATATTATACACTTGGACGCGCATTTCTGCTAACCTGAAACGAACACTTAATAATAATAATAAACGTTTTCATAGTTCTTACCAACAACTTCTGGTGTGCGCCTACATCATTTCAACCTACGAGCACGTCTCCCAAAACCCCATGTCCCGACCGTTTTTGCAGCTGACCTGGGAATATCATACCTCTACCGGAGTAATCTCGAAGAGGCTGGCGCCCAAATTAATCTGTGTACATAGTTAATTATTGACATCGACGTGCCTCCTCGAGATACTTTCCATATACGACTGAGCTGGCAGCCGAGGGCAAGGAAAGGCGTCGTGGGCAACGACGACAGACGACCGTCGCAGATATGGCGACCCCGACGACGAAGGCCGACCGCTTCAAGAGGGAAGTATTATATAATATTCTTATTGCATTTGGTATTCCCAAGAAACTAGTTCGATTAATTAAAATGTGTCTCAGTGAAACATACAGCACAGTCCGTATAGGTCAGTTTCTATCTGATGCTTTTCCAATTCACTGCGGGCTAAAGCAGGGAGATGCACTATCACCTTTACTTTTTAACTTTGCTCCAGAGTATGCCATTAGGAAAGTCCAGGATAACAAAGAGGGCTTGGAATTGAACGGGTTACATCAGCTGCTTGTCCATGCTGATGACGTGAATATGTTAGGAGAAAATCCACAAACGAATAGGGAAAACACGGGAATTTTACCGGAAGCAAGTAAAGAAATAGGTTTGGAAGTAAATCCCGAAAAGACTAAGTATATGATTGTGACTCGTGACGGGAATATTGTACGAAATGGAAATATAAAAATTGGAAATTTATCTTTTGAAAAGGTGGAGAAGTTCAAATATCTTGGAGCAACAGTAACAAATATAAATGACACTAGGGAGGAAATTAAACACAGAATTAATATGGGAAATGCGTGTTATTATTCGGTTGAGAAGCTTTTATCATCCAGTCTGCTGTCAAAAAATCTGAAAGTTAGAATTTATAAAACAGTTATATTACCGGTTTTTCTTTATGGTTGTGAAACTTGCACTCTCACTTTGAGAGAGGAACATAGGTTAAGAGTATTTCAGAATAAGGTGCTTAGGAAAATATTTGGGGCTAAGAGGGATGAAGTTACAGGAGAATGGAGAAAGTTATACAACGCAGAACTGCACGCATTGTATTCTTCACCTGACATTAAATCCAAACGTTTGAGATGGGCAGGGCATGTAGCACGTATGGGCGAATCCAGAAATGCATATAGAGTGTTAGTTGGGAGGCCGGAGGGAAAAAGACCTTTTGGGAGGCCGAGACGTAGGTGGGAAGATAATATTAAAATGGATTTGAGGGAGGTGGGATATGATGATGGAGAATGGATTAATCTTGCTCAGGATAGGGACCAATGGCGGGCTTATATGAGGGTGGCAATGAACCTCCGGGTTCCTTAAAATCCAGCAAGTACGTAAGTAAGTAAGTATTATCATTATTATTATTATTATTATTATTATTATTATTATTATTATTATTATTGTGTGGTTGAGAAGCCTACACAACTGAATACTGTACATAAGTAACAAGTTATCTTGAAAGACGTTAGACTATAGGCATTAAATGTAGGATCCATTATTTAATATACTGTGCTCTGTTTACTTACATTGAGGAATCCTGCAATCTCAAAACATGTGAATCTTTGTTTTGTGTTTTCAAACGGTCGACGGTATCTGGTTAGAAAACAGAATTACCCATATTTCAACAGATATATTTTGTTCATGTTCATGGGAACTTTTTGACATCTTTTCGCCAATACTACCTGCTGTGAAAATATTCTATTATTTTATTTAAACAACCGGTATATATCCACTTCATTTTGTATTTATTATCCAGTTTCGGAGAACAGATTTAAGTAACGCAACGAAACGATAGATTATCCCGGATATGAAGCCGATGAGTAACTCGGAAATTTGGATTTTTCTACAGATATGACCAGCAGTGGTGGAGGCTGTGGGATACCACATAAAACACTCGGTACTTCGAATTTTCTTGTCATAATTCTGCAGTCCTCGGGAAAAGTGACACAAGTCAGTTTCCACAAACCTTTTTTTATAATTTATTGACAACTTACGGAACATCTGGTTGCTTGGAAAAAAATAGATAAGTATTTCTCCCAAAACAATAATTCATACCGAAAAAGAACAAATCGACATAAACCAATGTAAGCTGTCATTAAATTATCAAAAAAATGGTTTGTGGAAACTGACTTATGCCAATTTTCCCAAGCACTGCAGAATTATATCTATTGTTTTTTGTTGTCATTGCAAAAACTAAATATTTTACACCGAGTTGGGCACCGTGAGAGTCTTCAATCATACTTAATTTGAAACGACTTTTCGGTGGTAGGCAGAGGAAAGTGAAAGAGAAGAAGCAAGGGAGAGGGGATAAAGCAGTTCAACCTCCAATCTAAGAAACTAACAAATCATACACTGATAATGATGATGGTGATGATAATGATGAGGTAAATACAAGTGTGATTTACGAGTTATTCTTCACAAACAATATGAGCACATCTCTTATAAACGAACCATAAACGTTCCTTTTCTCTTCTTCATATTTCTGGCAGAGGTGAAGGGGATCCTGAAATAAATAACAGAGTCACAAGGGGTTGGTGGCGGGGGTGGTGGAGGGTAAATGTTGAGCGCAACGAGTCGCAAAATTAACTCGCAATGTCGCGTTTAACCTTAGGGGTAGTGATACACGAGGGGTGGGGGTATGCGACTGAATATGACTGAATGAGCTGGGGGTATGAAATGGAGACAAAAGGGAGAAGGGGAGGATCCGGCATCAGTTCAAATATCACAGAGACGTAGAATATGCAAATCACTGTTTAGATCCTGTAGCAGAACAAACCGCGCCCGTACAGAGAGGCTATGAAACGGAGTCGTGACATCGCTGTGTGAGATAAAATCTTGCAGAATTAAACTGTAGGAAAGAGGACGAAGACAAATGTGGTAAAACACTAAATGCTCCCTGATGTAATTATTATACGCTTCTCCTGAGAGATATAGCCTACCAGGCTTTCACTATGATTGAGTTGTGAGAAAAAGTTTTTGAGTGTCGCAAACTTTTTTTTTGAAATTTAATCTCTCCAACGTTTCGAAACAACTACACCCGCACCACAGGATTCAGGAATCAATATGAATGAGGGAGAAATGGTGAACTGAAGTGTATACGAGCTACCGGTTTAAAAAAAAAAACAAAACAAGAAAAAAAAAAACGAAAAAACACGAGATGGAGAGTGAGAATCTACAGTAAAACCCTTCAAGCTGAACAACTCTACATCATAGATATTTTTCTTTCTTCGGCATTTTTCTTTGGAACCGTTTAAAATGTTATAAATTTATAAAATTTGAATCCTCTGTAACTTAGACACAAAGATTAATTTTTTGATCTCTTGCTTCAGTGATGTCAAAGAAAGCGCATTTTTCTGACCTTGACGTCGTACGCGGGCTCAAGCGCTTGATTTGGAAGAAGCAATAAGCAGCCTGTTGGATTAAGGAAACAGTGGTGCACAAACTTCAAACGGAACGTGAAATTTTATATCGTTATTTTTATACGGCTTCTTTCTGTTTAATATTATCTATATTGTCTGTAAAACAAGAGTACTAACACTGATTTCTTAATATTGTAGTTGTGTCTTAACGTTAATAACATAATAAAGAGTTAAGAAGAAATATTCACATAAATTCCATAGTAGTACAACTATACTGTACTAAGTGAATGAAACACATCATTCATAAAGAAAGTGATATCCCCCCCCCCCCAAAATAGAGACTGAGTATGACATGATAAGTTGGAATTGATATTGATGGTACCTTTAGCCATATAAAAGTAATCAATAAACTAATCAAAACAATATTATAGTACAAAGCAAAGTTACCTAGGTATATATTTTAACTGTAACTAATATTCCATAACAAAACTCTTATCGCATGAAGCTTTTAAGGTGATATTGGTGAGCAACTTCCTATCATCAGAATATTAAATTATTTTCTCGAAACCTGCTGAAGTTATAGAAGTTACACTTTTACAACACATGGGCACATATCTGTTGCTTATGATGAAACAGTAGTTGCTTTGTTAATTCATTTCCTTAGAAACATTTTCCATACGAATATTTTCAAAATGTTCAATACCCTATCTTCAGTAATACGTATGTACGATATATTAGATTTACGAAAGCATTGTTTCAGTACCTGGCAGGCTACTAAGTAAATAGGCCTACATCTGAAAATTTCACTTTTCTATTAAAAAAGTTGAGAAAATATTCCTTTTAAATAAAAAAAAAAACTTGTGAAAAATGAGCATTGAAATTAAAACTTACATTCTTATAATGCACTCATACTTCTCAGACAAATCTAAAAAATTAACACGGATACAGTTTTAATAAGTTCTCTTCACTTTATCTATTGAATCAGTACTGACCATCCCTGTATATAGCTCGACCAAGCGGTATACGAGTATACTACCTTTTTCGTCTGTCTCTTTCCTTTCTACTGTAAAGCGCTCAGGCTCTCCTGATATCTAAAGCGCGCGCTTGCGCCTGTGGGCATCAATTGACATGACTGTCTTGCTTCAATGAGAAAGAGGTTTCAAAGTAGGCTATCGTTAGTTCATTTGTTTAGAGCTGTAGAATAGGCCTAGCTTCCAGCTGGAGATTTAGCTTGTACTTCTGCGCACATTACGCGTCGAATGGTTATGTACAAGAAGTAGAACGTTACGCCTTCCTTTGTAATCAATCAGAACCTGTGACATTCAAAATACGACAAAAAATGTGAAAACGGAATGTTCCAGCACTAAATCAAGAGGTTGTGTTTTGTTAGAGAATGTTTTGATAAAAATATTTGGAAGTAAAATTGTGCCGTGCCTTGTACATTAGGAATTTCCATACAAAATCATAAAAAATATTCAACAAAGAACAATAATATATATTAATATAAAATTCATTGTTGTTTTATATAGCCTACTGGTAAAATGTTTTTTTTTTAATAATTTGCATAGAGAATTTAATAATAATAAAATTGTGATAAATATTTGATCTTGCAGTTATTTACCTATTTCGTATTTTTTTCTCCACTTACAATTTTTTTTTTGAGAAAATGCAATTGAAATGTTCCGAAATGACCTTAAAATGGACGCGAAACCTATTAAGAACATCATTTTAGGGCCTAAAAATACTAGCAAAATATAAACCTACTAGCTGTACCCGTACGCTCCGCTGCACTTGTTAGAAATAAATATAAAGTACTAATTATATTATATTATATAAAAAAAGTGTGTTGATAACGGATGTACTCCGATAAGTAAGTTTTTAATTTGTTGTGGGGGCTCTTGAATATCAGGAGGAACAACTTCTATAACAGCGCAACATAAACTGCTTGGCTCATTACCCAGTTTTTTTTTTGCATTGCATTTATTGCATATATATTTTATGTATTTAACACGATTCAATTGAGCATAGTTAAAATTTGAATTACAAAATAATGGATTGCTAAGCTAACGTACTATTACTGCATACTAAATCAATACACTCTCGTTGTTCGTTAATTCTCTGAGATGAAAATGAATGTGCTCATAAACATTATTTTAAGAAACACAGGAAATGAAAATACAGAATAGCCTATCAAGTTTTCTGTGCATGAGAAGCTATTTTAATCTTACCTGTCCTCGATTCCCTCAGAAGTTACTGTAATAACATTATAGCATTATGTCCATCTAGAGAAACTACACTTTCCAATGGTGAAATAATAATTAATTATACAAATCGGTTAATTTAGCTTCCGATATTACTTCATACAAACACAGAAACATTCTCTGTAGGCTATGTTTCATAGCTTTCGATTGTTGTTGTTCAAGGCCCCTTATAGACGAAGTCATATGTTTTTGTTCAATTGCAGGGCCTTAGATGGCGTTATTTTAATTTTAAAACTCATTTATCTCATTAAATATCAACCCTATCAAATTTTGCATAGAATAAAACTTATCGGAAATCACCGTTAAAAACCTTTTGTTATGTAACATTTTTCATGAAAATTAATAATAAGGGAGATATTTCGATTTATTTAATTCAAGCCCCCTTATAACCCCTCTTTTAAATAAAGTATTTTGAATACCATATAGCCTAAAATCTAAGTCACAACGAACTTAATTTATATTTCAATTTTCATATAAATCGGTTCAGCCATTATCGCGTGAAAAGGTAATAAACATACAGACAGACAGACATACATACAAACAAAAATGTCAAAAAAGCGATTTTCGGTTTCAGGATGGTTAATTATACATGTTAACACCAATTATTTTTGGAAAAACGAAAATTACCAGAATAATTTTGGCTACAGATTTATTACCGGTATTAGTATAGATAATAAATAATTTATAGTCTATAGAAAGCGCTGAATTTTTAAGGCCGAAAACCGCTCATCTACGCTATCCAGTTCCCTAAACTTTCCTTACTGTGATACGGCAGAAGCATCGTTATAGCCTTCCACAGAATGGACAGACTTGCATGCAGTTTCTCGGCTCATCTGAAGTACCTGGTATGAGGCTCTGTCATTTCATAGACGCTATACATCGCTCAGAGGTATTTTGCAACACCTGCGAGCCAAGAGTCAATATTAAACTGCGCGTGCTTTAGTCACATCCTCTCAGGATCTGTTCCGTAATGAAAACACATCAAGACGCGGGCATAATGAAATTCAGTCACACATGGCCCGTCACACCGACGTATATTTATACGGCATTCTCTCACACAGAAGATAAGGGTGTTTATGTTACAATAAACTGATGCTGACAAATGTGTAGGACAGAGACGATCTTAAAACTGATGACAAAATCCGGATTTATATACAAAACTCACATTGAGTGCAACAGCCGCACCTCGAAGGTTATCGAGCTGGACTCTTTGCTCCGAGGTTCCTTCCGTGAGTGGGTTTGAATCCCACTTGGGATGATTACTAGTTTAGGTATTTAACATTTTTCTCGAACTATAACGTGAATGTTACGAAATGCCTTGACGAATCGTCATACTCATCTTGTCATCACTAGGGAGCGGATTTTTGTGCTAAAAAATTTAAATATATTTATTTTTATGTGCTAAAAAGTACGAAAATATTTTCTAAAAATAAAAAAAAAATAACATTTTTTTTTAAATATGACAAAAATACATTACTTAGCTTGGAAAAAAAATGTTACTAGATATTCAGCAACCACACTTGAATGCTAGTAGTTGGCCGAGAATAGCAGTGAACAACAAAGATCATCTCCAAATTCTCCATCACAAATGCACGCCGATTATCTCTGAACAACGACTTATACTGTGAAAACGATCTTTCCACATTACAGGACATCAGGCGTGCATATTTAAAGAGAGGACTGTCACAAACACATACACCGTCAATTTCACCTACAGGCACATCTTCCAATACTTGAGCAACTTTACACATTTTTTTATATCCACTGTTTTTCCCAAACACATTCTGGAATTTGACCCTTAGTAATTGTGCTTCTGAACCTCGTAGCGAGTCTAGTTTAATTTCCACGGCACGCACCTCCCTGTTTCAGACAACAGGTTTTTGGATGTTTCGATTTTTTTATGGTGTCACACAAAAAGCTTAGATTTGCTAATAGGAAAGCCACATCATTTTTTAAACAACTATCTTTCAGTATATCTTGAAGGATATCGATTGATGAAGCACGATAACAGGGAATCACAACAAGACGTATTGCCTCACTTGATGGACATGAGCAAGAGTCGAGAGATTTGTATAAATTAAATAATGTTCATACCCAAGCTCTTATCTGCTATGTTTCACAAACAAAGTGTGGAAAGAAATCATCTTCAGCAACAATAAACATTCGTAATTATGTGTTGCAAGATCTCTCTTCCTTGTCCATGTTAATTTATTCACTAATAATAACACTGATATGCTGCCTCGCAGTTCTCAGAACTTGTGGCGATACTATTACAAAAATGGATCATGGATACACCACACAGCGCTTAGAAACACGAAGCAACCAAGAATTCTTAAAAAGATAACGCACTTCTGAGTAACATAATTGATTCAGTTTTATAATGTTTAAAAGTTCTTGTAAAAAATTATTTAATTAAAAAAACTCCAAGATTTATGTGTTTATAATAGATTTCCTGAAAAATATGTATTTACATAATTTTTTTGTGAAAATATGTGTTTTTATGTGAAATAAAATTCGGGTTTTAAACTTGAAACTCCATGTTCGGAATTTGTAACTTTGTTAATTGTGTTTTATCACACGCAAAAATAATATTTAATTACATAGAAATCCGCTCCTTAGTCCTCACCAATTGAAGCGTGATCCTCTCTGTGTGACCTATCATTCCTCAAAGTTTGTCGGTAAGATCCTGTTACACCCTGTATATTCTTTCAAACATAAGCTTGCAGATGGCTGCTTTCTTAGTCCTGCTTAACATTACTACTTAAAACAATTAATTAATTTCAGCCTTCTTCTCTTTAGGAATTTTTTTATGTTTCAATACGCTCATCTTTATTCCTTTGTTACATCCTCATTGACCATCATTAAGCTGCGGATTTATGCCTATATGCCTATTTTAATCCTTAACCTGAAGGCGAAAGATTTTTACGTTACATATCCATTTTAAGTCATTGTGAGTATTATATGCGAATTCTAATAAATGCCTATTTCACTAGTAAATGCCTATTTGCTTATAAATGCCTGTAAGTTGCTTACATATCCGTATTATATACTAGGCCTATAGGCCTACTTGAATTTACTATCGATATTTTTTGAATCTGTAATTTGTTTCTTTTTCATCTAACTGAGGTAAGTGATATAGAATACCGATAATTCTATGTGTTACTGCCACCAGAGCGCGGAGAAATTGAATAATTTAAAATCAACGAATAAGAAAAAATGTATTTCGAAAACCGCATAAATCATTGTGATAGTTGACTATGGTAGTTTTTTTTTTAAACTGTGTATCCATTTTGTGAATTTTTTAATTGAGTATGGAGTTGAGTTTTCTGCTGTAATACGTGAAGTATACCTTGGAGATATGCCAAAGCAAAAGTCATCAGAAGCATTGATTGGAAAATACATTGACATTACTGCGTTCCCACTGGTTTGGTCCCCAGCTGATTGATGTATGCATTGCCCTATCACTTGATGTGAAGTGGAAAGAAGTTTCTCCCACTTTAAGAACATTCTTACAGACAATAAACATCAGTTCTCATTACAACATTTGGACGAATATTTATTTGTGCGAGATCGTGCGTATTTGCTTGTTTTCCACACAGAACCAGTACGCGGTAAGTGTGAAATACCACATTAAGTATTCCAACGTAACACACATAACAATTTCCCTCTTCTTACCGCTTAAGCGCGACATTCATTTTACTGCTTTAGGCTTTTAACATATTATTTTTAGAGATGCTTAACATAGTAATAATTATAAATTGGAAACTTACCACTGCAATTTCATCTAAATTGCAATGTTAATTATTGTTTTTAAATATTTGCAAAAATTAAGTAAAGTCTACTACTCCACGAAACTTATTGCATTCCTGATACAAGTAACATTAAGGAAGCCGTGAAAAAATCAACAAGATTCCAGATGCCGATCTTATTACTGCAATATGTTATATAAGTAATACTGTTAAAATATTAGAATGAAAAATAAATCATTACATAACCTTACCGTTTGTTTTAAGTTCGCATTTATAGACTGGGGGAAAAAAAAAGACAGACGTATATCACGGCTTGCTGGAGTATAGTAAACACAGAAAACATTGTATGACTTGAGGCTTTCCCGGTGTTTGATGTAGAATAACTCTTCTCGGGTTCTCAGCCAGGTGAGTTGGAGATTCAGGGACGAAGAAGATGGCAGAGCTAGCCGTCGAAAGCTTGGAAGCTAATCTCCAACTCAACTGGCTGAGAACCCGAGAAGAGTTATTCTACAGAAAACATTTTACAGCAACAATGTTGAAGAAAGATATTTTGGTTTTCCGAAGTTGCCGTCATTAAACAGAAATCAACATGAGATTTCATTGCAACTAATTAGAAATTCGTCTTTCAGGCATGTAATAAACTATCTTCGCACAAAATAATGTACGATACACGAGCGGTATGTTTATTTTCATGTTCTCGGAAATTAAAAAAGCTCAACTACGTTTTGCTTTTTCAATCTTTACCTCGACCATGAAAACGTCAACATACCGCTCTTGTAACGTATATTACTATTATTCACTGCCGTAAATGACATTCCTATAGAAAGTAGTGTATAATGCTAAGCTATGGTCGTGTTAGCCATTGAGAATTAGAAATTTGTTGGTGCCTTTTTAAATGCCTATTTTAGAATTTTGAATGCCTATTTTGTCTGCGTATTCCAACTGTTTTTAGTGCCTAAAAATCCGCAGCTTGGCCATCATATACTTCCCGCTGAATAGACTTCTTATATTTTTAAAAGTGTCGTTTCCTAAAGGATTGCCCGTTCAGTATGTCGTTCTTTTCTCATTAGCGTTGACGCGAGAGATATTCGGAACATTTTCATCCTCATTTCTAGAGTGTTGAGTTTAACGATTCCGTTCATTGCACGAAGTACGTAACAACTCAACTACGAGACGCTTACAATGAAGTGTTCCGTCTGTTCACACATATTTACTGCACAGGAATGCACTACGACTACGCAATCTTTTAAAAAGCTCCACGGTTGGTTCTTTTGTGTTGCTCTTCCAAGCCTTTCTTTTTGCTACAGTCTGTGATGTATTGAGATTTCTGAGCTCAAGCAAGGGTTCGATCTCTCTTGAATGCAGTATTGTGTACGTGGACTACAGCGGAATCTCGAATTTGTACCGAATACCTACCTACCTGACTTCTGTTGAAGGATACAAAAAGCGAGTCTCGGAATATCCGATGCATCGCAAAAGCTTACTAAAGCGACTCTCTCTGTTTTTCCCCAAAGTCTGTGAATTCATACTATGCAGGGAAAAAAGCTGAAGTATGAAAAGCATTTTTGTAATATGTTATGCTTCACAGACGAAAGTAACACGAGAGTAAGTCGTCTCTCTATAGTCTGCGTCATTATTAGAGACAGGCATAATATGAAAAAAAGTTTCGCCAAAACATAAAATTTATTTTGGAAAAATATGAAATAAATGATTCATTGCTAAAATATTTCCGTTCCTAAAACATTATTAGTTATAAAATAAATCTTTAAAGATTAATATCTATGAATATATATATATATATATATATATATGGAATGTGTATTTCAATGTGTTTATTTTTTTATTTTTGCTGTGTACATTTTTTATTGAATTATCGACTCCTGTTGTTGTGTAATTCGTATTTGATTCTGATAACATTAATATGTATTCCACCATGCTTATTTTTATTTTATGAGGTAAATTTTTATGTAACTGCCTCTTTTGATCTCATTATCTACCTAAATCGTATCAGTATGTAATTACTTAATTCCGATCCAGTTGTATGTTCAACTAGGTAAGTAAGTCTAAATCCTGGTTGAGTGTAAGAGAAGGCCTTACGGCCTTAACTCTGCCAGGTTAAATAAAGCCATTATTATTATTATTATTATTATTATTATTATTATTATTATTATTATTAGTAGTATTATTACTATATATATGCATGTGAAACAGAAGGCATCATTACTTAACATCGCCAGAATAAAAAAAATATTAGCTATTAATAATAAAAATGAAATAATAATAACAATAATAATATTATTATTATCAATATTATTATTATTATTATTATTATTATTATTATTATTATTTCTCACTTTGAGAGAGGAACAGAGATTAAGAGTGTTTGAGAATAAGGTTCTTAGGAAAATATTTGGGGCTATGAGGGATGAAGTTACAGAAGAATGGAGAAAGTTACACAACACAGAGCTGCACGCATTGTATTCTTCACCTGACATATTTCTTCTTCTTCTTCTTTGGCACTACGGCCCTTGTAGTCTAGCCTTGGTCTCCCTTAGGATCTTGGTCCATTCCTGTCCAACCAGAGCCTTCTGCCTCCATCTTCTCACGCCTAGAGTCCTTAAATCTTCCTCCACTCCATCCAACCATCTTAGTTTCTGTCTGCCAATATTGCGCCTGCCTTCTGGTTTTGTGTTGAGAATCTTTTTTGGTATTCTCTGATCATTCATCCTGATTACATGTCCTAACCATTCCAACCTACGGGCTTTGATTTCAGCAACAATATCTGGAGATTTATATTGAGTTTTCAGTTCTGTATTATATCTAATCCTCCAGTGCCCATTCTCATATTTAGGACCATAGATTTTCCTTAGAATTTTCCTTTCCCATGTCATCAGTTGTTGTTCCATTTTCTTCGACCGAGTCCCAAGTTTCACTGCCATAAAGCACAATTGGTCTTACGACTGTTTTATATAATGTAAGTTTTGCTTTTTTACTTATGCATCTTGCTCTCAAAGTTTTGTTAAGGGCTCTCAGGCATCTATTTCCCCCCAGCAATTTTTTGCCTCATATCCGCATCTGCAGTGTTTTCTTGGGTAATTAGAACTCCTAGATATTTAAAAGAATCTACTTCCTCATATTTCTGTCCATTTATTACAATATCTTTATTACAAACGCCACTTGGTCTTATGTTTCTCATATATTTAGTTTTCTCTTTATTAATTTTTAACCCCATGTGCTCTGCTTCTGTTTGAATTTGGTTTACTATTTCATTTAGCACTCCAAGAGAGCTACTCATGACCACAATATCATCCGCATAGACCATGCACTGTCTGGTCCTATTAAATATGGTACCATTAAAATTTATATCAATGTTCCTAATGACTTTTTCAAGGCCGATATTAAACATAATTGTATATTTATTGTTAAGAATTTATCAGATAGTTTTGTTTGTATCTTTACCTTATTATATGTTTTCGAGAGGTTATTTTTGTTAAATTTACCAATTTGATAGGGATACCAAATTCTCTCATAGCCTCCAGAATTTTAAATCGATTCATGTTATCAAATGCCTGCTTAAAGTCTATAAAAAGCATATGTACGGGGATATTATATTCACTTGTCTTCTCTAAACACTGTTTGATTGTGAATATGTGATCGGTTGTACTTCGTCCTTGCCTAAAACCACACTGATATTCACCCAGGAGTTCATCTGTATATGCTTTAATATAATTAGATACTAAATTTGTAAAAATCGTATATGTAACATTCAGCAGCGAGATTCCTCGGAAATTGTTACAGTCCAGCTTGCTGCCCTTTTTGTGTATGGGGCATATCAGGGCTGTTCGCCATTCATCAGGAATTTCTTCTTTGTTCCAAATCGCTAATATTAATTCATATATGTAGGTCCAGAGACGCTTTCCACCTTTCTGTATCAGCTCTGCTGTTATCAGATCCTCACCAGGAGCTCTGTTATTCTTCATTTTCTTAATTACGTTAAAAACTTCAAGTTTACTTGGTTCTTTTAGTTGTACTTCTGGGCCAAAATAAACGGTTTCATTTGATGATGTGTCCTCTTCAGTATTTATGTCAGGATTCATTGTTTCACTAAAGTGTTCAGTCCATCTTTTCAAGACTCCAGCCGTTTCGCCAACCAGATTGCCATCCTTATCCCGACACCAGGTTGTTCTTGGTTGAAAGCCGCCTTTAAATTTCCGAATATTTTCGAAAAATTTTCTCGAGTCATTTCTGCTGTATCTATCTTGTGTTTCCCGTAGTAAATTTTCTTCGTATTCTTTTTTCTTTCTACGGATTAGTGTCTTAGCTTTTCTTCTTGCCTCCTTAAATTCATCAACATTGTTCCTAGTGTTCCGTTGGATCATTTTAATTCTGAAGTCATTTCTTAGGCTCAATGCCTCCTGGCATTCTTCATCAAACCAACCATTTCTATTCTGAGATTTTCTATAATCTAGGATCTTCTCTGCCGCTGAATGTATGCTTCGTTTAATATTCCTCCAAGATTCTTCAATGCTGCTATTAGTTTGACACTGACTGTCCAGAGTTTGAGTCACTAAATCCTTATATTCATTTTGACATATATCATCATTAAGTTTTCCAATGTCAAATTTTTCCATCTTTTCACCTATATATTTATTGGCTATAGATAGTTTTGCTCGATATTTAATTCAAAAAGCCTCCACGATGTGTGTAGAATCACCGACCTGTTCGTAGCACCTTCAAATCTATCTTGAAAACTGTATCTGCAATGACAGAAGAATTTTGCTGTTTCCTTGGTTCACACACGCCTCTTTCAACACAGTGATTCAACACACATCGTGGAGGCTTTTTGCTATATTCTATTCTCTGTTTTTAAGTGATATTACAGTTGTAACTTTGGTTTTCAACGTCATTTACCAAGTGTTCACTTTTTGTAACATGTTCCATTCGACCTACACGACCTGAAGATGCCAATCAAAATTGGCGAAAACGTTTGTTTTTAAGATCTGTGTAAATGTTATTATAACATGTTTTATTGTGTTTGTGTTAAGTATTTACTGAATAGAACTAATTTTTCAATTAAGCAAAGAATTGATATTTCTTCAGCATGTAACACAACTTTAGATAAACTGCATAACTTACAAATAATTAACGATATTTTGTAAACGTGAATAGAAAAAGATGGCGTTTGAGAGCCGAAAGATAAAACAATTTATGATAAAACGGATATAGATATAGGTTTTATGATTAGAAATAATATATCGATGGCCCAGAACCAGACTGTTCCAAGTCCATTTTACTATTTTTTTTTCAGGACAGCTATTTTAAGCTCCTGTAATTCAAAGCTTCATGAAACAATTCGGAATAGCTTCATAGCAACCTTATGGAGAGGAATATTTACAATTTTGTTCGATTTTATTTTATTGGGTTATTTTACGACGCTTTATCAACATCTAGGTTATTTAGCGTCTGAATGAAATGAAGGTGATAATGCCTGTGAAATGAGTGCGGGGTCCAGCACCGAAAGTTACCCAGCATTTGCTCGTATTGGGTTGAGGGAAAACCCCGGAAAAACCTCAACCAGGTAACTTGCCCCGACCGGGACTGGAACCCGGGCCACCTGGCTTCGCGGCCAGACGCGCTGACCGTTACTTCACAGGTGTGGACATTTTGTTCGATTCATATATGCAGACAAGAACTGGAACACAATGAAATACACATTTCTTTCTTGTAAAAAGTTGGACTTAGAACAGTCTGGTTCTCAGCCATCGATATATCTTTTATTTCTGCTTTTAATTAAATTGTTTTAATTCATTCATCTATGTTTTAAATTCATCCCTGATTTTCAAAGAAATTATGACGCTACCACTCCAAACATAATAACTACTCGTAGATTAAGTAATTTATTTCGACGTCCATTGATTCACTCTGCAAGGACAATGGAGTTTATTTTATATCTTCTGGGGAGTATAAACTGATTCTAAATTTCATAGTATTAAACAAAAAGAAAAGCAGAAAATAGGAAAGACTGGAGAATGCTGGGCTTGCAGTGAAAGACCTGTGCTTGGGTAGAACACAGTGAATGAATGAAAACAAGAATTAATACTCTCTCTTAAATAAGCTGCATGTAAGTTATGGGCAAATTTTCCATGCGATGTTCACAACTCCCCCCCCCCCCCAATCTTAAATTCCTGTACTCATGGTTGAAACGAAGTTTCACGTTATAATTTCAAATTTTACAAACCGCAATGTAGATTTTACTCATTGCCTTGCATTAACCGGCGTTGTATTGTTACAGTCCCGTCGCTCTAATTTCCGGCAGCCAATCACGTTGCAGGTCGGTTACATTTAAACGTGTGCGTCTTGTGATTCGCATTTCCTAAGGCACGATAAATACTTAATATAATCGCCCGCCATTTTAGCTTTTTCGTTGGCGTTCGCAGAAAGCACACGAGGACGTTATTTGCCGCTCAATTATTTGCTGAATTACAGTGCGTTTGATTTATTATCATAGGAGCTACGACATGATAATGTTTAACGGTGTAGCAAATACATTCCTCGTCTGGTAGCTCGGCAATGAAAGAACAAAAATGGCGAACGATACTACCTACCTAGAAATTATAGAGCCTTGACTTCCTAAGACGTAAGCAAAGAGGAGGAGTCACGCCGGGAATAACAGCGTCGCGATTATAATTGTTGCCATGTGATAATCTGGCTTCTTTTGTTCGTAAAAACAATAACAAACTCCTGTGTGTTAACGCAAATTGGAACCAAAATAACTTTTGATATACTTCTTATAGCTATTTTATTTTGTCTTTTTAAACGGATCATTCTATAGTTAAATCACAGTTCACGTAGCAACTGTAGCTAATGTATACTACAGTATAATGCGTAGATATAATGTAGAATACCGTATTGCGCGCTTTGTCGACAACATAACACACACATTCAAAAATAGAATACGTCACCTCAATTCTCTACTTCGAGTTAACGCAACTAAATTAATTTAAAGTTGTGCTTACTCGCTAGTTTATGCTGTAACTTGATTAACAAACGGTAATGTGTACGGAGTGGATATATGCCTATCTCACGCATGCGTGATTGATACACCTGCATGCACAGATTACTGTGTGTGATGTATTTGTAACGACTCAGCAAGCAAACTACCATTCTACAATTCTTTTTATCTCTCATTCAGAGGTGCCAACTATTACAGATTGTCAGTAATTATTACGGATTTCTCCGCAGTGTTACAGAATTTCAGCCAGAGGGGAAATTATTACGGAAAATCAATATAATCATGGGAAAATATATATTATTTTAATTTATCCGTAAGATAAAAATCGAGAGAAAATATGTCAACACTTACTTACAAATGGCTTTTAAGGAACCCGCAATTTCATTGTCGCCTTCACATAAGTCCGCCATCGGTCCCTAACCTATGCAAGATCAATCCAGTTTCTATCATCATATCTCACCTCTCTCAAATCCATTTTAACATTACCCTCTCATCTACATATCGGCATCCCCAAAGGAATATGTCAACACTACTTGCTTCTAATTCTATGGGCAACACTTGGTAGCTATGCAGATGAAATCATCACTATGAGGATCTGTAAGCCTGTACAATTTTATTGAAGAGCTGCGGAGGGACTTTTCGATCGCACTGTATTTTATTTGCCCTTTTTCATTTCATTTCTGAGATCAGCAGTTCATTACATTTAGTGTTCTGTCCAAGAGCAAGTCTTTCACTGTAAACCCAGCTTTCTTCAGTCTTTCCTATTTTTGCCTTCCTCTTTGTTTCCTCAAATGATCCACATGCGGTTATTCCTAAATTGGTACCTACATAAATTTACAGTGTTTTTAAGAAAATTATCACGTCAGTAATAACCTTCAGTAAAATCACATAAGTAAACACTAAAAACACACACGTAGTGGTAAATTATTGTAAAGAAAGAGACACTTTTAGGGACCTTTACCTTTGAAAAAGATGATTATGAACTAATAGAGTTTTCAGTGATGAATCAAACCGAATTCAGGCTCACGGTAAGCACATCAACACTGGAGTCACTTCTGACCCAGCAAATCAAGATGACATCATAAGGAGAGGTATGTTTAAAAAAAAAAGTAGACTAGTTTGGAGACAGCAACTCTTAGATGTAAAACATGCAACGAGGAATGTTTTATCGTAGAAGAACTGATAGGCAAAGTGTAATTATACACAGAATGAATCTTTAGTAGGTACTGTTAATAATTGAGGCGGTAGCCGGAAAAGGTGCCCATGGGTCTATAGCCCCTTTTTCGGGAGAATGTTTAAATCGATTCTCCGTGTTAAAATCTACTTGCTTACGTAGTTTCGTTTCAATATCTTGTACACAGAGGGCAGGGTAGCTAATTGAATGAACCCATGCACTCTTGCGTAGTTGTGGAATACAGCAAACATCAACACAGCTTGAGGCAGGCACTGAAAGCAGTGTGTAGCAGTTGTGATCCGTGTGCGATCTGAATTGTTTCAAAATAGAATGAAATGAACATAAACGAAAAAACAGAAGACAGGACATGAAAATGAACTTAAAAAGGGAAGACAGAAAAATGAATAAACAACATGATATCACGTACGTAACTTCGAAAGGTGCTATTGTTGAAGGTAAGTTTTTGCACCCATTACCTCCTGCTGCCAGAAGGAATGTTTCTCCAAGTTCACTGCTGATGAACGGAAAGGTCTCTTCGAAATATTTAACTGTGGGCAAACAAAGTTACTGCAGGATGCTACAGTGGCAGGCTTATTATAAAAAAAAAACTTGTCATAAATGTGACTCAGAATAGAAAAGTAAGTCGTGAAAATGTATGGACATATTCTCTGCGTCGAAGTGATGTTCAGCTAGAGGTGTGTCGTCAAATGAATTTGGGAATCTTCAAAATGTTTGCCAAAAGACTGAGAGTAATACAAGGGAAAATATTAAAAAGCGAAAGATTTGAGGGAAAAAGGAGTTCCCATGAAAACAGACCATATAAAATTAACAACAATATAATGGGATTTATTGCAGTCATACCTACAATCGATTTCACATAGCAAGATCCTTTATTGTCCACTAACCCAAACCTAAATATCAAGATTCTCTTTTGGGTTATTCTGTGATTATTACAAAGAAAAGACTGGTGAAAAACTGAATGTGAAGTGCAAAACATATTGAAGAGAGAAGAGTTAGAGTGGGAGAAAACATCAATGTACTTAAATGATTCCCAAAGTGAGTGTGAGTCCATCAAGGATGTGCACTGAAGTGTAAACTGCACTGAGTGTGAATCCATTCTAGATTAATAGTAAATAACCTGTAATCTGTATTCTGTACTCAATAGATATTCTTGATTCTTACGTATTCGGTACAATTTATGACGTAACTATGAGATATATGTAAGAAATATAATTTTACTAAAATGATTAAGTAATCGTAAACCTCTGTAATGTGCGCCGTTCAATGATATCAAATTTTGCTAAAATATAATCATACTGAAAGTAGGCCTATTTTGATAAAATAAACTTGTTCTCCGGAAAAAGGGCCTATAAAATGCTTCAATAAAATATATTCTTTTATTAACACTATTAAATTCGGAATATATTATTTAACAAAAGCTTGTAGACAAATATTATTGTAACAGTATGAAAATTGTTATGTTGATAAAAGTTGATATGAAAATTGTTATGTTGATAAAAAGACAAATAAATTTTTCAATCATTTTTTTCTCGAAACATGACTTTTGCTTATGGGCCCTTTTTCCCGCTACCGCCTCAATTTCAGGAGATCATTTTTTTTAGATATTTCAAATAAAAAAAGTTTAATACAATTTTGCTTGTTTTTTTTCTTTCTTTTCGAGATAAAAATTGTTTTATCTGAAACATTCATAGCGTATGATGAAGAATGGATAGAACAGAGAAAAATTCTCTCCGGTTCCGGGACTCGAACCCGGGTTTTCAGTTCTACGTGCTGACGCTTTATCCACTAAGCTACTCCGAAATCCAGTTCCGATGCCGGATCGAAACCCTCAGTTCGTGATTCAAGACGGCGCTCATCCCGTCGGATCTCGGTCATTTAGTCACTCGTAATGAGTGCACCTCTGTACATAATGCGTTGGACATTGTGCCACTGTCACATATTCGTGACATAGTTACTTGAGAGTTGGCCATCAAAGGGAAAATTGAGAGGTAGAACTTAAACTGAGGGGGATTCGATTCTGCATCGGAACTGGAATCCGGTGTGGCTTAGTGGATTAAGCGTCAGCACGTAGAGCCTGAAAACCCGGGTTCGACTCCCGGTGCCGGAGAGAATTTTTCTCTGTTCTAGCCATCCTTCATCATATGATAACGCAGAATTCCTGTCATATGTACTTCGGTACTTCATTATAATATTTCATAGCGTGTTTTGGAAAGTCACTGATGTAATTCACAATATGCTTAATCAATTTAAGAGAGCACTGCATTATGATAACATATGATTGAAATAATTTTAGTTTTGTCCTTTAAAGGTGCAGAAATTTGATCCGAACAAATGTAACTTTTCGTTCTGAAAAGGAATTTTTAAATGTTACATTTGTTGGGATCAACGTTCTGCATATTATTGGACGAAACTAAAATTCTTTCAATAACTGAGCCGCTCAGAGCAAAAGTGGTGTAAGTCAAAATTGGGTAATGAAGTTTAAAGTAAAAATTCTGTAAAATACACTGTGTCCGGGACAAAATTTACCAATAAGAAAGTTTAATAACTCGCGTAATAATGGAGATAGGAAAATGAAATTTGCGGCAAATGAAAGAGGGACATTTTAAGTTTTATGTGTGATGTTGGCAACATTTGGTCATTGTTGTTGACATAGCTGTAATTAAAATGGCGTTCACAGTGCAACAAAAAGTTCAATGCTGCTATTGGCTTGCCGAATTCAAGTATCCGAAGATAGTGGAGAGAAGATTTAGACAACAGTGGCCTGAGAAGCAACCACCAGATAGGCACACAATAACAACTTGGTATAGAAAGCATACAAGATTCAACTGGTTCAAAAGTTGAAACCAAACGACTTGCCTGCACGATATGACTTCGCTAGTGATATATTGTTGAAAATTGATATTGAAAATGGATATCTGCAGAAGGTCGTGTTTAGTGATGAGTCCACCTTCCACGTCTGTGGGATCGTCAATAGGCATAATTGGGGATACATAAAAGACATTGTGTACAAGACTGTAGTGGCAGATTTGGAGGATCTGCGTCGGAGAATTGTCGCTGCTTGTGCAACTGTCACTCCAGAGATGTTACGAAACACATGGCAAGAACTTGAATATCGCCTGGACATCTGTCGTGCTACAAGAGGTGCACACATAGAAGTTTATTAGTGGTCATTCGAAACTTTGGAAGTCCCTTTGTCAATTCCCGCAAACAGCATTTTCATCCATCAATTATTTGGTGAATTATTAAACTTTCTTATTGGTAAATTTTGTCCCGGACACCCTGTATAGCGCAAAGTAGCAATTAATATGTCCTTCTTGCTATCCACTGACTATTAATATTTTAAATAAATTGAATATTAATTGCTACTTTGCGCTGTATTTTACAGAATGTTTACTTTAACCCTCATTACCCATTTTTGACTTACACCACTTCTGCTCTGAACAACTCAATTCATTATCATAATACACTGCTCTCTTAAACTGACTGAGTATATTAGGAATTAAATAAATGACTTTCCCAAAATATGCTTTGAAATGTTTCATATTAAAAAAATTTTATCTCGGGAAGGAACCAAAAATGAGGAAACTACATTAAAATATTTTGTTTAAAGTATCTTAAAGAGCCAACGGCGTAACTCAGTCGGTTAAGGCGCTTGCCTGCCGATCCGGACTTGCGTTTGAGCTTGGGTTCGATTCCCGCTTAGGCTGATTACCTGGTTCGGTTTTTCCGAGGTTTTGCCAACCGTAAAGCGAATGTCAGGTAATCTATGGCCAATCCTCGGTCTCATCTCGCCAAATATCATCTCGCTATCACAAATCCCATCTACGCTAAATAACCGAGTAGTTCATACAGCGTCGTTCAATAACTAACTAAAAAAATATATCTCAAAGAATAACCTTCTGAAATTTATGACATTACTTACGGTTCACTCAGTATAATACGGTTAAAATCTGAGCTTTTCGAAAGAGAGGTGCAAAGATGAGATTATGGATAACACAGCTCAAAGATTGGCACCTCTGCTTATTTAGAATGGTACGAATTATCATGTTTGAAAATTGCCTTCAAGAGATGTACAGGGGCATCATTTTAATTTTACTAACATTTTTAATATTAACCTGGCTATACCTTCGGATCAACGATTAAGATCCGGAAACACGTTTGCTACCCCCTTCCACGACTGGAGTTCGATGATACTGGCGTAATATACAAACAAATCACTTTACTAGGTATAGGAGGGAAGAAAAGTAGTTCATCCATTTACGTAAACTAGAAAATATCACAATTTTTAGTTTGATAAATTTCACTATGTTTTTTGTTTAATCAAAATAAGTACAGTATTAACAATGGGTGTTTTTACTCACGAACTGAGCTTTCCATGCGGACGTATTCATTATGCAGTGTATATTACACTGTCTACAGCACATTAGCGTACAATATAGAGAATGAAGTTAAATTGAAAAATAATCATAATATGGATATTTAAACACATATTTGAAAATGATGGCCGTTCATTTCTATACAGGTTTTAGTTCTTTTGTGCATATTATCGCACTACAGACTATTGCATCTAATTCCAATTATCAGTTTCGTCTTTCGTACTAGTAACTCATGTTGAAATAATTCTGTACCTACTCTATAAAAGAGACCTTACGTACTGTAAATTCAATCCACTTCTGCCCGATCCGAAAAGATAAAATTACCCAGACATGCTATCTACTGTCCATCAAGGGTTACGTCGCAGCGTCGTAGAAAGGGAGGAAATCACGTGACAGTTAATTACTTAACGAGGCCCTTTCATTTAAGTTATTTTAAACAATTGTATGAGTATAATATTACGTAGACGTCCAATTCCTAACAGAAATTAATGTTCCCAGAAAAGAGCTAAGACAGCCCAGCCACTAGCATTTACAGAGAGGCGAATAGAAGTAGGTGGGGGAAACCGGGATGCGACGTAGGGAAATGGAAAATGATGCAATATTGAAAGCTCTTTCGTCACTGGAAAACGCGAACATATTTTTGGAACGTACTGTTTAATATGATCGTAAGGCTACTATGACTGTATATGAGGTCTTGGATCTGTGTGGAGGAGGGTTGAACTTCATTGGTAGAAGGGGTGGGAGTGAAGTACATTGAAAAACTCAGGTACAATAAAAATTGAAGTAAAAATAAAATGATGTCCCTGTATATTGGGTGTTCAGTTCAAAGTGTGTCGTGGCTCGCTGTATGCCGTCATGTGGCTAGCCAATGAGCCTAGAGAATTCAATCTTCCTACACTTTCGCAGAGGTGTATAACCTATGAGGCAGAGAAGTTGCCTAGCAAGTACGGCGTTCATTCTGAAGAATACGTACCGATACGTACGGTAACGCTGGTAGTGGCAGGAATGTGAACTGTTTGGAAATACGTACTGTCGGGATATGGGGAGAGGGTTCAGACGATTACTTACGTATTTGTTGACATTAACTTCGACGGTCAACATGGACACGGAGCATTTGATTTGTGTTGTGGAATGTTACCGTACGGAACCGATGATAACAAATACCCTGCGTACGACTTTCCGGCGCAAAACACAGTTCGAAAGAGGTTATGGTAGCACACAGACCGTACAGACCGCCATCTGCTGCTACGACGTTCAAGTTATACCGTACATGTTCTCAAATTCAGATTGAAGAACGCCTTAAATAATAGTCAACTTCTCTAACATATAAGCTGAAACTCGTTTCAAATCGGTGACCCAACAAGAGTGACGTTATGACAGACTTTGAAATGAACACCCAGTATTTTTAATAAGAATTAAATTCTGTAGTAGCCTACACAAATCTTCAGGAAAACGCGTCACACTTCTGCAATTTCTCGATAGAATGGAAGGAGATCCGAAATAAAAAAGACTGGTGGTGCTTTTATGTAGCTGACGAACGGCACTGAACAAGGAATTGTTGTTGGCAACTGTATAAGCTGTGAAACGGACGTTCAATAAATATTTTATAGTGTGGTCAGCCCTGTACCCATGCGCTACAGAAGGCTCCTGTTCGGAACAGCAAGGT
Source organism: Periplaneta americana (assembly GCF_040183065.1). NCBI lineage: Eukaryota > Metazoa > Arthropoda > Insecta > Blattodea > Blattidae > Periplaneta > Periplaneta americana. The sequence continues at coordinate 142,347,645 of NC_091129.1, forward strand.
AAACATTGTCTTAATAAAAACAGGCTGGAGGCCATGTTCAGCACGTGCGCGATATCGGCCAGGCCGTGCGACTGGGGGGGGGGTGGGGGGTGAGCGCTGTTGGGAGCAGGGTTTTCAAATACCCTGCCCACCCTTCGCTTGCAACTTCTCGTCTCTAATCCAGACAAAATAGAACTCAAAAGTGGCGAATTTATTTAGAAGCAGATTTGTACTGATTCAGTGTGCGTAAAAAAAGCATTTATCGTAACTTGTTTTCTTTCGACAGTTGTAATTACGGTATATTTTAGTTATCACCCAGATTACATATAGATTGCTCATTCCTATATTAAAATCGGTTGCACTCTGAAGAGAACAACCGCCAGGATCGCCACCAGTCCGCCGTAAACGAACACGAGAAGGCAGTACAGTCGCTAATGCAAATCAAATGGGAGTTATGACGCAACTCCTTATGTAACAATACTTCATGTTCAGTTCATAGTGTGTCATGGCTCGCTGTATGACGTCATATGGCTAGCCGAAGAGCCTAGACCAGGGGTCGTCAGCACAGAGCACGCTGGGGCTAGCCTCTCTTACCCGCGGAAAAAGCAGTGCACTATAGTGCTCTCGTAGCTGCTAGCGGGTATGCTCTCTATCTCTCCCTTTTGCATGACCGTGCACACTGGACGGCACCGCGTACCCGTTGCACATTTCAGCGAGTGCTGACGACCACTGGCCTAGAGAATTCAATCTTCCTACACTTCAGCAGAGGCGTATTACCTATGTGCCAGAGACGTTTCCTAGCAAGTACGGCGTTCATTCTGAAGAGTAGTTACCGATACGTACGGTAACGCCAGTAGTGGTAGGAATGTGAACTGTTTGGAAACACGTACTGGGGTGAGTTTTTTCTTACTGTCGGGATATGGGTTAAGACGATTACTTACGTACAGTATTTGTTGACATTAACTTCGACGGTCAACATGGACACGGAGCATTTGATTTGTATTGTGGAATGTTGCCGTACGCAACCGATGATAACAAATACCCTGCGTACGACTTGCCCGAGCAAAACACAGTTCGAAAGAGGTTACGGTAGCACACAGACCGTACAGACCACTATCTGTTGCTACGACGTTCAAGTCATACCGTACATGTTCTTTTTTTTTTATTATTGGTTTATTTTACGACGCTGTATCAACATCTAGGTTATTTAGCGTCTGAATGAAATGAAGATGATAATGCCGGTGAAATGAGTCCGGGGTCCAGCACCGAAAGTTACCCAGCATTTGCTCGTATTGGGTTGAGAGAAAACCCCGGAAATAACCTCAACCAGGTAACTTGTCCCGACCGGGATTCGAACCCGGGCCACCTGGTTTCGCGGCCAGACGCGCTGATCGTTACTCCACAGATGTGGACCCATACATGTTCTCAAATTCAGATTGAACGCCTTGATTAATAGGCAACTTCTCTGACATAAAAGCTGAAACTCGCTTCAAATCGCTGACTCAGAACAGTGACGTCACGACACACTTTGAAATGAACACCCAGTAGATGGCAGCATAGTAAACCTGACAAAAGTTACCGTTAAAGCCTATAACGCCGAGCAATCTGGGTATATATGATTAGGGTTATCATCATCATCATCATCTTTTCTTCTTCTTCTTCTTCTTCTTCTTCTTCTTCTTCAAGGTATGGGTCCCCAAATATGTTCCGTTCTCATTCTACTTTCATTATAATCAAACACTAGAAAGAGGAATTATAATCAAATTCAAATAAAAAGTTTAGGGGGGGGAGGTACACCATTGGCCTGAAAAAATTTACTGAAATTCATTTTTTTTTATCTCAGCTAAATGAAAGCTAAATGAACAAAACTTTTCATTCTTAATATACATACATTACACTTAATTAAGTACTATTCAGAATATTAAAATAGCTAATAATTATACCTGATTTACTTACTTACTGCCTTTTAAGGAACCCGGAGGTTCATTGCCGCCCTCACATAAGCCCGCCATTGGTCCCTATCCTGAGCAAGATTAATCCAGTCTCTACCATCATATCCCACCTCCCTCAAATCCATTTTAATATTATTTTCCCATCTACGTCTCGGCCTCCACAAAGGTCTTTTTCCCTCAGGCCTCCCAACTAACACTCTATATGCATATCTGGTTTCGCCCATACGTGCTACATGCCCTTCCCATCTCAAACGTCTCGATTTAATGTTCCTAATTATGTCAGGTGAAGAATACAATGCATGCAGTTCTGTGTTGTGTAACTTTCCCCATTCTCCTGTAACTTCATCCCTCTTGGCGCCAAATATTTTCCTAAGAACCTTATTTTTTTCTCAAACACCCTTAACCTATATTCCTCTCTCAAATAACCATAAAGAACAACCGATAATATAACTGTTTTATAACTTCTGACTTTCAGTTTTTTGACAACAGACTGGATAAAAGCTTCTCAACCGAATAATAGCACGCATTTCCCATATTTATTCTGTGTTTAATTTCCTCCCGAGTATCATTTATATTTGTTACTGTTGCTCCAAGATATTTCTTTATTTATATTTACTAATTTATTCTCAGATAATAAATATAGGTAAACATTTAAACTTACAATTTTTGTAGAAAGACTGTTACGTTTTGTATTATGTAATTTATTTTATTTTAATACATTGCATTACATAATGATCCCTTTTGGGTTGAGTTGTGAATACAGAGAGAATATTATGTACTATATATATATATATATATATATATATATATATATATATATATATATATATATATATTAAATAAAATTTAGCCTCAATTTCAAACAACTATTGTGCTCTGAAAACAAAAAGCTTTCCTGAGGGAACGATTTGTTTCGGAACACTGACATCGACAAAGAGTTGTCATTATTAAACACTGTTTTCAGTGCAACAGACCATGTGACGGGGGAGTTCCCTACAGGCGGTTCATTCGAATACTCTGAGGTCCAAATTGCAATCTATAATAATTTTAGATTGTATACGAGTATGCTGATATGTTTTATTTATTTGTATTTTATTATTTTTTTTTGGAAAACTGAAATATATTTTCGGTTGAATGTTCTTTCCTGTGGAAAACAAACAGGATCGATCCGAGGTAGAGATGATGTTTCAAATAGGCTACTTGATTGTTTATAATACATATATAACAGTTGCCAAAATAGATGAAAGTTCAGTCAGTAAACAACTGTGGCGATTTAAGGCTCCTTGACTTTCGGGATTTCGGGAGTGATCAATTTCGGCGTCTCGAAACACTCACAAGCAGTCTTCACGCCAACATTGTCGTGCGGGTTTTCGGCTTTGCGGGCGCTGTTAGTCTTGCTTTCGCGATCGTTGTTCATCTCTAATACGTAGGTTTGGAAGAACCCCCCCCCCCCAAATAAAGAATATGAATAGGCCTATGGCTTGTGACTAGAACATTGTACGGAATGGAAATATAGAAATTGGAAATTTATCTCTTAAGGGAATCGGGTAGTGAATAGGGGTCAAGAATTCGATTTTTTTTTGTTTTTTTTTTTTTAAGTACAAAACTTGCTGTTTAAAACAATATATAGATTGTGGGAGTATCTCTGCAGGTAAGTCCTTTAAACGGCTACTTTAAATTTGGCGGTACATGTAAATCATATATCCTACTTTTTTAAATGCAGTTTTCCGTAAGTGCATTTTTCTCTGAATCTATTGAATCAATTTACATGAAAATTTTACAGTGTTTTCTGCAACCTGTATTATACAAAGTAGACCTACGGGTTTATGAGTATCATATACATAACACGAGAAAAAAATATATACGCATTTAAAAAATGACAAAAATTGTCAATCAAAATTCAGTATTTTTTTTCTGTTTCACTAAGGGTGAAATATTTAACTGAATTTTTCTTTTGAATTTACTATATTTACTATATTCCGTAAGTACATATTTTTCAAACTTAAGTGCATTTTTCTCTGAATCTATTGAATCAATTTACATGAAAATTTTACAGTGTTTTCTGCAACCTGTGTTCTACAAAGTAGACCTACGGGTTTATGAGTATCATATACATAACACGAGAAAAAAATATATATGCATTTAAAAAATAACAAAAATTGTCAATCAAAATTCGGTATTTTTTTTTCTGTTTCACTAAGGGTGAAATATTGAACTGAATTTTTCTTTTGAATTTATTATATTACTTGATAACTTAAAAAATTAGAAGGCACATGAGTGAAGATTGTACCAAGTTGTGTGCACCTGAAGAATGAGGTACATTTAGCAAAGTGGGAAAACAGGTTTTCAGTTAGGGCCTTTCTTTTGCACTTGGATACAAAACCAATTAGTTTTCTTTTATACCACTGAATTCAGAATGATTGATCGTATAACCATGACAATTTTTATTCCACTCTGAACACTAAAAGCCTAGAAATACTGAACTAAACTTTTGTGCTGAAATTCTTCAATCGCACGGGCATCATTACCCAGTGCCCTTAAAAGGTGTAAAAATTAAAATAATTTGGGGTAACAGTAGGCCTAACAAATATAAATGACATTCGAGAGAAAATTAAACGCAGAATAAATATGAGAAATGCCTGTTATTACTCGGTTGAGAAGCTCTTATCATCCAGTCTGCTGTCAAAAAAGCTGAAAGTCAGAAGTTATAAAACAGTTATATTATCGGTTGTTCTTTATGGTTCTTTGAGAGAGGAATATAGGTTAAGGGTGTTTGAGAAAAAAATAAGGTTCTTAGGAAAATATTTGGCGCCAAGAGGGATGAAGTTACAGGAGAATGGAGAAAGTAACAAAACTCAGTACTGCACGCATTGTATTCTTCACCTGACATAATTAGGAACATCAATAAATCCAGACGTTTGAGATAGGCAGGACATGTAGCACGTATGGGCGAATCCAGAAATGCATTTAGAGTGCTAGTTTGGAAGCCAGAGGGAAGAAGACCTTTGTGGAGACCGAGACATAGCTGGAAGGATAATATTATAATTGATTTGGGGAGGTGGGATATGATGGTAGAGACTGGATTAATTTTGCTCAGGATAGGGACCGATGGCGAACTTATGTGGGGGCGGCAATGAACCTTCGGGTTCTCTAAAAGCCTGTACAAGTAGTAATCATAGTATTAATAGTAACGACTGTGATGATGATGATTATGATGATGATGATGGCGATGATGATGATGATACTATTACTGTCATAGAAAGTTTCCTGTAATGGTACGCTGTATCTATACTAAAAGTTGACCTGGTTGGCAAGTTGGTATAGCGCTGGCCTTCTATGCCCAAGGTTGCGGATTCGATCCCGGGCCAGGTCGATGGCTCATGTCAGTAGATTTACTGGTATGTAAAAGAACTCCTGCAGGACAAAATTCCGGCACATCCGGCGACGCTGATATAATCTCTGCAGTTGCGAGCGTCGTTAAATAAAACATAACATTTTGTGCGGGATCGTGCGTATTTGCTTGTTTTCCGCACAGAACCAATACGCGGTAAGTGTGAAATACCACATTCAGTATTCCCAACGTAACACACATAACAATTTCCCTCTTCTTACCGCTTAAGCGCGACACTCATTTTACTGCTTTAGGCTTTTAACATATTATTTTTAGAGACGTTTAACATAGTAATAATTATAAATTGGAAACTTACCACTGCAATTTCACCTAAATTGCAATGTTAATTATTGTTTTTAAATATTTGCAAAAATTAAGTAAAGTCCACTACTCCACGAAACTTATTGCATTCCTGATACAAGTAACATTAAGGAAGCCGTGAAAAAATCAACAAGATTCCAGATGCCGATGTTATTACTGCAATATGTTATATAAATAATATTGTTCAAATATTAAAATGAAAAATAAATCATTACACAACCTTACCGCTTGTTTTAAGTTCGCATTTTTAGACTGGGGGGGGGGGGGGAAGACAGACGTATATCACGGCCTGCTGGAGTATAGTAAACACAGAAAACATTTTATAGCAACAATGTTGAAGAAAGATATTTTGGTTTTCCGAAGTTGCCGTCATTAAACAGAAACCAAGATGGAGATTTCATTGCAACTAATTAGAAATTCGTCTTTCAGGTATGTAATAAACGATCTTCGCACAAAATAATGTACGATACACGAGCGGTATGTTTTCTTCCAATTCTCGGAAATTAAAAAAGCTCAACTACGTTTCGCTTTTTCAATCTTTTCCTCGAACATGAAAACGTCAACATACCGCTCTTGTAACGTATATTACTATTGTGGAGACCGAGACGTAGATGGGACGATAATATTAAAATTGATTTGGGGAGGTGGGATATGATGGTAGAGACTGGATTAATTTTGCTCAGGATAGGGACCGATAGCGAACTTATGTGGAGGCGGCAATGAACCTCCGGGTTGATGATGATGATGATGATGATGATGATGATGATGATGATGATGATGATGATGATGATGATGATGATGATGATAGTAATACTGTCGTAGAAAGTTTCCTGTAATGTTACGCTGTATCTATACTAAGAAGAAAGGCGCGCAATAGGAAACGTTATGTTCTCTTAGGGCTTATTTTTCATTTTCCACGTAACAGGGATTAAAATTCATGAAATGGATATAACGAGAGATGATTTGCGGGATTAATTTCACGGGTGCTGGAGGCGATTTGAACATTTTCATTACGTTAACCTTTCGCTCTCCTCATTGGGGAATGTTCAATGAAGTTTAAAATTTGAATACTGATGCGAAAAGACGTTGCAGAGTTCAATGGAGGTGAGGTGAGTAAAAAAAAAAAACAATACAAGTTAGCAAGATTAATTCAGATTGAAATATAGTTAATTCCAACACGCAGTTAAAACGATGTAAGCAAATTTATTTTCTTTTGTTTTTTCCTGCAAGGTTTACTATTCTGTCCAAAAATCATCCACCAAATTTCGCGTCAAACTCGCTGTCAATGAGGATGTGGACTGTGCAGAAAAAGGTCAATGTGTCCTTTGACTTAGTTTGCGAAATTTTAATCCGTGACGCTTTTTCGTCGTGAATATCGTCGCGTATACAAGGAAGAGCCACCACATAGACAGTAATGAACAATTCTTACAGGAGATTGTTTTTACTTGATTATGTAACGACGCTGTATGAACTACTAGGTTATTGAAAAATTGTAAATTTTAATTTATATATTCTAATTGCATAGTAGACATAAGTAAAATTGTATTGTATACTTATTAATTTCAATTCAGGAATCCGCCCCTGAGCACGAGTTCTATTCTTTCAGGGGCGAGGTAAAGTTTTTCTGTATATATTATATTTTATGTTACAATTATTAGCAAAATAAATAAATAAATAAATAAATAAATAAATAAATAAATAAATAAATAAATAAATAAATAAATAAATAAATAGGTTGGATAAAAAGTAATAGCAACACTGCTGTCACGTGACGATGGTGCGTTCGAGAGCTGCCAGCTCTGTGGACATGAACTAGGACTGTTAGATGAGTTAGTGAGCCAGAGGCGACAGTACTCCATCAATCTACTGCAGTGTGTAGAACGTTCACTTTCATAGGGATAGTGCGAGCGCCCTAAGACCATGCTTACAAAACTAGAGCAACGTTCCTGGATCAAAATTGAAATGGCACGAGATCATAGTGCACAAGAATGTTTTCAGGGACTGCGTGAAGCATGTGGCGATGCAGCGTTGCCATATCGCACAATTGCACGATGGGTTAAAGCGTTCCGGGAAGGCCTTGTTGCACCGGTACCAAAGGGAAGGTGACGACATTCTTGGACGAATCGTCACTATGGACGAAACCTGGACTCGCTCGTATGAACCAAACTTGAAACGCCAATCAAATGAATGGAAGCATCCCGGTTCTCCTCGTCCAAAGAAAATGCGCCCTACACAAAGTGCTGTGAAGGAGATGTTCATTGTGGCGTGTGACATTGATGGGGTAATACTGCACCACGCTGTACCTCCAAGGCAGACGGAAAAGCGGACTACTGGAACATCCACCGTACTCACCCGATATGATCCATGCGATTACGATCTTTTCACCAAAGTGAAAGAACCACTGCGAGGGATCCGGTACAATGCCAGAGATGAACTTATCCGTGCTTTAGGGCGGTCAATACGGAAAATCAACAAAGATGGACGCGCTGATGGTGTATGAAGCCTTCCAAACATTTGGCAAAAGGTGATAAATAAGGGGGGGGGCGACTAAATGTTGTACCCCTGTGAATAAAGCCATGTCAGAAATATCGAACTGTTGCCATTACTTTTTATCCAACCCTAGTAAATAAATAAATAAATAAATTTAGCGTCGATGGAATTGGTGTCAGCGGGATGAGGCCGAGGATTCGTCACAGATTACATGCCATCCGTCTTACGGTTGGGAAAACCTCGGAAAAAACAAGCCAGATAATCAACCCAAGAAGGGATCCAACCCGCGCCCGAACGCCTTAGCCGATTGAATTACGCCGGTGACTAATATTGTGTTTATGACTGTACGTTACATGTGTGTGGTCATGTTCATCGATATATAAGGATACAAGTCAATGAACAATCTCGCGCCTATATTAAGCATGAACGTAAGAGCCCTAAGGTGAATGTATGATGTGCCCTCACGTATGATAAAATTTTATTATAGACTCATATTCCTCTGCGGAGCCGACTGTGACGTCAAACAACTACCTTGACATGTTGCAATTGTATGCAGTGTCAAAAATTCAAGATCAATGTGCAGGTATAGTCTTTCAACAAGATGGTGCTCCTCCACACTATGCCAACATTTTTCACGAGTTTCTGGATACGACATTTCCACAACGGTGGATAGGAAGGGTGGATGGAAGGCATGACCACCACGATCTCCGGACCTAACAGCTTTAGACTTTTACCTATGGTGCTACGTAAAGCAACGTGTGTGCAGTGCTCGTATCGACGACGTCGATCATTTGTCAGAGAGAATCACAGTAGTTGGTCAATCTGTCGCACCCGATATTTTTATTTTTATTATTATTTTTTTATTTATTTATTCTGGTAGAGTTAAGACCATGAGGTCTTCTCTTCCACACTACCAGAAGTGAAATACATAATGAAACAATGACAAAAATATTAAAGTCATACCCGAGCACGAGCATATGCTCATTTCGGGTATCTATTCATATGTATTCATTTTAAATGTAAATTGTAAATAAATTTGAAAATTTTGAATATATAAATATAAATAATATAAATATCACTTTCATACACATGAACAAGCTTACATGGGCTATAATGAAATATTAAATAAACATGATACATAATTAAGTTATTTACAATTCATATCCTAATTCTACTTTATGACAGGCACAAATGACAATTTATATACACACAGAATAACCTATAAAAATCGGCTAACACTCACAAATCAATTTATGTAAAAGTGTGTAATTCTTAATTCTTACTTTAAATTGATTAACCGTTCGGCAATCCCGGACATGACGAGGTAAGGAGTTCCATAGGCGACATTGTCTTGTGTGGAATGAATTATAGAATATCGATTATTGTACCTGTGTGTAGGGCAACGGTCAGAAGCCACATTGAACCGCACTGAACATGCAAGGAAGCTTTATGAGTTGGTCTCTTATTTAACATGAAGAGTCCACTGCAAGAATGATGGATGTCATTTGGAATATATTTTGCAGGAGAAGCGATTGAAAGTTTGAAATGCTTAGCGCTCAAAGCTTAACTGTGATTTTCCAATCATTACTGGACAATGACTATCAGTGTTAATGCCATATAACTCTCTATGCACAGGGACATCATTTTATTTTTACTAACATTTTTAATATTAACCTGGGTATATCTTTGGATTAAAGGTCTAGAACCGGAAACACCGCTTCCTCCCCCTTCCAAGACGGAAGTTCGATGATACTGGCGTAAAATACAAACAAATCACTTTACTAGGTATAGGAGGGAATAAAAGTAGTTCATCCGTTTATGTAAACTAGGAAATATCGCAATTTTGAGTTTGATAATTTTCATTAGGTTTTTGTTCAACCAAAATACAGTACTGTATTAACAATGAGTGTTTTACTCACGAATTGAGCTATCCATTCGGACGTATTCATTATGCAGTGTATATTGTACTGTTACAGCACATTAGCGTACAATATAGATCATGAAGTTAAATTGGAAAATAATCATAATATGGATATTTAAACACATTTTTTAAAATGGTGGCCGTTCATTTCGATACAGGCTTCAGTTCTAATGTGCATATTATCGCATTATAGACTATTGTACCTAATTCCAATTACCAGTTTCGTCCTTCGTACTAGTAACTCATGTTGAAATAATTCTGTACCTACTCTATAAAAGAGTACCTTACGTACTGTAAATTTAATCTTCACTTCTGCCCGATCCGAAAAGATAAAATTACTCAGACATGCTATCTAGTGGTTACGTCGCAGCGTCGTAGAAAGGGAGGAAATCACGTGACAGTTAATTACTTAACGAGGCCCTTCTATTTAAGTTATTTTAAACAATTGTATGAGTATAATATTACGTAGACATCCAATTCCTAACAGAAATTAATGTTTTCAGAAAAGAGCTAAGACAGCCCAGCTACTAGACTTTACGGAGGGGCGAACAGAAGGAGGTGGGGGAAACCAGAATGCGACGTAGGCAAACGGACGACAGTACCTGTGCGAAAATATGATTCAATATTGAAAGCTCTTTCGTCAATGGAAAACGTGAACATATTTCTGGAACGTACTATACTCACTCAGTACTGCATACGCGGCCTTGGCTCTGTGTGGAGAACGATTGTAAGTTTAGGCCTACTAGTAGAGGGGGTGGGAGTGAAGTACATTCAAAAACTCAGGTACAATAAAAATTGATGTAAAAATAAAATGATGTCCTTGTACATTCTATGTGTCTTAAGCTATGCATTGACAGTCTTGGTTCATTTTCGACAAGAAAGTGACATCCATCATTCTTGCAGTGGACTCTTCACATGTATTTGAAATGTGTAATCTTTAGGAGCATGTCAATAAATAGTTTTGAAATCGTATCACAGTCTAGTATATACAGTCACGAAGCTTAATACTTACTAAATATGCAAACGTAAACAGTTGAAATATGCATCCATAGATAGTTGCTCACCACCAGGATCGCTACTATCGCCTCATCACAGAGACTTTCCCTAGCAGACCATGAAATGTATTGTACTTTCGATATCGTGTTCTTTTGAAAAAATTAACACCTTCCTTCCACTATTGAAATATGAAATACATAAGGTTTATATATTATTTTCATAAAATATATATTATATTCTATAAACTCACCTTCCTGGATCTTTCGGAAGGATAACTCTAACCTATTTTTCTTACAATTTATAATACTACAAACGTCTCCTTGTCCCATATTATTTTTCAAATTATTGTATTTTAGCCATTTACAGTTATTACAACCGATAACGAATTTTTCACAAAAATGCGAAATACGGCACAGTCAATGCTTTTTCGATCTAGCCGTAATGTTTGTTCGGGTTTTTTATTTCAGTGTATGGAGCTCAGTGAAATATTATATTATAACTTTATTGCTTATCATTGCTAAGCTTTATTTAGTGTAATATGTTACAAGTTCCGTTTACTTCTTGTTGCATAATATGTTGCAGAAATAATTACAAAACTGTGTTATTTTAATGTGAAGAGAATTTTACAGGTTAACATAATCTGTACGCGTCAACATTTCAAGTTTGGAATGGAAGCTATTTTGAGGCTTAATAAAAAAAGAATTTATATTGGGATTTCAATTTAGCACATCTACCTTCCTTAAATTTTCATATGAATGGCAAGGCATTGGAGATCACTAAATTTAGACAGAAAGGGGCAACTGGTACAGTAAACATAACCTATAATTTCAACATATCTAAATATCCGTGCGGTGCAATTGAAAATTATTGAATCGTGCATAAATGAATGTACAAGAATTTCGCAATATTTAATCGAAATAAAGGCAGGTATTACACATACCAACAACGTAATTTTCACACTATAAATAATATTACATCTTAACTCGCAAGTAAATTATATCTGAAGTGTCTAATAATCATTGTTTTAAATTAAATGGAATTATACTACATTTTAGAGAAACATATGTTACTATTTATGCATTCCAACTAATTTATATGGTTGAAACGCCGCCCTTCGTGATCGGGTTAAGCGAGTTACATGGTCTGCCTTACGGCCTACTCACAGCGCTCCAAGCGGCTAGCAACTATCGCGAGATTTGCAAAAAATCACCCCAAGCTTCGTGACTGTATATAGTAGACTGTGATCGTATCATGACTTTACGGACACAAGTAGCATAACAGAGTGGAAATGAAATAGTCCTGTAGATTGAAAGGTACGATAGGGTGCATCTAAATGAATAGAAAACCTATATTACGTTTTGTGTTTAACTGCACGGTTAATTAGAAAATTAAGTTGGAATTATAGCAGTCTGGCAACATCGCCGCTAGCATTCTCCTTTCGTATCGAAATGCAGATGTAAGAAGTCAATGAACTCAGCGTACGAGAAATGCCTCGCGCATCCTTCTGTAACTACAATGTTGCGATGTGTTTGCATCGTTCAGTGGCATTAAATTAATGGTTTTTAAATTAAATTTACACGAAAACTGCACATGTTATTGAAAACGACAGAAGAATAAATGATTCTTTATTATATTTTCTAACGATATGGACAAAAATCACGATCCAACTCGCAATAGTTACCGAATAAGAGGGTGTTAAACATTTGGGGAAAAACATTTTTTTTTCTGAGAAAACTATGAACTTTCCACCAATATGGTGTTACAGGTTTTGTTACAGACAACATGAGCTATTCGCTCTGAAAATCTACATAATCATTTCGCTTCCACCCTGTATATGTATATATAATTGAACAAGTAAGAATATAATATAATCTTAATCGTCATCGTTATTTTCTTCCAAAACATAAATATGACGAGAATTATGAAGAAATATTAGATAACTCACAACTAGCAAGACTTCCCTATTATGATTTAAATACAATGTGATTCACGAGGATTTACCGTCACTTACGGAGATTATTTTCGAAGACATTCTGAGCAAAAAAAGTCATATATACATGTGTCCTGATCTCAATATTTTCTGAGGTACACTAATTTGAAGTTGTTAGTAAAATACCTTTTCTTCTTCACTTTTAAGGGTAAAAAAATATTACAAATACAGAATGAACTATTACGAAGTATCATTTATTTAATTGGATAATGTTCTGAAGCTAAAAATGTGTTGTTAATTGCTTTGTACAGATTTTGTTTTTCAATTTTAACTTTATTTTATTTTATTTTATTTTATTGGGTTATTTTACTACGCTGTATCAACATCTAGGCTATTTAGCGTCTGAATGAAATGAAGGTGATAATGCTAGTGAAATGAGTCCGGGGTCCAGCACTCAAAGTTACCCAGCATTTGCTCGTATTGGGTTGAGGGAAAACCCAGGAAAAAACGTCAACCAGGTAACTTTCCCGGACAGGGATTCGAACCCGGGCCACCTGTTCTCGCGGCCAGACGCGCTGACCGTTACTCCACAGGACTTCAATTTTTAACTAAAAATTACATTATTCTTATGCAATTATTACAACAATTGTTACAAATCATACGACTTTAGAAACTTGATTCTTTATGATTTTATGCATCCTAATGTATAACCTTAAAGAATGTACAAGATTGGTGTGATTTGTAACAATTGTTGTGATAAATTCGTAAGAAAAATGTAATTTTGTAGTCAAAATCGGAAAACAAAATTCTGTACGAAGCAACTATGGAATTTACAACACATTTTTAGCTTCAGAATACTAGCTAATTAAATAAATGGCACTTCTGAATAGTTAATTTTTTATCTGTAATATTCTTTTACCCTTAAAACTAAAGTATAATGATATCTTACAAACAATTTGAAATTAATGTAACTCTAAAAATATTGAGATTAGGACACAAGTTTATGTAGCACTTTTTGCTCAGAATGTCTTGGGAAATAGTTCCGTAAGTGGCGTTAATTCCCCGTGAATCACACTGTATATGACGAGGTCATTATTTAGAACAAAGCAGAGAAAAAGGATACAATGGCTCACCAAAAAAATAAAAATAATAAAACAACGAGTTCATTTAGTACAAAAGTAAATAAGTATAGAAGTAAATAACAATAACATGATATCGCACCACTTCACGATTTTCTTCATAAATTCGGAAGCGCAAAGAAACAAAACAATAAGGCTTTAACCAAGTACAGAGGTATAATTCAATATTGTATAGGTTGGCGTGAGCAGACATGCATCATTAGGTCACGGGATCAGATCCTTTCTGTATACTTACAAGTAGGTTACACGCAAGGCGTTCTTTTTCTTATTTCATTATTTTCCAAAGTAACGAACACAAAACAATGAGGCAGGAGCTATACGTTATTCAGTTACCGTACTTGCACGTTACATTCGGACCTTAATATTAGTTCGAAAGTTGTTATAACGTAATAACTGAGAAATATTGAGTTAGTAGAAGCTAAAGCAAATATGTGCATCCAACTGACGCATAAATTTAAATTTTATTATTGGTTCAAACTGAAACTTTCCTTTACATATACAGGGTGTTTAAATAAAAGTATGGCAAGTTTTTTCGTGGTTTCCCTAAGGCGCTAAGACAAATGTTGGGATGAGCCCCTAAAAGAAATGGGCCACGGACCTGCATTCACTTCCCCAAATATTGGTAACGGCTCAAAATTAATAATAATTATTCACATATAACTCAGGCTCTAACAGAATCTAATCGTCCCCTTTAAAACTCGATGGAGTCATCAAAGAGTCAACTGGCTGGTCTCCTGATCTGAAAAAATCATTAAAGAGCCAATTGGCTATTACCGTTAAGATGATTAATTTCTACGCGTTCGAATCTTCAAACAGCCAAATTGGCTATTACCGTTTCGTTGCCTAACTTCGACCACTTCTCCTCCTAGTTGGTACCATCGCGTTTCTAGCTTCTCTGGGTTAGCTCGCTGTACTTCTCCCCCTTCCCCCCCCCGTATATTGTAGCTAATCAGTTACGTCCATTTTCGGCTTTCCCCCCCCTCGAAATTTTCTAGCGCTCCTTCAGTGAAGCGGCGAAACTCGAAGTGAGACAAGTGGCCAACAGGTTTGGAGCTCACATATTCAGTTTCTCACAGTCTCAACTCCCTTGCAAGGACGTGTTTTCGCGTACCTTTAAAGTTTCTCCTCCCATTTCCGTCTTATTCATTCATTCATTCATATTTGCACACCAGGTAGTATGCATGGATAAATATATAACAGGATGCGAAACTGCGGTCAGCACCATCTGGCGGCAGGGGGCTCAAATAAGATGATCAGCGTCCAAAGTCGTAGTTGGTGAATATTAGAACTACGTGTTGGGTACATTACCCAGAGTTCTCTATTTATCCGTTCGAGATATTGCTCGAGGAGACAGATGCCAGACAGAAACTTGCTAGTGAACATAAAGTGATAATACGTGTGTGTATAAGCAGTGTATGTTAAACAGTGATGTTTATGGACGTTGTAAAATAGTGTTGTTGAATGTATTGTAAAGTAACAGTAATATAATAAATTGAACTATCTAAGTATAGTTCTTGCAAACTTCTTGTACAATAAAGACCCAAAGAATACAATCCCAATTATCTAACCTTTTGCTTTATTTTTTGTCTCTGTCTGGTTATATTTTAATTGGGTAGTGTAAAATAGATCGTTTCTTTTATCTTCCTGTTGGCTACGGTAAGAATTTTCAGTAGAAGATGCTGTGAGGAATAAAAATGTAAATGTTTTATTTTAAACTAGCCGTACCCGTGCGCTCCGCTGCACCCGTTAGAAATAAATATAAAGTACTTACATAATTAAATTAGGACGTTTGATCAAGGGAACATTCGTGTTTGACAGAAGGATAAATCGTTTAATATGTTACTTAATTTAAATTGCATCCAAATAATTAAAATGCGATCATTTTGGTCCAGAGACACTCATTGGTGCAATGACAATTCCTTTAACCTGTTTCATAATTTTTAGTACATGGAACCATAGTTTAATGAAGATTGACATCATTTAGATTTAATGTGTATACAGTATTTTATTTTACTTGTTATATGTTTCCATTGAATTATGGTAATACTATTAACTTAATTTTAACCCTTGTATTCTACGTATTCAATAAATGGCGCTTGGCCCACTATGGTTGTGAACCCTTCAAATAACTTAAATTATATTATATAATATTACATATTATATTATATTATATTATATTATATTATATTATATTATATTATATTATATTATATTATATCAGAAGTTACTGTAATAACATTATAGCATTATGTCCATCTAGAGAAACTTCTCTTTCCAATGGTGAAATAATAATTAATTATACAAATCGGTTAATTTAGCTTCCGATATTACTTCACACAAACACAGAAACATTCTCTGTAGGCTATCTTTCATATCTTTCGATTGTTGCTGTCCAAGGCCCCTTATAGACGAAGTCATTTGTTTTTTAATTCATTACACGGCCTTAGATGGCAGTTATTTTAATTTCAAAACTCATTTATCTCATTAAATATCAGTCCTACCAAAATTTTTCCAGGAATTAATCTTATCGCAAATTATGTTTAAAGAAACTTGTGTTATGTCACATTTTTCACAGAAATCAATAATAAGCGAGATTTTTCGATTTATTATATTCAGGCCCCTTTATAACCCCCATTTTAAATAATGTATTTTGAATGCCATATAGCCTAAAATCTAAGTTACGACGAACTTAATTTATATTCCAATTTTCATCGAAATCCGTTCAGCCATTATCGCGTGAAAAGGTAACAAACACACAGACACACAGACATAAAAACAAAAATTTCAAAAAAGCGATTTTCGGTTAATTATATATGTTAGAACCAATTATTTTTGGAAAATCATAATTACCAGAAAAATTTCGGCTATAGATTTATTATTAGTATAGATATAGTAGAGAATGTGACCTCCACGATCAGTAATAGAGTTTTGAATTCTTCGTGGCGTTGAGCGAATAAGATTCTGGATTTCTTCCTGAAGAATGTCGTTCCATGCTTGTTGAACTGCGAGGCTCAGTAGTGTAATAGTAAGGGATAGCTCTGAAGAAATGTACACTCTTCGACCCATCATGTCCAACAAATGTTCGATCGGGCTTAGGTAACAAACATAACTGATGTTACTGAGTAAAGGAATGTATCAATTTTTAACATAATTCCTATATCGTGAATTTTATCACGGGAGAAAAAAATATAAGTTATAGTCTGTTTTATTTACAAATGTATTCCATTCTTAGTTTCATTACCAATTCTTGAAATTAAAATAAATTCTATTCAAACATGACTGTAATGCAGCCGTGGCGAAAATGTGATCGTGCGCCGAGCCACTGTGTAACCTGCAACGTGCATAGCACCTATGGAGGGAGGCGGACAACCGAAGGGGAAGTGAAGCAACTCTCTGACTTATTAACGGATTTTCATTTTCCTTACATCAAGTACTTAAATATGATTTTATACAGTACAAGGTTACAAATTAATTTGTAGTACGTGTAACGAAGAAAGAAATGAATTAGAAAATATAAGACACATTTTCACAACCTAAATTTAACTGTCTTCAGGATGTCTCTGCGACAGAGTTTCAAAATCAGGAATTATGTCACTTACTGCCAGTCGTAGTTGATCACGAAGGTATTTGTCTGTCAGTCGTGATCTAAATTAGGTTTTTGCTATTTTCGTTGTTGAAAATAATTTTTCAGAAATGCAAGTTGTAGCGAACATGGCTTCAATAGAGCAAGCGAAAGAACGAAGCTTCGGATATTTATTTTTTGGCAAAGATTTGGAAAGTTCAACATTTGTCAAGTTCTTACATCTAGCTTTCATTTAACATCACATTGTAAATCTGAGAGATTAAATTGAAGATCTAACCGCATCATACGTACATCTGCTGAAAAAGGGTCGACGTACAGAGATGATGATGATGATGAAAATAATAATAATAATAATAATAATAATAATAATAATAATAATAATAATAATAATAATAATAATAATATTCTTTAATGTTCAATGAGTGATATGTAGTATAATGCCGTTTTATGTTATACAACTATTTCCCTCGTAATACTTGTGAACAAATCTTATATTTAATATTCTCACCATATTGGCAGCAAAAAAATGCGTCCTCCCATCCTACTTAAAACTTTCGTCTTTGTAGAGGTACATTGTTTCGAGAGAGACATTGCGACGATACGCCACTCGCAGGTCAGAGACAAATACAAATGCAACGGAGTTTGACTCCAGTGAGTGAGAAAGTGGAGGTTGGGGGAGGTAGGAAGTAAGAAAAATGCATAGCTATCATTGCGAGCCACAATGTGCTCGCGAGTCACATTTTCGCCACGGCTGCTGTAATGTAACCTTAATGAGGCACCAGAGAATGCTGACGACTTTTTTTATTTTCAAAAATCCAAAATTTGTCATTTTTCCTGTTTCACTACAATAAGATTATTATTCTTCACGATGGTGTTATGAATTTTAGCACGGCCGAAATGACAATAGCTTTTATTACTTTTTTTTTTTAGAGAAATTGAAAACCATTGTGAATTTGAGCAGGGCAGAAGAGAAAGAATAGGTTGGGTTTTTATTTATTATTACGATCCACTTCGATTTCGTCAGCAATTTACAAATAATTTAAAATTACATTTCGAACAAACCTCATCTACGAATTCAGTTTGGTATTAGAAAACATTTATTTTCTATGAATTCATATCTCAGCTCATTATGACACCATACAGCATCACAAGGCATACAGGAAAGTATTTGTTCATTTAGTGACCAAAATACCACTATTACATTAAATACTAATCGTGCGTACATGTTCCAAGATACAACTTTGTAGCTATATACAGTATTGTACTGTTATTTTATTATTTTTTTTTTCGTTGTTGGTAACTCTATAGCAACTATTAGATGCTTTGTGGTTGTGCTACCAGATGGAGTTACTTGTCAACAATGTGACGCTGAAATGTGTGTTCAGGTTACTGCCCAGCGACAGTCCTGATGTATTTTATATTTTTGATGATTGTTAATTAATATTAACCCGGCACACTCACAATTACACTCACATTCATACAAATTTCCAGACTCTAGACACCCAGGCAATTTTTCTTTTTCAAGAAAAATTCAACGAGAGCCGAGGCATGGGATCGAACCCGGGACCTCCTGATCTGGAAGCCAGCATGCTGACCAAAGGACCATGGAGGCATTCACTGTTATTTGGAACCAAGTATTTTCAAGGAACTGGAGCACTTGGAACTGTTACGAGAAAATAACTTTTCACATCTCTATAAGGAACTTTATTTTCAAATATCCATCACCGACCAGATAATGTTTCCCCATCGTTCAGGCAGTCTTTCATCATATAGCAATGAAGAAAAAGTCAGGGTCTGGCAAGCTCAAGGGCAATCCAGGCTTAGCCCAAGTGCAAGCCGGGTCTGCGTGGAATTCGGGAGACAACATTCAGGGCAGTTGGCCCCCTCGTCCGCAGACTACGGGAGACAATGCTCGAAATTACGGCAAATCAGCAGATTACCGTAATCGTCGACCCCTAGTATCTCACGCTATACCAGAGACCACCCTGACTTCCAAAGTAATAAAATACAAATTCGTCTTTATATAGTAAAATGTAGACTATCAGTACTACACGCAAGAGATAAATTTATACAATTGTTGCAAATTTTTTCTTATATATAAACTACATTTCTTTCATACAGTTACCTAGTCTATATATTTCTCTAACAAATGAGACTAATTTAAATGATCTACCCATACTCGTATAAACAAATTGCATTTTGTGCCCCGCAAGTCCAATTGTAACAATGCAAATTCGTCTTTATATAGTAATGTAGGCTATCAGAACCATACGCAAGAGATAAAAATTATACAATTGCTGCAAATATTTTGTTATATACAAAGTACATTTTTTCATACAGTTACCTAGCCTATATATTTCTCTACCAAATGAGACTAATTTAAATGTATAACCATACTCGTAAAATAAAACTGCATTTTGCGCCTAGCCCTGGTGAAAATACCGATTTTCCTCCGATCACCAAAGTCAAGCAACATTGGCTTGGTCAGAACTTGGAAGGGTGACCGCTTAGGAACACCACGTGTTGGAGTAATTTTTTTTGCTATTTGCTATTTTTTGTTATTTTCGTTGTTGAAAATAATTTTTCAGAAACGCAAGTTGTAGCGAACATGGCTTCAATAGAGCAAGCGAAAGAACGAAGCTTCGGATATTTATTTTTTGGCAAAGATTTGGAAAGTTCAACATTTGTCAAGTCCTTACTTCTAGCTTTCATTTAACATCACATTGTAAATCTGTGAGTTTAAATTGAAGATCTAACCGCATTATTCGTACATCTGCTAAAAAAGGGTCTACGTGCAGAGATAATAATGATGATGATGATAATAATAATAATAATAATAATAATAATAATAATCTTTAATGTTCAATGAATGATATGTAGTATAATGCCGTTTTATGTTATACAACTATTTCCCTCGTAATACTTGTGAACAAATCTTATATTTAATATTCTCACCATATTGGCAGCAAAAAATGCGTCCTCCCATCCTACTTAAAACTTTCGTCTTTGTAGAGGTACATGGTTTCGAGAGAGACATTGCGACGATACGCCACTCGCAGGTCAGAGACAAATATAAATGCAACGGAGTTTGACTCCAGTGACTGAGAAGGTGGAGGTTGGGGGAGGTAGGAAGTAAGAGAAATGCACAGCTATCATTGCGAGCCACAATGTGCTCGCGAGTCAAATTTTCGCCACGGCTGCTGTAATGTAACCTTAATGAGGCACCAGAGAATGTTGACGACTTTTTTTATTTCCAAAAATCCAAAATTTGTCATTTTTCCTGTTTCACTACAATAAGATTATTATTCTTCATGATGGTATTATGAATTTTAGCACGGCCGAAATGACAATTGCTTTTATTACTTTTTTTTTAGAGAAATTGAAAACCATTGTGAATTTGAGTAGGGCAGAAGAGAAAGAATAGGTTGGGTTTTTATTTATTATTGCGATCCACTTCGATTTCGTCAGCAATTTACAAATAATTTAAAATTACATTTCGAACAAACCTCATCTACGAATTCAGTTTGGTATTAGAAAACATTTATTTTCTATGAATTCATATCTCAGCTCATTATGACACCATACAGCATCACAAGGCATACAGGAAAGTATTTGTTCATTTAGTGACCAAAATACCACTATTACATTAAATACTAATCGTGCGTACATGTTCCAAGATACAACTTTGTAGCTATATACAGTATTGTACTGTTATTTTATTATTTTTTTTTTTCGTTGTTGGTAACTCTATAGCAACTATTAGATGCTTTGTGGTTGTGCTGCCAGATGGAGTTACTTGTCAACAATGTGACGCTGAAATGTGTGTTCAGGTTACTGCCCAACGACATTCCTAATGTATTTTATACTAGCCGTACCCGTGCGCTCCGCTGCATCTGTTAGAAATAAATATAAAGTAATTACGTAATTAAAATAGGACGTTTGAACCAGGGAACATTCGTGTTTGTTAGAAGGATAAATAGTTTAATATGTTACTTAATTGAAATTGTATTTAAATAATTAAATTGCGATCATTTTGGTCCAGAGACCACTCATTTGGTGCAATGAAGATTCCTTTAACATGTTTCTTATTTGTTATTGCACGCAACTATAGTTTAATGAAGATTGACATATCATTTAGTTTTATTGTGTATAGTTTATATTACTTGCTATATGGTTCCATTGAATTATGATAATAACTTAATTTTAACCCTTGTTTTCTACGTCTTCAGTAAATGGCGCTTGGCCCACTATGGTTCTGAAACCTTCAAATAACTTAAATAATGATACAGGATAAACAGTGATATGTAATTATATTTCTTTCTTTCGAAAATGTAAGAATTCACGATCTCCTATGTACCATTGCCATGGAATGAATAAATGTCTTTTTTCTTCCTACTCAAAAATTTTATATTTTGCACATAGGAATTACTGCAGGAACAACAACGCTACAATCCGAGGCGGCGGTGAAAACGTAGTGTTTTATTATTTAGAAGTCTATCCGACCTACCAAATTTTGCATAGAATAAAACTTATCGGAAATCATTTTTAAAGAAACTTTTGTTATGCAACATTTTTCACAAAAAAAAAAACAATAATAAGCGAGATATTTCGATTTAATTCAGGCCCCGTTAAATGAAGTATTTTGAATGCCATATAGCCTAAAATCTAAATTACAACGAAGTTAACTTATATTTCAATTTTCATAGAAATCCGTTCAGCCATTATCGCGTGAAAAGGTAACAGACAGTCAGACATACCAACAAAAACTTCAAAAAAGCGATTTTCGGTCTCAGGATGAATAATTATACATGTTAACACCAATTATTTTTGGAAAAGGGAATATTATCAGAAAAGTTTCGGCTACATAAAAGTGCGTTGTTAACGGATGTACTCCTATAAAGAAGTTTTTAATTTGTTGTGGGGGCTCTTGAATCTCAGAAGCAACAACCTTTACAACAGCGCAACATAATCTGCTTGGCTCATTGCCCAATTTTTTTTGCATTGCATTTATTGCATATATAGTCTATTTTATGTATTTTAACACGATTCAATTGAGCATAGTTAAAATTTGAATTATAAAATAATGGATTGCTAAGCTAACGTACTATTACAGCATACTAAGTCAATACACTCTCGTTGTTCATTAATTCTCTGAGATTAAAATGAGTGTGTACATAAATATTATTTTAAGAAATACAGAAAACGAATGTACAAAAAAGCCTATCAAATTTTCTGTGCAAAGGAATAGTTTAATAGCTTTCGATTGTTGCTTCCAAGGCCCCTTTTTCGATTGTTGTTGTCCAAGGCCCCTTATAGACGAAGTCATTTGTTATTTCATTGCACCGTCTTAGATGGCGTAATTTTAATTTTGAAACTCATTTATCTCGTTAAATATCAGTCCTATCAAAATTTTGTAAAGAATAAAACTTATCGGAAATCATTTTTAAAGAAACGTTTGTTATGTAACATTTTTCACAAAAATCAATAATAAGCGAGATATTTCGATTTATTTAATTCAGGCCCCCTTATAACCCCCCCTTTTAAATAAAGTATTTTGAATTCCATATAGCCTAAAATCTAAGTTACAACGAACTTAATTTATATTCCAATTTTCATATAAATCGTTCAGCCATTATCGCGTGAAAAGGTAACAAACATACAGACAGACATACAAACAAAAATTTCAAAAATGCGATTTTCGGTTTCAGGGTGGTTAATTATATATGTTAGGACCAATTATTTTTGGAAAATCGAAAATTACCAAAAAAATTTCGGCTACAGATTTATTATTAGTATAGATTGGGTTAGTTTTGAATATCGATGAGGGTGGGAGGGAACACTTTCTGCACAGTTTAACATTTTCGTCACCAGGTGCGCTGCTAAATGCATGGAGTATTTAGTTACTCTTTTCGCTACTTGGTGCGCTGCTAGATGTAATAACGCCCCTCTTCCCAACAGGTGGCAGCAAGATCAATTTCTACAACAGCGCCTCCAGTATGTGTTACGGGAAACTCAGTTTCGCATCCTATTATATATTTATCCATGTAGTATGGTTCTAAAACTTTAAAAAGTTCCCATACACAAATGTCCGGAAACAAATACATGTTGAGATATGCATCATGCCTTATTGTGACTTATTATCCTTATCGTTCTGTTGAGTACTCACTAGCTGAGCTGCCCTATGTGTTTACCGAGCATTACAATACATCCTTCAGCCATATGTCTCAGCGAATCACGTACTCTTGCGAACAAATATGGTTGCTCTCGAATCTGTTGATATGCATTGTACACAACTCGTGGATTATTTGTATGCTGCTGGTCACACACTAAGTCCGGTAAATGTCCCCACTGCCAAAAATCCAAAGGATTAAGTTCAGGTTTGCCACCGGAGTGGCTCAGTCGGTTAAGGCGCTTGCCTGCCGGTCTGAAGTTGCGCTCGGGCGCGGGTTCGATCTCCGCTTGTTCTGATTACCTGGTTTGGTTTTTCCGAGGTTTTCCCCAACCGTAAGGTGAATGCCAGGTAATCTATGGCGAATCCTAGGCCTCATCTCGCCAAATACCATTTCGCTATCACCAATCTCATGGACGCTAAATAACCTCGTAGTTGATACAGCGTCGTTAAATAACCAACTAAAAAAATTAAGGTGAGGTAATCGGGCAGGACATGTCACTGTATTATCTTGAACAAATCTAACAATCATTAAATGTCTGGATTAGATATGGTCTCAAGATGTGCAAAAAAATGGAGTGTTTCACCACTTTGCATGAACCATATCCGTAAGTGCACTGCAGAGGTAAACACAACCACATACGTTTCGTGATTAAATATACGGTTAATTACAAAATTAAGTTGGAAGTTTCAGCAGTCTCTCAACTTCGCCGCTAACACACTGTTTTTTCTTCTCGCAGTACAGACGTAAGAGATCAACAAACTCAGGTCTGTCTCCGTAGGTGAACTATCTCCCATCTCCCTCTCTGACTACAGCGTTGTAATCTGTTCGCATCGTTCAGCGGCTTGAAATTAATGGTTTTTTAATTGAAGTTACACGAAAACCGTCCAAGCTATTGAAATACGCCAGAGAGACAAATTTTTATTTACTGCAATTTCTATCAATATGGACAAAAATTACGTTCCTACTCGCAATAGTAACCCTTTGGAAACAAGAAACCATCTTACTAATGTAATTACTAGGGAACGGAATTTGGAGCAATAAAAGCTAGTATTGGTATCTACACAGTCATTTGTTTACAACACTTTATACCTAGTCCTCCCCTCCCTGCCATACTCGGAGCTCTCTGCAGGTCAACAACAGGTGAACGGGACAGTTGTCGCATAAGAACTTCAACATGTAGGTTTGCAGTTCAGAGTAGTTCGTGGTTAGAAGCTTGCAATTATTACGCACATCACCTCCAATCTGTAAATAAAGTGGTCCAGTCTTTCGATCCCGATGATGCCGCTGCGATTCAAATACGCCAGGAACTGCTAAATGATAGAATAATCGAGAAATAAGTCATGGATATTAAATCAAATTTTGGATATTTACCGGATGCCATTATTCAATTACAAAAGTCAGGAGTAGAACTAGTTGAGAAAATAAATATTATGAGTACTATTGTAAATAAACTGAGTGCAGTAGAAGGTGAAGTATTAAAACGTGTTGGTGAAAAAATGAACAGAGGGTTGATTAAAAATGATAGGTACACTATTCTTAGTCGGATTTCAGATGTACTAACAAAGTAGTATCCCAATGACGTCATTCATTCAATGTGAATTTAATTGGCGTATCTCGTTTCAAGTACTCTCCAATTGTTTCCTCAGATGTAGAGCGGAGTGTTTCCATGTTAAAAAATTTCCTTCCTTGCAACAGAGCAAAGTTGTCTTTTGAAAATTTGGAAATGATATTTACAGTTTAATATAACAAGGCACAGCAGGAATAATTGTTTCATCACCAAAACATAGCATTAATTGAAAATGCCATGTCGTTTGGTTCTACATTTTGTTCAACATTTAATGATACTTTATTAGGCTATGTTGTAAATATTGTAATATATTGTATACTGGGTGTTCATTTCAAAGTGTGTCATGACGTCACTGTTGTGAGTCAGCGATTTGAAGCGAGTTTCAGCTTTTATGTCAGAGAAGTTGCCTATTAATCAAGGCGTTCAATCTGAACTTAAAAACGTGTACGGTATAACTTGAATGTCGTAGCAACAGATGGCGGTCTGTAAAGTCTGTGTGCTACCATAACCTCTTTCGAACTGTGTTTTGCACGGGCAAGTCGTACGCAGGGTATTTGTTATCATCGATTGCGTACGGCAACATTCCACAACACAAAACAAATGCTCCGTGCCATGTTGACCGTCGAAGTTAATGTCAACAAATACGTAAGTAATCGTCTTAACCCTCTCCCCATATCCCGACAGTAAGGAAAAAAACCTCACTTCAGTACGTGTTTCCAAACAGTTCACATTCTTGCCACTACTGGCGTTACCGTACGTATCGGTAAGTAATCTTCAGAATGAACGCCGTACTTGCTAGGCAACTTCTCTCGCATTTAGGTAATACGCTTCTGCGGAAGTGTAGGAAGATTGAATTCTCTAGGCTCATCGGATAGCCACATGACGACATACAGCGAGCCATGACACATTTTGAACTGAACACCCAGTATATTGTAAATACTGTAGTATACTGTACGTTGTATAAATATTATCATATTGATGATATTGTAAATAAGGGTATTTAATTTAACACGCTCCTGACAGAAAAACACACATATTCAGAGGCGAGTTCCATGCAGAAGACAACTGTCTATCAACCATCAACATTTCCGCACGAGGATGCAGAGGTTGATATTTAATTATGTATATTTGTAATGTTGTTTATTGGTGTCTTGTGCGTTGGCAAGAAAAACACATGTAGTTCAAAATGAGATCCAGATTAATTATGTATGTAGGCCACTATATGTCATTAAACTATTCCATATGTTTATTCTGAAATACGTTTACAGCACATTGCGTGTGTGTATGAAGTGGACTGTACTCGTCCATGCTCCGTGACACAGCTCGCTCGACAGTCACTGAGCTACAAATATCTATACTACGTTTCACCATTCTTTATAATACTCCAGATCCCTTTCCCTAGAATTACTAACCTAATATAAACTAACCTAACTAATCTGAAATAACCCGAACTAGCTCAACCTACTGTACCTACACAAAAGATTTCAGCCACTCTTCTCGGAAAAAAGAGACCTTTACGTGATTTATCACCAGAGCTATGAGAGGTCGTTAAACAACATTTGGGTGAGGAAAAAAATTTTTTTCTGAGAAGACAATGAACTTTCCACCAATATGGTATTATAGTCTTTTGTTACACACATGAGCTATTCGTTCTGAAAATTTGTAGGTTAGAAGTGAAATAACCCTGCAGGTTCAAAGGGACGATAGGGTACACTTAAATGAATGTACAACCTATTATCACAGTCTACTATATACAGTCGCGAAGCTCAATATGTAGTAGAAATGCAAACATGGATAGTTGCCCACCACTAGGATCGCTACTATCGCCTCATCGCAGATCTCTCTCCTAGCAGACGACAAAATGTTACACTTTCGTTGTGTTCTTTTGGAAAAATTAACACCTTCCTTCCATTATTGGAATATTAAATGCATAAAGTTAATTTATTATTTTAATGAAGTATATTAAATTCCACCATAAACTCGAAGATACCTGCAAGAAATAAGTTAATATAATTTTTGTTTGTGCAAAACGAACTGAAATTTACTATAATAGCTTCACTCATTCAAGATTATAGCAATAATTAACTATGAAACCAATAAATATTAATTTGCATTTCTCTTTACAACAATAATAATGGAAATATGAATTAATGGAGTAACGTACGTGTACCGGTACTTGTAGTGTAGGCTTACGTAGTTAACAAAGTGGGATGACGTTAAGCAATAATAATCACACCTGAATTGGAAATAAAACGTGATCAATAAATTTTATTGTAACAGACTTTTTCTACTTCTCTAGTAAAGCAACAAATTAAAAAAAAACAAAATTAACAGCTATAATTAAAAACATATCCTTTGAAGAAAAAAGTAGGCCTAAGCAGTAATAATCCCACCAGAATTGAAAATAAAACGTGATCAATTAATTTCATTAAAACAAACTTAATTTTTCTACGTCTTTAGTAAAATAACACATAAAAATAATAACAAAATTAATAGCTACAATTAAAAATATATACTCTAAAAAAAAAGTATACCTAACCTTTATTTCTCTGGAAATTTAGTAGCCTAAGTGACAGAGCTTCAACCGGTATCTAACGTCCTTTCGGTTAGACTGAAATATTTCATTGTGAAATTTAAGGATATAATGTATTCTAACAGTCACAAAGAACTTCAAATTAACAGTTTTGTTTCTGCACAGCATTCTTGTGGAAACCCAGGAACCTTTCTGAATCTTTCGGAAATCGGAAAAGGATAACTCTGGCCTCTTTCTCTTACTGTTGCTACAATTTATAGCACTACAAACGTCTCCTCCTTGTACCATATTATTATTCCAGTTGTTATATTTTAGCCATTAACATTTTCATTATAACCAATAACGAACATTTTACAAGCATCAATGTAAAATACGCAACGAGCTAGCACTCGATAGAAATACGACACAGTCCAAAGTCGACCATGGACAGTCTATTGTTTCTAGTTGCTAACCGCTTGGAGCGCTTTATCACGAGATTTGCAAAAAACACCTCAAGCTTCGCGACTGTATATAGTAGACTGTGCTATTATACCCTAATTACGTTTTGTAATTGAAGGCACGGATAATCAGAAAATTGAGTTGGAAGTTCCAGTAATCTGACATCGCCGCTAACACAGTCCTCTTTCTTTTCGTAATACAGATGCAAGAGATCAACGAACTCATGTCTGTCTCTTTTTGTGAACCTCCCTCTCTGACTACAGCATTCGGTTGCCTCGTCAGTGGCTTGAAATTAGTCTTTTTTTAAATTGAATTTACACAAAAACCGTCCATGCTATTGAAATACGCCAAAGAGATAAATGATTCTTTATTAGATTTTCTATCGATATGGACTAAATCACCATCCTAATCGCAATAGTTACCGAATAAGAGGGTGTTAAACACTTTGGGGGGGGGGGTCATTTTTTTTTTCTGAGAAAAGTGAGGACTTTCCACGAATAGATATGAGAGTACACTTTTTGTTACATACAACATGAGTTATTCGCTGTGAAACTCTGCAGGGTTATTTCATTTCCACCCTGTATAATATGGCAACTCTCTCAGTAATTCTAGTAGGCCGAAACCTGACATAGGCTAGTACAAACCGACTTCTGCGGTCGCGTCACCTTGCCATTCTTATTTGTATGCCGAAGTGCGGGCATCTCATTACGGTTTGCAGCTGCAGTACTGCTGCAGAGAGCTTGAGCGCTACTACATTTTATTCTATTTTTTTTTGCAGCATCTTTTTGACTTGCAAAGGCTTATACTTTGTGTCGACGTCTCTCCCAATATTACATTCGCGGTCTACGTCATCCACAAGATAGAGATAAAAGCCAACGCCATGGCATCAGGAGCCTGCTACGAAAACCAAACTACAATTTTGGACTATATATACACGTACATATGTGTGTGGTGCGGCATTTACGGTGGATGCAGGGGGGAGAGGGAAACAAGCTATATAATATTAGAACACAGGGGTGACGAAAACGGAAATGAAAGGAGTACACACGGAATTTGGTTACATCAACAAGGTTTTTCCATCAAAAATCAATATTCACCGGCATTCTAGCTGCAGCACGAAAAGGTGATTTATGAAATACAATTTTCGCTGAAAATATGCAAAACTGTAAAGCGCTACACCTCAGATATAATCATCATCATCATCATCATCATCATTACTAAGGGTTAGGAATTTTTGTGTCAAAACTGCTAGAAATATTTTTGCTTTAAAGCAGTATAAATCCCAAAATATATAGTAAGCCTGCTAAAAATTAGAAAACATGTAAGTAAGTTTATTGTTAGTAAATAACGTGTATAAAATTATAAACACCATAGCGAAATCAAATATAGTATGGGCACAGATATTAAATTTCATATTGCTCTCTGTTGCTCAAGTGGTTAACATTGACTGCAACCTGTGTATGTTTTTGTGTGACTTTACTTTGTTTATAGTGTTTTTTTTTCCTTTTTATTTCTGTTATTGTATTTGTATTTCTGGTGGTGTGGAAGAGAAGGCCTGATGGCCTTAACTACACCAGAATAAATAAATAAATAAATAAACAAATAAACAAACAAATAAGTAAATAAATAAATAAGTAAATACATAAATAAATAAATTCAAGAAATTTCAGTCTCTGGCGAATTTTAAAATGCAATAACTTATAACATGACCTCATACAGAAAAGATGTGGAGTTAGGAATCGCCTGTATAGGTAAGAAATAAACAGGAACTGTCTTAAAATTTATGACGTAATGCATGGAAGACGATGGCGTCGCAGCAGCAAGTGTAAATTCTACATCTTTCTTGGTGATCCTGACGTAAAATTTATAAGGCTATACCGATTCATATGTGCAGATGAATTTAATATTTTCTTCCAGAATCTGGCAATATTATCGAGGTGTTTATTAAGTATAATATCTACCAGAATTGTAGTCTCAGGATGGTGTTCTTTGAAATAAAACCTTGACTGAACAGACGTCAAATAAAAGGCATTACATAAGTAGGCCTATAGAATAACTATATAAATTAAATTGACGTATGCACTCCGAAATGGAAGGTGGGAGCAGGACCGACAAATTAAATTAACACAAATTTCAAGGCCGGAATAGATGAACAATGATCCATATTCTTGAAAGTTTTCTTGACGATGATGATGATGATATGAACATATTTTCATACGCACATAGTTTCCAAGATTCTCATTAAAACCGAAATCTTCAAGTTCAAAGGAGGGAGCGAATTTCTAAGAATTTTTTAAATTCTTGATATATCTCTATTCGTAATTTAAGCAAACCTAGGGTATCTTTAAGCGTAGAATAATTATATAACTTAAGTTCCCGTAGTCTCGTCCTCACAAATTTACAAAACCTGTGATTGTATCCGAATTTTTCGAGTTCAAAAATATTTTGAATTAAAATCATGACCAATCGGAAGCTATTAAAGCCAGGGTAACCAAACTTAGTTGCATAAAACTTATCACGAGGAATAGTATAAACTTTTTCGAATATGGGTAATTACAAGTGTAGTTTAAGTCCTACACCACAGAGGAAGACTAAATCACGCTGTATCTATATTCGAATAAATAGTTTCTTATTTTTCAAATTCTACTTCGAAATTTTACATGTTTAATTGTTCAGTGTTTGTTATTTAGATGTGGTGTGTAAGCTTGCAACATGAGAATTATTTTCGAAATTTTACCAAAATGTAGGCCTATTATTTATTTCATCGCCACTCTTATGTGATCAATGTGTTGATGAAAATTAAAAAGAAAGTATAGGTTTAACTTTATAAAATTTAAATTAACTTTCTCATCGAAATTATAGCTAATAATGAATGTAGGCCTGTAACTTTGGAAGATTAAACCTGATCCAAACACACGCAGAGGGGAAGACACTTTATCCGGGTGGCCGTAACAGAGGTGGTGATGTCAGCATTAGAAAGAATTAGAATTAGAAAAGCCCATTACATTCTTAGCAGGCAAGGGCCTCCTACCATCGGTAGGGCAGCTCTACTTTTGCTCACGGGGTGAGCTAGTCCCTGTGGGCCTTACTCAAAGTTGAGTCACTTCACTTCACTTCACTTCACTTCTCTTCACTTCACTGTTTTGTGTTCTACTGTTACTTATTCTAAATCTAAAATTATGTATTTCCACTTTTCTCTGTCTCTCGCAATACGCGTCCACTGCGGTCCTATCACGTCAACGAAGTCCTGTGCCCATCTCCTTCTTGGTCTTCCCCTTCCTCTTCTTCCCCTCCTTGGGTCCCAGACTGTAGTGGCGTATGCCCATCTGTCGGCGGGTAGTCTGGCTACATGTCCTCCCCATTTCCATTTTAGTCTTCTCGCCGTCTTGCAGGCCATTTCGATGCCGCTTTTTAATCTCAGTTCTTCATTTCTTACTTTGTCCTGTAGTTTAATCTCTAATATCTTTCTTTCCATTTTGCGTTGGTCTGTATCTTCTGTGCTTGTTTTTTTTAGTCAACGACCAGGTTTGGCTGCCATATGTTAGGGTCGGTATGATACAGGTCCGGCTTCCAGTCTTAATTTGTCTAAGAGCAGGAATTTGAGTCCCCAGAATTTCCCCCATGCTAGGTTAATTCGGGCAGGGCATAGTTGCGCCCCACGGTCAGATAAGATGCAACAGATAAAAAAGGGTCCCTGTTTTGTGGACATAGTTGCGCCCCGTTCCCATCAGGTAGAGAAAGGAGCATGGCATAGTTGCGCCCCGATGAAATAGGTAGACAAAAAGACACTACGGAAACTCGAGTCTCATAATCAACCAACCTTATTGATTTCTTACTCGATTTAATATTTATTAAAATGAACACAATGAAGTTGGCAGTACTTTATTAACTGTTTCTCTACTGTTTATGCAGTGATTATCAATAGCCTACTGTTAAAATGAACACCATGAAGTTGGCAGTATTTTATTAACTAACATAATTATTCAAATAAGTGAGCCGTTGGAATATGGGGCCTTAGCAGTCTTGACATTTTATTTGTGATTTTCACACCGTCTGTGATGTATAGTGAAGTTAATTTAAAATGAATGTTAAGTTTAGTGAAAAGGATAAAGAGTTAGTAATTCACAATGATTCTAAGTTTCAATTTTCGAAACCCTGTACCGTAGGGTTAATATATCGATGTAGAAACAAAAAATGCAGTTCATTTATTGTGTGTGATCAATAAAAAAGTGTTATTTTAAATAGAAAAATTGATCATATGCTAGGCCTACCTAATTTTAATGCAGCTATCACTGTAATATTTTAAAGTAATTTATTTATTTTATGACAATCACTTTCGTGTGTACTATGCCCATCGGGGCGCAACTATGCCATATCCATTCTGCTACCTGATTTCTTCGGGGCGCAACTATGCCATATCCATTCTGCTACCTGATTTCTTCGTGGCGCAACTATGCCATATCCATTCTGCTACCTGATTTCTTCGGGGCGCAACTATGCCATGTCCCTTCTGCTACCTGATTTCTTCGGGGCGCAATTATGCCATGACTAGGTCTCCCAATTGACCGCGGGGCGCAACTATGCCATACCGGATTAATTCTTCTTCGAATGTCTGTGTCCCTCTTTTCAGTTACGCTGACTTCTTGTCCCAAATATACATATTGTTTACAGTACTGAATGTGTGTGACATTGCTTTGGTCTTGTAGGGTTCATCTGCAGCCCCACTTTGTCGCTTTCTTTGCTCAGATCTGCTAACATGATGTCAGCATAGTCTATTCGTATTGCGTACAATATATACCAGTTTTGACTCAGGTCTTACCGATCACATGTATAGGGGAAGGGACTTTTTCCTTCCGTCGACCGCTACAGAGATGATGACATCATGGTCTACAGCGCATACCAATGTTTGGCTTAGGTCTTATCTTTCCAGTTATAATCATATACAGGGACATCATTTTATTTTTACTTCAATTTTTATTGTACCTGAGTTTTTGAATGTACTTCACTCCCACCCCTTCTACTAAGGAAGTTCCAACTCCACACAGAACCAAGACCGCAGATAGTAAGCAGTACTGAGTTACTGAGTATAGTACGTTCCAGAAATATGTTCGCGTTTTCCAGTGACGAAAGAGCTTTCAATATTGAATCATATTTTCGCACAGGTACTGTCCGTTTGCCTACGGCGCATCCCGATTTCCCCCACCTGCTTCTGCTCGCCCCTCTGTAAAAGCTGGGCTGTCTTAGCTCTTTTCTGAAAACATTAATTTCTCTTAGGAATTGGACGTTTATATAATATTATACAGCTGTTTAATTTAACTTAAAAGGGCCTCGTTAAGTAATTAACTGTCACGTGATTTCCTCCCTTTCTACAATCCTGCGGCATAACCACTTGGACGGACAGTAGATAGCATGTCTGAGTAATTTTATATTTTCGGGTCGGGCAGAAGTGAAGATTGAATTCACAGTACGTAGAGTAGGTACAGAATTATTTCAACATGAGTTACTAGTACGAAGGACGAAACTGGCAATTGGAATTAGATGCAATAGTCTATAGTGCGATAATATGCACAAAAGAACTGAAGCCCGTATCGAAATGAACGGCCACCATTTTCAAAATTGTGTTTAAATATTCATATTATGATTATTTTTCAATTTAACTTCTTTCTCTATACTGTACGCTAATGTGCTGTAGACAGTATAATATACACTGCATAATGAATACGTTCGCATGGATAACTCACTTCGTGAGTAAAAACACTTATTCTTAACACAGTACTGTACTTTGATTAAAGAAAAACCTAATGAAAATTATGAAACTCAAAATCGCGATATTTCCTAGTTTACGTAAATGGATGAACTACTTTTCTTCCATCCTATACCTAGTAGAGTGATTTGTGTTTTACGCCAGTATCATCGAACTCCAGTCTTGCAGGGGGGAGCAAGCGGTGTTTCCGGTTCTCTAAAGGTATAGACAGGTTAATATTAAAAATGTTAGTAAAAATAAAATGATGTCCCTGTATATATATGTGTGTAGATATTCAAAGTTCTGTATTTTCGTGGGTTATGGATAGTAAATTTCGAAACACCCTCTGTAAGCATTCGTAAGTTATGAAAAGTAGGCAGGAGTTGCAAGAAAGATATGTACAAACACGGTCAACTTCGACGCAGAATGCGGTAGTAAAATATCAATAATTGGCGATGGTGTGAGATAGGGAACGTAACACAAGTTTCTGCGAGGCTGCGGATCGCATATTGTAGCTGAAGGAATGGAGAACAGTTGATCTACAATGTAGAAATTTACTCTGCAGACGATCGATCCCTCTGGAGTTATAAGTGTAAATAAACTAGACGTTAAAGTTTGTTGCTGATATCTGGAACCAGGCGCTGCAGGAATTGAAATTACCCAGTCAGAAATATTGGGGAAGAACCTCTAAAAGCAAGTGTTCCTATGAGTGTTGATGCTACTGCTATACTCGCAGGATTATGGCGTTATGAACGCGCGCTTAATGGCTCCTTTCTAACTTCCCTCTTGTCTCTCAAGACAGTGCGTCAACCGCTGACTCCATTCAACAGATTTTCACTAAGTATTATTGACGCTTTCTTTGTTATGTAATGACTAGGCTTCGAGACTTCGGACCCAATAGAGCAGTTCAGTGGGAAATCCGCATAACGGCGTACTGAGTATAGTAAAGCGTACAGTGGGTGGGGGGTACTGTAGAATGAATGCCAACAAATACGCAAAGGAAAACGCTCTGGATTTGAAGGTTCTGACGAATAATTTGGTTTTCATACAAACCTATTTTCAAACTGTATCTGAAATTATTACACGGTTAGAAAAGTCAGAACAAGAGATGCCGGAAGCCCTCAAATTAATTTAGAAAATGATGCAGAGAATTAATTAGACATCAAGTACACCGGTTACTGAACGTGTAAAACAGAAGTGGAAATCAATTTTATGTAAAAACAACGGATAGGTATGGAACATTGTGTAACATAAACAGAAAATTAGTGTGGGCATTGAGTCACCCGAGAATAAAGGACTGTCTCTTAGAGACTGCATTGATGTTAGGTTTTTTCGTTTTGCTCCTATCACGTCATGCGACGTAGAGCCCAGCTTTTCACAGTACAAACTATGTTTGGCAGATAAGCGAAAAAGATTTACGTTTGAGACACTGAAAATGTATCTTGTAGTACATTGCAATTCGGTACTGTAACTGCATTTCCTAAAGGCGGCGAATAGGATAAATGAAGAAATAAAATTGCTACATGTTTATTTCCACCAATAACACTGTGTAATTGGACACAAATGCTTATAAAAGTCAGGAGAATAAATGTTTTTCACATTCTTTTGACATTGTCATTGTGTAATGCATATTTACTTTCAGAATGTACATATGTGTGTGTTTCCCCATACTACCGTACTCTATTTAATCAGCAACGTTGTTACCTCAATACATCTCTACCTTTCAGTACCTGCAGCGAGTTAACAACCTATAGTACATGCACAGTAAACTTATTGTATCGGGTCTCAAGTCTCGAAGTCTAGTAATGACAGTTCAAGTAACTGTTATCATAATCATCGTGCAACTGCGTAACTCGTTATGGCAACAGTCATCAAGAAGTTTCCTATGAGGACATTCATGATTTCTTCTACACTATGGGTATATTGTTTGTCCCTCTACATCCTTCGTACATTTTGGATCAAGTTTTCTGTATTTCTCATTTATTTTTCAATATGAGCACATGTATTTTATTATTATTATTATTATTATTATTATTATTATTATTATTAATATTATTTACTTATGGCTTTTAAGGAATCCGGAAGTTCATTGCCGCCCTCACATAAGCCCGCCATCGGTCCCTATCCTGAACATGATTAATCCAGTTCCTACCATCATAACTCACCTCCCTCAAATTCATTTTAATATTATCTTCCCATCTATGTCTCGGCCTCCCCAAAGGTCTTTTTCCCTCCGGTCTCTCAACTAACACTCTATATGCATTTCTGGATTCGCCCATACGCGCTACATTACCTTCCCATTTCATACGTCTGGATTTAATGTTCCTAATTATGTCAGGTGAACAATAGAATGCGTGCAATTCTGTGTTGTGTAACTTTCTCTCTTCTCCTGTGACTTCATCCCTCTTAGCCCCAAATATTTTCCTAAGCACCATATTCTCAAACATCCTTAACCTACGTTCCTCTCTCAAAGTGAGAGTCCAAGTTTCACAACCATAAAGAACAACCGGTAATACAACTGTTTTATAAATTCTAACTTTAAGATATTTTGACAGCAGACTGGATGACAAAAGCTTCTCAATCGAATAATAACAGGCATTTCCCATATTTATTCTTCGTTTAATTTCCTCCCGAATGTCATTTATATTTGTTACTGTTGCTCCAAGATATTTGAATTTTTCCACCTCTTCGAAGGATAAATTTCAAATTTTTATATTTCCATTTCGTACAATATTCTCGTCACGAGACATAATCATATACTTTGTTTTTGGGATTTACTTCCAAACCTATCGGTTTACTTGCTTCAAGCAGAATTTGCGTGCTTTCCCTAATCGTTTGTGGATTTTCTCCTAACATATTCACGTCATCCGCATAGACAAGAAGCTGATGTAACCCGTTCAATTCTAAACCCTCTCTGTTATCCTGGACTTTCCTGATGGCATATTCTAGAGCGAAGTTAAAAAGCAAAGGTGATAGTGCTTCTCCTTGCTTTAGCCAGCAGTGAATTGGAAAAGCATTAGATAGAAACTGGCCTATACGAAATTATTATTATTATTATTATTATTATTATTATTATTATTATTATTATCATTATTATTTTGCTCTAGAATATTCCATTAGGAAAGTCCAGGAAAACAGGGAGGATCTGGAATTTAACGAGTAACATCATGTGTTCCTTTATGCGGATCACGTGAATATGTTTCGAGAAATTTCACAAACGATTAGGGAAAACACGATAATTTTACTTGAAGCAATTATGGAAGTAAACCCCGAATAAAAAAAGACAAAGTATATGATTACGTCTCGTGATCAAAACATAGTACGAAATGGAAATATAAAAATTGGAAATTTATTCTTTTTTTAAAGGCATGTTGGATCCGATAAGTATAATATAAGTATCAAATATATATGGGTTTATTATAGTCAAATTATTTATCAATAATCATGTTTTAAACCATTAGGGTATTACATGAAATGGTACATAAAAGTTGACAAATGTCAGCTCAGGTCACGTAGAAACGATAACACATGACGATCACTTAAAATTATCTAGTTTAAGACAATCGTTAAAATATGTTAAAATTATATGACAGGCAGTTCTAACAAATGCATATACTTTTAAATGGCATTTGTTTGAACTGCCTATCATATCATTTTAACATATTTTAACGATTGTCTTAAACCAGATAATTTTAAGTGTTCATAATGTGTTATCGTTTCTACATGACCTGAAGATGCCATATTCATGGCGAAAACGTTTGTCAGCTTTTATGTACCATTTCATGTAATATCCTAGTGGTTTAAAGCATGATTGATAAGTAATTTGACGGTAATAAACCCATATATATTTGAAATTTATTCTTTGATAAGGTGGAAAAATTCAAGTACGTTTATCTCGGAAAAAAAAAGCAAAAACGAGCAAAAATGTGTTAAACTTCATTGTTTGAAATATCTCAAAGAATAACCCCCTGAAATTAATGACGATGCTTAAGATTCACCCTGTATGTGGAACTCTTCAGTGAAAATTCGTCAATTCACTGGGCTACGCCTGGAATATAAAATTTCGTGTTTCTTAGCGATCACTTCCTCCTATTTCGAGACTTGAAAGCGATCAACAAGCACCCAGCTCTTGTCCCATAATCGTGTTACTGCGCTGCGTTCAATGGATGTGTATTGATTGCTGACGACCTCCAGTTACGCACCGTGCACCGGAGCTATGAAAAAGTATCTCGCCTAAAGTGGTGGCAGCTCAACATGTATCGGAGTTTGATGTATTAAGCCGTTGCTTCACGAGCCATCCAGCAGAAGGCTATTGATGGGGCACTCCATCATCCGGAGTCTTCTTCAGACTGTCACAGCCTACAGCGTTGGACCCCACGTAAGAGAACTTGTCAGATAGTCATGCAAGAAGGCATTTCGACCTACAGTTCTTGGCACATCTTTGTCAGGGCCTCCAGTTCATAACCGGAGGTCAAGTTTGAATTTTTGACACTCGAGACTTCTTTCCACCAATTTCACCAGTTTTTCTTAATAATCACGTCTCGTCAACCGCCCAGTTACCAAATAGTTTCTTATTATTTATTTATTGTATTTATTTACTTACTTATTGAGTCCATAATCGTACCTATTTTTAAGAAGGGAACAAGACTAACTGTAGTAACTTTCGAGGAATATCACTTTTGTTGACGTCGTATAAAATTTTGTCGAATATCCTTTTGAGAAGATTAACTCCATATGTAGATAAAATTATTGGGGATCATCAGTTTGGTTTTAGGCGTAATAGATCGACTATTGATCAGATATTTTGTATTCGACAGATATTGGAGAAAAAATGGGAGTATAAGGGTACAGTACATCAGCTATTCATAGATTTCAGAAAGGCGTATGACTCGGTTAAGAGAGAAATTTTATATAATATTCTTATTGAATTTGGTATTCCCAAGAAACTAGTTCGATTAATTAAAATGTGTCTTAGTGAAACTTACAGCAGAGTCCGTATAGGTCAGTTTCTATCTGATGCTTTTCCAATTCACTGCGGGCTAAAGCAGGGAGATGCACTATTACATTTACTTTTTAACTTCGATCTAGAATATGCCATTAGGAAAGTTCAGGATAACACAGAGGGTTTGGAATTGAACGGGTTACATCAGCTTCTTATCTATGCGGATGACGTGAATATGTTAGGAGAAAATCCACAAACGATTAGGGACAACGCGGAAATTCCAGTTGAAGCAAGTAAAGCGATAGGGTTGGAAGTAAATCCCGAAAAGACTAAGTATATGATTATGTCTCGTGACCAGAATATTGTACGAAATGGAACTAGATTTATCCTTCGAAGAGGTGGAAAAAAAAAAATATTTTGGAGCAACAGTAACAAATGTCAATGACACTCGGGAGGAAATTAAACGAAGAATAAATATGGGAAATGCCTGTTATTATTCGGTTGAGAAGCTTTTGTCATCTAGTCTGCTGTCAAAAAATCTTGAAGTTAGAATTTATAAAACAGTTACATTACCAGTTGTTCTGTATGGTTGTGAAACTTGAACTCTCACTTTGAGAGAGGAACAGAGATTAAGGGTGTTTGAGAATAAGGTTATTAGGAAAATATTTGGGGCTAAAAGGAATTAATTTACAGGAGACTGGAGAAAGTTACACAACGCAGAGCTGCACGCATTGTATACTTCACCTGACATAATTAGTAACATAAAATCCAGACGTTTGAGATGGGCAGGGATGTAGCACGTAAGGGCGAATCCAGAAATGCATACAGAGTGTTAGTTGGGAGGCCGGAGGGAAAAAGACCTTTGGGGAGACCGAGACGTAGATGGGAAGATAATATTAAAATGGATTTGAGGGAGGTGGGATATGATAATAGAGACTGGATTGATCTTGCTCAGGATAGGGACCAATGGCGGGCTTATGTGAGAGCGGCAATGAACCTCCGGGTTCCTTAAAAGTCAGTAAGTAAGTAAGTAAGTTTGTAACAGGGCAAAGCCTCAATTACAATAGACAGTGCAGATATTTGTTTAAAACATAGAATTGCAGATAACGTGGAACAGAGAGATAAAACAGATACAAATGCAAGATACAAGTGTAAATACAAATTAAAAATGGAAAATGAAAAAGAAAACAAACAAATAGATATTACCTAAGTAAAAGACACAGATAAAGATATAAATGAAAAAGACAAAATCATGTCTCGTCGACCGCCCAGTTAGCAAGTAGTTTCTGATCATTTATTTTATTTATTTATTTCCTTTATTCTCTTGTTCTTTATACCTTTATCTTATTAATGTATTTAGACTTTAATTTTTTACTTATTTATTTATTTATTTATTTATTTATTTATTTATTTATTTATTTATTTATTTATTTATTTTGCAGACTTTTAACACTAGGAAGACTGGATAGGGTGACATATCTAGAAAAACTGAGGGAGTCATTTTGATGTCTTGTTCTATATTGCCTTAATATAAATAATGTTTTTTTTATTTATTATTAGATTATTTTACGACACTCTATCAACATCTCAGGTTATTTAGCGTCTGAATGAGATGAAGGTGATGACGATGAAATGAGTTCGGGGTCCAGCACCGGAAATTACCCAACATTTGCTCGTATTGGGTTGAGGGAAAACCCCGGAAAAAACCTCAACCAGGTAACTTGCCCCAACCGGGATTCGAACCCGGGCCACCTGGTTTCGCGGCCAGACGCGCTGACCGTTACTCCATAGGTATGGACATAATGTTTTTAAAAATCTGGGTTTTATTATTAGAAATTCAAAACTTTACAAAACACTTCGACTTTGACACTCCTTTTTAATTGTCATTTTCGCGCTAAATCGGAATATGCCTCAGTAATTTGGTTATCCACTTGCAAATCATAAGTAATCAAATTGAAAAAATTAAAAAAACGATTCTCAAGATATCTGTATTTTAGAAAATATCATTATTCGGCCCTCCATAACAAAATTTCGTAAGCCTACAACAGTCTACTTTCTGAATTTAATTTAATGTCTCTTGGAAGTCGTAGATTACTGGCTGAGTAACTTTTATTATATAAAATATTCTTACTGGATAATAGCGAAATATTATCACAAATCCAGATTAACGATAGAACATCACATTTAAGACATCGTCAATTGTTATATTATAAAAAGGCAAACACTGCAGCACATAAAAATTCACCAGTGTTAAAAATGTGTTCAAATTTCAATGAAATGTAAAACATGGGATCTATATTTCAGCATTTCGTACATGAAATATAAACATTTTCTTATTAATATACTGAAGGTAGTTGATTCTAAATAATACTGCTATCTATTTGTTACTCTGTAATTTGCCAATCATAGCTACATTTTACATTTTACGTTATGATATATAATCTATTTTCCATTTTCTTTTATTTTGTATTTTTCATTTATATTTATGTCTGTATCTTTTACTTAGGTAATACCTATTTGTTTGTTTTCCTTTTCATTTTTCATTTTCCATTTTTAATTTGTATTTACACTTGTATCTTGCATTTGTATCTGTTTTATCTCTCTTTCCCATGTTAACTGCAATTCTATGTTTAAGCAAATATCTGTACTGTCTATTGTAATTGGGGCTTTGGCTTGTTATAAACATAAATAAATAAATAAATAAATAAATAAATAAATAAATAAATAAATAAATAAATAAATAAATAAATAAATAAATAAATAAATAAATAAATAAATCTATACTAATAATAAATTTGTAGCCGAAATTTTTCTGGTAATTTTCGATTTTCCAAAAATAATTGGTCC
This sequence comes from Periplaneta americana, assembly GCF_040183065.1. NCBI lineage: Eukaryota > Metazoa > Arthropoda > Insecta > Blattodea > Blattidae > Periplaneta > Periplaneta americana. The sequence continues at coordinate 142,389,590 of NC_091129.1, forward strand.
TAACATATATAATTAACAACCCTAAAACCCTAAATCGCTTTTTTGAAATTTTTGTTTGTATGTCTGTCTGTCTGTCTGTATGTTTGTTACCTTTTCACGTGATAATGGCTGACCGGATTTCGATGAAAATTGGAATATAAATTAAGTTCGTTGTAACTTAGATTATAGGCTATATGGCATTCAAAATACATTATTTAAAAGGGGGGTTATAAGGGGGCCTGAATTAAATAAATCGAAATATCTCGCTTATTATTGATTTTTCCGAAAAATGTTACATAACAAAAGTTTCTTGAAAAATAATTTGCGATGAGTTTTATTCTATGCAAACTTTGGTAGCATCTATATTTAATGAGATAAATGAGCTTTAAAATTAAAATAACTGCCATCTAAGGCGGTGTATTGAAATAAAAAACAAATGACTTAGTCTATAAGGGGCCTTGGACACAACAATCGAAAGCTATGAAACATAGCCTACAGACAATGTTTCTGTGTTTGTATGAAGTAATATCAGAAGCTAAATTAACTGATTTGTATAATTAATTATTATTTCATCATTGGAAAGTGTAGTATCTCTGGATGGACATAATGCTGTAATGTTATTACAGTAACTTGTGAGTGAATTGAGGACAGGTAGGATTAAAATAGCTTCTTATGCACAGAAAACTTGATAGGTTATTCTGTATATTCATTTCCCGTATTTCTTATAATAATGATTATGAACATATTCATTTTTATCTCAGAGAATTAACGAACTACGAGAGTGTATTGATTTAGTATGCAGTAATAGTACGTTAGCTTAGCAATCCATTATTTTATAATTCAAATTTTAACTATGCTCAATTGAATCGTGTTAAAATACATAAAATACATATGCAATAAATGCAATGCAAAAAAATTGGGTAATGAGCCAAGCAGATTATATTGCGCTGTTGTAAAAGTTGTTCCTCCTGAGATTCAAGAGCTCCCACAACAAATTAAAAACTTCCTAATTCGAGTACATCCGTTATCAACACACTTTATCATAATATAATATAATATAAACATAATAAATCTGTAGCGAAAATTTTTCTATCAATTTTCGCTTATCCAAAAATAATTGGTAATAACAATTAAGAAACATGTTAAAGGAATTGTCATTGCACCAAATGAGTGGTCTCTGGATCAAAATGATCGCATTTTAATATTTTAAATACAATTTAAATTAAGTAACATATTAAACGATTTATCCTTCTATCAAACATGAATATTCCCTGGATCAAATGTCCTATTTTAATTATGTAATTACTTTATATTTATTTCTAACGGGTGCAGCGGAGCGCACGGGTACGGCTAGTAAATAAATAAATAATAAATAAATAATAAATAAATAATAAATAAGTAAGTAAGTAAATAAATAAATAAATAAATAAATAAATAAATAAATAAATAAATAAATAATATGTCTTCTCGTGTTTTTGGAGTTGAAATAGAGCTAAATGAAAAACCAATAACAATATTATTATTCTGAACTCTAATTTGCCGGAATGCCATCTCTTATGCCTACTCGAACATAATATTTTAGTCCATCAACAAATTTATTTCAACGTTAAAGAGGCGAAAAGTCTACAACATTGAGAAACATATGTTTAGAGCCAACTTCGGGAATTGGAAACAAAATCAGGTTTGTCGAGGGACGCTCAGTCGGACGCAGCCTCCTTGCATCTCAGGCAGCTCTCTGCGTCAGCTTCGATTCTAGCCATCATCCTAAGAGGCAATGAATAATTCACGAGGATCGCTTCACTGCAACTTCATTTATTTTTATTTTCTCTCTCTCCTTTCATCCACACTTCCTTCTACTCTACTTCCATCACCTGTTTTATTTTGTTTCTCCGCCTCCGTCGCTGCCTTTGCTGTACTAAATCAATTTCCACTAAACACATAACAGTATTATTAAGTTGTGCAAAGCTAAAAACTCTCAATCAATGTCGGTTTCAAGCTTCCTCATGTCAATTTGGAATATATCTATTTATACACTTAAACCCTTCACGTTGAGGTAATTTTGTTAGTAGAGTTAATACGCTGGTATTGCTACCTTCTTTTATGTATCGCTGCTCGATGGAAAAGTATAGGGAAACTACCTATATCATTGTAAAATATGGAGATTGACAAAGATGAAACATTCTGCACGTACAAAAATAATACATATACAGGGTGATGAAAAAGTATTCATTATTTTAGGAGGTGCTAGTTTGCATCAAAACAAGAAAATAATGTATAATAAATATAGGTCCTACAACACATACTTTCTGAGATTTGTACGCTTGTTCATAGGGGGTGCTCAATATGACGTCCATTCATGGCGTTCGATTGCGTTCCTCACAACTTAATTTTATCAAAATTAGAATTTTATGGTATTCGAGGGAATACACTAAATATTTTTAGAATCTATCTTCATGGCAGAAGGCAATTAGTCTCAATAGGTGAAAATTGGTCAAGTCTCTCCAGTATAAATTATGGTGTTCCACAAGGCTCAATAATTGGTCCACTGCTATTCTTAGTAGCAATAAATGACCTTCCTAATTCATTAAAGCTATAACAATTATGTATGCTGATGACACTATATTCTTATGTTCCAGCTCTATTCTGAATGAATTACATGCTCTAACCAATGATATTCTATCACAGATGGCTTTATGGTTTGAATCTAATGGTTTTTTGCTTAATCAAGAAAAAGACTATCAACATAACTTTTACCCTAAATCATGTAATAAAAAGGACAACATACAAAACTATACCAAATTTCTAGGACTTTTTATAGACTCCAGTTTAACATGAGAAAAACATATCGAATATATATGCACAACATTATCAAGAGTTATATATTTATTAAAGAAATTAGTGACTTGTGTTTCTCAAAATTATTTAACATACTTTTCGTTCTTTCAGTCGATAATTAGGTATGCCTTAATTTTCTGGAGAAATGGCAGCAAAATTGGAAGTGTCTTGATTTTGCAAAAGAAAACCATTAGAATTCTATGTCAATCAAACTATCTTGAACATTGTCGACCTCTTTTCAAACAATCACAGATATTAACTGTCATAAATTTATATATATATATATATATATATATATATATACACTCGACAAAATATAGACAATTACTCATTAATAGCCAATATACATGATCATGAAATTAGAAATAGTGAACAAATTAATATTCCATACTGTAGATTACATAAAAATAGCACAAATTTTTCTGTCATGGGGATGAAATTATATAATAAGCTTCCCAGTCGATATTATAAGTTACCAACCAATAGTTTCAAAGCTAGATTTTATAATTGGCTTTTAATTAATCCCTTCTACTTTGTAGATGAGTTTCTTAACATAAATTCATATGAAATTGTTTTTTAATAAATAAAGTTATTTAGATTGGTTACAATTATTACATAAGAGTGAAGTGTTTTAATTAATTTTAGAGTTTCAAAATGTTTTGTGTTTTCATTCTAATTACTGTTTTCAATTATATGTGTATTTTCAAATGTATGCTTTTTTGTGACGAAGCCTATCACTGTATGTTTAATGGCTTGATAAATTGAATTGAATGCATTCCTTTGTCCCTCGCCGTAAGGAATCACGCACTCTTTGAAATTGACCTGGTTGTTCTTGATAACCAAAAGTCTAGGGGATTTAGGTTTGGGCAATGGGCAGACCAAGGTGTGAGGCCTTCCTAATCAATCCAGCGGTCCTGAAATATCTGCGTCAGGTGTTCACGCTCAATGAGGAAAGAATGTGCTGTTGTGTCATCATGCATGAACCACATCTGTAGCCTTTGCTGACATGGCACATACTCCAGCAAAGTAGGCAATACGTTAATAAGAAAGTCCTGATAACGATCCCCAGTTAATCTCTGTGGTAGCACGTATGGCCCTTAATCTATCGCCAAGAACTCCTGCCCATACGTTGATTGAGAATCGGTGCTGATGTCTTGTTTCTTCAAATGCATGGGAATTTTCATCGGCCCACACATGCTGATTACGAAAATTCACAACACCATCTCTGCTGAACCCCGCTCATATCCGCAACCAGACTTTTGTTTTCAGTATTCCTTGCGACGTATCAGTACTCCATGCGAGGAGTGTCATCTACAGTATAATTATCTCATGGCCTGCTGTATTGTAGGGCAGAAAAATGCATTGCTATAAATGGACGTCACATTGAGCACCTCCTATGAACAAGTGTTCAGATGTCAGAAAGTATGTGTTGTAGGACCCATGTTTATTAGACTTTTTTTCTTGTTTTGATGCATACTATCACCTTCTAAAATATTGGATACTTTTTTTTAACACTATGTATAATATTCTGCTAAATACTGCAAACGCACCTTGCTCCAATCTTTCCTATTTTCTGCCTTCCTCTTAGTCTCCTAATATGATACATATATCTTAATGTTGTCTATCATCTGATAACTTCTTCTGCTCCGAACTCTTCTCTCATTCACCATTCCTTCCAGTGCATCCTTCAATAGGCAGTTTCTTTTCACCCAGTTATCCAAACAATTATTTTTTCTCTTCTTTTTCATTTCTTATTCTGTATGTCTATTTCACACGCTCCATCGTTCTCCATATCCACATTTCAAATGCTTCTATTCTCTTCTCTTCACTTCGTCGTAATGTTCATGTTTCTGCCTAGAGATGTTAATTACAAATAAAACTTAACTAGAAATCTCATAACATCGGCCAATTCCGCCAGAAAGATTAAAGGGGAAAAATACATAACAATTTTAATACGAAATATAATTGAATAACATATTTAAAAAAAATACAAAATTTCACAAAAGTCAGCGAACATTTCTTCAGAACTGCAGCAGTGGCAATTTTTCAGAAGTAAAATAATCATTGCGCTGGTTCGAGTCCTCATGAGGGAAGAAATTTTCTCATGAAATTTCGGACAGTGTATGGGACCGGTGTCCACCCAGCATCGTGATGCACTTGGGGACCTACGATAGGTAGCGAAATCCGGTTGCGAATGCCAGCTATAACGGCTGGGGGGATCATCGTCCTAACCACACGATACCTCCATTCTGGTTGGATGATCGTCCACCTCTGCTTCGACATGTGGGCGTGAGGCCAGCAGCCGGCTGGTCGGTCTAGGCCAGGTATGCTCATTCCCTGACTCGCGATTACGTTCTATAATCACAACCTTCGAATGTAGAGCGTGCTGTTCCTCGTTCGAAGCTCGACGGATGACTGCGGAAGGCAATCTAAGTACTTAGTAAAAAGTACGAACATTATAGGACAATGACACAGTCAAAAACTTCTGTAAGAAAATGATCATTCCGTATAGTGTGGGAGGAAGACTATTTTTGTTGTGCGTTCGGTGAAAGCATGAATTGTTTACTATGTTGTAAGATACTGTCAGGAATACTACTGAGTAACATAAAACGACATTATACGCTCTGCCATCCAGAACATGCCGAAGTGACAGGGAAGCTGTTTTCTGTAATATGTATTCATATACCAACGTTGTTATTATTATTATTATTATTATTATTATTATTATTATTATTATTGTTTGATTTTATTCCAAAAGAAATACATGTTATGATAAAATAATTTTTTCAGGGGTGCAACGTGCACTACAGTTTCAAGAATTGAAAGCACTTCATGAAAGGTCAAACATTGTAAAAGTCGAACAATTAGTGCCTGAATAAAATATAATTAATTATATCTCCGTACTGGAACAGTTCAAATGTGAATTCACAGATTTAGTGGTTTTAGATGTATGGAAAGTGATATTAATCTTTTTGTCAATCCTTTCATAGTAAATGTACAGTCCGTGAGACTGCAGTTCCAGGATGCGTTAATTGATTTGCAAAGTGACATAGAATTCAGAAATGCAGAAAATATGACTTGACAGGAATAGAAGTGTTAAAAAAATGAACAAAAGGAAATATCCCTAGATGAGCTTATTCGCTGCCACTTTGTTAGCTACCTTCGCCTCGACATATGTGTGCGAACAATTATTTTCGAGAATGAAGGTTGCTAAATCGAAACATAGATCCCTATCAACAGATGAGCATCTTTTGAGCCAGCTGCGCATTGCAGTAAATTCGTTGGAAATAGATTTCCGATTACTTTCAGAAAAGAATGCACATGTTGCCAACAGGCCACAATGTATGGTGGAATATGAAAATAACATTACATATATGATAATATCATAACTTATTAAACATAATAAAATAATAATGTAATAACTGAATATTACAGTGTATAGGCTACTCCTTCCTTTTTCAAATTCAGTTTATTATCCGTATTTGTTAGAGAATGAGAGCCATGACATGGGCGGTGCTGCAATGTAGTTGCGGAGCCCAGTCCGTACACAGTGTGTGTTATGGTAGTGTTATCCGTGTAATCGGGGCTTTTACAATTTTGAGCATACCTGGTCTAGGCCCTTCACGGGCTGTAGAGCCACGGATTATTTAAAATAATCATGATCTACTTTACAGGTTAGACCTTTGCCTTGTGCCATCTTTAGTGCAATTCATCTTGCCACCTTGATGTGGCTCTTCCAATACTTATAATAAATTGGCCATAATTGTCTCCATGAACTTCTCAAAGCATGCTAATAATTGCAACAAAGTTTGTGCTAACCATAACAACGATGAAGTTGTGAACAAAGTTTATTTCCTCTAATGTAGAAAACCTTGTTTAATTAAAGTATTGTGTATTAGGGCCTAGATATAGCAGGCTTACATCATCATCATCTGTGGTCATACAGCCCTTTTAGTTTAGCCTTGACCTCCTTAAGAATTGCCGCCCAATCTTCCCTCTCTAAGGCTCTCCGTCTCCATCTCTTAATTCCTGCTTTAACTAGATCATCCTGAACATCATTCAACCATCGTAGTTTAGGTCTTCCTGCTCTTCTTTTACCACTTAGCGTGGCATCTAGTAATCTTTTAGGAATATTATTATTGTCCATTCTGATAATGTGGCCCAGCCACTCCAGCCGTCTAATTTTTATATCAGTGACAATACTTGGATCTTTATATAGTTTTTATAGTTCAGAATTGGTCCTAATTCTCCACTCTCTCTTATCATAAATAGGGCCATACATTTTTCTTAAAATTTTTCTTTACCACGTATTTAAGATGGTTATTGCTCGTTCAGGTAGAGTCCAGGTTTCGCTTCCAAAAGTCACCGTAGGTTTAATAATTGTTTTATAAATCCTCACCTTCATTTTTTTTTAGATATATCTGGTGCTTATAATTTTATCTAATGCTCTGAGGCGTCGATTACCAATGGCTATTTTATCCTTGATCTCAGTTAATATGTTGTTATCCTCGGTGACTATCGAGCCGAGATATCGGAACCTTGACACTTTCTCAAAAGTAACCTCATTTAAGACAACAGTTTTTACAGTATTGTCTCTCGTGGTTATGTTATTCATATACTTTGTCTTTGTTCTGTTAATATTTAAATTTGAAGCATTTGTCTCATTATGTATCTGTTTGAGGACATCATCTAAGGATGACACATTCCGTGCAAATACAGCTACATCATCAGCAAAAGCAAAGTATTGAAACATTCTATTAAATATGGTTCCCCCTGGATTAATGGCAATCTTTCTAATAACTCGCTCTAGACCAATATTAAATAAGAGTGTTGATAAGCAGTCACCCTGTCTAATTCCATTATGAGTTATGAACTTTTCTGATAATTTATTCTGTATTTTAACTTTATTTTGTGTATTCATTAAGGTCATCTCTGTTAAGGCAATTAACTTTCTAGGGATTCCAAATTCTGCCATTGCTTCAAATATATAATTCCTATTTATTGTAGCAGGCTTACATTGAAAATAAAAATTGCTGATGGATTAAGCCAACATCCAGCCATTCCAAAACAATAGCAGCAACATAATATTATCCCACTAAATGTTTTCTGTCTTACGGGTGTTTATTCAAGATTATTGTGATCGCTATTCCATTTCCATTGCTGGCAAGACATAGTGGCAGGGTACTCACCGTCTTGTTGCCCAGGTTCTTGACTCTGCAGTTCAAGTAAGCCGTCTTGCCCAGCAGGGCCGTCACGTTCTTTGACGCCACTTTGTCGAAGTAGGGGCCGGTCCGCGACCCGCTGAATTCGAGGGCATTGCCGCTCCCGCTCGAGGACTCCTTCTGAGCGGCGCGTGCTGCAACAGACAAGAATTGTTCAGAAATCAAGGAGAACGTACTGTGCACAGATCGCAATTTGAGCAGTGAAAGGAATTTATCTTAGCAAATGGTAGAAGAGGAGTGGGGATGGCGACATATAAATACTACCTTATTCGAAAACAATGTACATCAAAAAGTATTCACAAGACTAACAAGGGAACCTTTCCTAACACTTTTTTTTTTCAGAGCTTTGAGTTAACATTTTCTGTAAAGTAACTGCAGAACTCTGTAATGAAAATAATACTCCTAGAACTCAGGCACCAGAATCTGAAATGAATATTATTTTCTTCAACAAAACTTCCAAGTTAAAGGTACGATCACACGTCGCTACTTTTGCTGCGCTACTTTTGTACTGCAGCTGCAAAAGTTGCGTGTCGTGTTCACACGTAAGCCAAAAGTAGCTCGCTGCACACTACTTTTCGTGCTGCGCAACCCGAGTGCAGCAAAAGTTGCAACTGGAGGTTGCGAGTCTGTTCACACGCAAGGCGCTACTTTCGCAGCCGCAGTCATGCTGCAGGTTTCCATCTCCGTGTTGACTTCTCAATATACATTTTGTGGTTATGTTCGCATTATTAAGAAACTCATGCGAAAGCTTACTTATCTATTATTTGCTTTTCTGTCCTAACTAGTATTCAGGAATTGGCATTATTTTTACTATAAATCTTTTAAAAACGCCTATATACTTAAATGATAACCAAGAGCATATTCACGTAATCAATGTTGGCAACCCTCCTGTTTGGAACTACGCTACAGAAAATTAAAAAAGTGAATTATATCGTCAGCAAATATGCTCAGACTGTGTTGTGCATTTAATAACTGTTACAAATAATTTATTTTCATCACATCTAACATTAAAATACATCCAAACAATAAAAGTACCATTGGCACATTTGGGTGGCAACACTGGTCGCAACCGCAGCAAAAGTTTCAACAAAACCGATATCAAAAATGCTGCGGCTGCAACCCTGAGAACCCTGTTCACACGTCGCTACTTTTAAGCTGCGTGAAGCATGAAGAAGTAGCGCGCAGCAGGTTTGGCAGCCGCTACTTTTCGGGTTGCACCGTTGTTCACACGTCGCAGTACGAGAGTTGCGCAGTTTTTTGTACTGCATCGCTGCAAAAGTAGCGACGTGTGATCGTTCCATTAGGAAACAAACGCTTTGTTTTTCGAATATAATGCAAACACAGAAGCCGAAAACACAAATGTTGACACAGTCGTCAACATTGTTGCTCTCCGAGAACAGGTCTGAACCTCACAAGTAATACCAATAAGACACCACTTATGAGACAACTAGGCCAGGAGATAATGGGGTAGGGTTGCCAGTTGCTTTCCCCCCTCCATTGCATATATCGCCGATTAGCTACATGTTACACTAGTCAGACTTCAGATGTATACAAATAATTGTTCTTCCTCTGACACATATCGTCAAGTGAGATCTACTGCCTGCAAAAGATGTACTGTACAAATCAGCGAGAACCTCAATCAGAGGTATCGTCAACATTAGAATTAAGAAATTCATGGTTGGCCATACTGTATCCTGATTTGCTAGTTCTTGTGGAGTACTTTCAAATGAAGTGTTTTCATAGTTTTATAAATTTATAAGAGTATAGTTTGCTCGATTTTCACATAAACGAACAACTCGTCTTTCATTTTGTGCCAGCTACCGCAGCAAAGATATGTGTTGCGTTATTGTCAAGTCTAGACTCTTCCCTTTGCAATGCTTACATACAATTTAATAAAGAAACATACATTGTGCATTTATGCAGATATACAAGGACATCATTTTATTTTTACTTCAATTTTTATTGTACCTGAGTTTTGGAATGTACTTCACTCCCACCCCTTCTACTAGTAAACTTCCAACCGTTCACGACACAGAGCCGAAGGCGCGTAAGCAGTACTGAGTTAGGAGTATAGTACGTTTCAGAAACATGTTCGCGTTTTCCAGTGACGAAAGGGCTTTCAATATTCAATCATATTTTCGCACAGGTACTGTCGTCCGTTTGCCTACGTCGCATCACGATTTCCCCCACCTGCTTCTGCTCGCTCCACTGTAAAGACTAGTGGCTGGGCTTTCTTAGCTCTTTTCTGAAAACATTAATTTCTGTTAGGAATTAATTGAACGTCTACGTAATATTATGCAACTGTTTTAAATAACTTAAATAAAATGGCCTCATCAAGTAATTAACTGTCACGTGATTCCCCCACTTTCTACGATCCTGCGACATAACCACTTCGACGGACAGCAGATAGCATGTCTGAGTAATTTTACCTTTTCGGATCGGGCACAAGTGAAGACTGAATTTACAGTACGTAAGGTACTCTTTTATAGAGTAGGTACAGAATTATTTCAACATGAGTTACTAGTACGAAGGACGAAACTGGTAATTGGAATTAGATACAATAGTCTATAGTGTGATAATATGCACAAAAGAACTAAAGCCTGTATCGAAATGAACGGCCACCATTTTAAAAAATGTGTTTAAATATCCATATTATGATTATTTTTCAATTTAACTTCATTCTCTATATTGTACGCTAATGTGCTGTAACAGTACAATACACATTGCATAATTAATACGTCCGAATGGATAGCTCAGTTCGTGAGTAAAACACTAAGTGGTAATACTGTACTGTATTTTTATTAAACAAAAACCTAATGAAAATTATCAAACTCAAAATTGTGATATTTCCTAGTTTACATAATTGGACTACTTTTCTTCCCTCCTATACCTAGTAAAGTGGTTTGTATTTTACGCCAGTATCATCGAACTCCAGTCGTGGAAGGGCTAGCAAACTGTGTTTCCTCTTTCAATCGTTAATAGAAAGGTATAGCCAGATTAATATTAAAAATGTTAGTAAAAATAAAATGATGTCCCTGTACATACATATCTACATTACATTACATAATACATACATACATACATACATACATACATACATACATACATACATACATACATACATACATACATACATACATACATACATACATACATACATACATACATACATACATACATACGCACTATATATTGAGCATATTATAATCTTTATATGAAACAACGGTCAAAATCAGAACAGGATAAGAAGTGCCAGAAGAAATTGAAATAGGGAGAGAAGTACGTCTTAGATTCCCTTTATCACCTACCATGTTCAATATCTACTTGCAAGATTTAGTGAAGGATTGTTTTCAGAAGATGGGAGAGTTGATACCAAGAGGAAGAAGAATAAAGTACATAAGATTTGCTGATGATATGGGTTGTTAGCAGAAGAAGAGGAAATGATACTAAGGGATATGCTACTGGAGCTAAATGACAGCTGTGAGCAGTATGGGACGAAGATAAATGCCAACAAGACGAAGACCACAATTATAGGAAGAAAAACAAAGAAGGTAAACGTGCGAATTCGAAATGAGTCAGTACAGCAAGTGGACAGCTTCAAATATTTGGAGTGTATTGCAAGCAGTAACATGTGCTGCTGCCAGGAAGTCAAAAGAAGGATAGCAATGGAAAAGGAAGATTTTAATAGAAAAAAGGAGCATCTTCCGCGGAACTCTGGAAAAAGAACTAAAGAAAAGACTAGTGAAATGCTATGTGTGGAATGTGGCATTGTATGGGGCAAAACCACGGACATTACGACAAGAGTGGGAGAAGCGAACAGAAACATTCGAAATGTGGATATGAAAAAGAATGGAGCGTGTGAAATGGACAAACAAAATAAAAAACGAAGCTATGTTGGAAAGAATGATGCTGACTCTGATCAAGAAGAGAAAAAGAAATTGGTTGGGTCACCGACTGAGAAGGAACTACCTACTGAAGGATGCGCTGGAAGGAATGGTGAACGGGAGAAAAGTTAGGGGCAGAAGAAGATATCTGATGATAGACGATATTAAGATATGGATCATATGCGGAGGCGAAGACGAGGGCAGAAAATAGGAAAGATTGTACATAGAATGCTGGGTTTACAGTGAAAGAAATGACATTCGGCAGAAAACTATGAATGAATTAATGTATCAAAACTTAGTTTGCGAGTGAACTCTCGAAACGTTGTTTTACTACTATAAGGAAAATCAAATCCTTTTTTGAAATACTCCAGTTGATCCTTCAATGTTGGGGATATCCCTCTTGAATAAAGTTTATCAATTTCCCTGTGAATTACGTCACAAGTAAAACTGTCTGCTTTTCAATATATTTTTCTCTAGTTTATTGGCTTCACTGGAGTTCGAACACCACGCTTAATTATTGTATTGTAAGTCTAATATTCTAGCAGTTTCCTGTATTGGACTTTTTATCATTTGTTCCCAACTACATACTTACTGTACATGCATTGACTACTAACCTTTGACTGTTATAGTACGTAAGTACCTATAAATCCACAGAACGGTGGGTAATTTGTCCTGTACGGGCTTCATTTTGCACCACTACAGTCGGAGTGTTTTCCCAAGGTCTCCACATAATACACGGAAAACTAAATCACAGATATTGGCTTAAATGATTTTGGTAACTACGCGTACTCACAAAGCGTGCGGCTCGCTTACATACGTGGTCGAACTGAATCCACTCGGGGAAAAAAATCTAGCCATGTGAAATGTGATTGGCTGAAGTCAGCTCACCCTCTCTACCACGCGCCCGCATTCAATCTCAGCTGCAAATAGTAGAAGACACTTGTCTTTGATTTTATATGTTTACTAGCCGTACCCGTGCGCTTCGCTGCACCCGATAGAAATAGATATAAAGTAATTATATAATTAAAATAGGACATTTGATCCAGGGAACATTCGTGTTTGATAGAAGAATAAATAGTTTAATATGTTACTTAATTTAAATTGTATTAAAAAAAATTAAAATGCGATCATTTTCATCCAGATACCACTCATTTGGTGCAATGACAATTCCTTTAACATGTTTCTTAATTGTTATTACATGCAACCATAGTTTAATGAAGATTGACATCACTTAGTTTAAATGTGTATATTACTTTCTATATGTTTCCATTGAATTATGGTAATAACTTAATATTAACCCTTGTTTTCTACGTCTTCAGTAAATGGCGCTTAGCCCTCTATGGCTCTGAACCCTTCAAATAACTTAAAATAGTGATAGAGCATATATAGTGATATGTAATTATATTTATTTCTTTCGAAAATGTAAGAATTCACGATCTCCTATGTACCATTGCCATGGAATGAATAAATGTGTTTTTTCTTCCTACTCAAAAATGTTATATTTTGCACATAGGAGTTACTGCAGAAACAACAACGCTATAATCTGAGGCGGCGGTGAAAATGTATTGTATTGTTATTTTAAAAGTCTTGTATATCCTTAAATATAAGTCCTATAAACATTTTGCATAGAATAAAATTTATCGAAAAATCATTTTTAAAGAAACTTTTGTTATGTAACATTTTTCACAAAAATCAATAATAAGCGAGATATTTCGATTTATTTAATTCAGGCCCCCTTATAAACCCACTTTTAAATAATGTATTTTGAATACAATATAGCCTAAAATCTAAGTTACAACGAACTTAATTTATGTTCCAATTTTCATCGAAATCCGTTCAGCCATTATCGCGTGAATAGGTAACAAACATCCAGACAGACAGACAGACATACAAACAAAAATTTCAAAAAAGCGATTTTCGGCTTCAGGATGGCTAATTATACATGTTAACACCAATTATTTTTGGAAAATCGAAAATTACCAGAAAAATTTTGGTTACAGATTTATTATTAGTATAGATGAGGACAACGATGGTACTGTATCACCTACCAATTCCCCTCGTGCGACCGTTTGAGGAACCTGCTGTAAACCTTACCATAAATTTCCACTTCCCGCTCTTATACCAACGCCTTCCAGCTAGAATCAACTTGTAATCTGTGTAATGTGGAGCTCCAATCTGAGAATCCGCATTCACCAACAGCAGTATAAATCTTATGTCAAAGAATGAAACTGTACGAACTGACGAGATACGAGGGTTTCTATTCTCCGTGCATTTGCTGCATATCGTGAAGGAAACACACCAGTCTCTCAAACTTCCTGACTGGTTCCATAAACTGGGAGACAATGGTAATCCTGAAATATATTTACCTCATTCAACTCATCTATTCTTCCGTGAAAATGAATATGTGAGGATTTGTGAAATGATGAGAGACAATTCCTCTTTCTCGAAGGACAACATCTTGCTATGAAAAGAAAGAGAGAGATATCAGTGTTAAAATGAGCCAGAGAATCATCCTGGGAAAAGATCGTCTATCCTTTTACTTACTGACTCACAAAAGGAAAGTAAGATAAACCCTACAGAATAGATTTCGACAGTCTAAATCAGCCGTGACGAAAATATGATCGTGCGCCGAGCCACTGTGTAACCTGCAACGTGCATAGCACCTATGAAGGGAGGCGAACACCCGAAGGGGAAGTGAAGCAACTGTCTGAGTTATTAACGGATTTTCATTTTGCTTACGTCAAGCACTTAAATATAATTTTATACATTACAAGGTTACAAACTAATGTTTAATACGTGTAACGAATAAAAGAGTGAATAAGAAAACATAGGACACATTATCATAACCTAAAATTAATTGTCTTCAGAATGTCCCTGCGACAGAGTTCCAAAATCAGGAATTATGTCACTTACTGCCAATCGTAGTTGATCACGGAGGTATTTGTCTGTCAGTCGTGATCTAAATTTGGTTTTCACTATTTTCATTGTTGAAAATAATTTTTCACAAACGTAAGTTGTAGCGGACATGGCTTCAACAGAGAAAGTAAAAGAACGAAGCTTCGAATATTTATTTGTTGACAAAGATTTGAAAAGTTCAACATTTGTCACGTCCTTACAGCTAGCATTAATTTAACCTCACGCTGTAAATCTGTGAGTTTAAATTGAAGATCTAACCGCATTATTCGTACATCTGCTGAAAAAGGATCGACGTACAGAGATGACGATGATGATGATAATAATAATAATAATAATAATAATAATAATAATAATAATAATAATAATAATAATAATACTTACTGGCTTTTAAGGAACCCGGAGGTTCATTGCCGCCCTAATAATAATAATAATAATAATAATAATAATAATAATAATAATAATAATAATAATAAAAATAATAATAATAATACTTAACCTTTTAATGTGTCATCAGTAACATGTAGTATATGTTATACAACCGTTTTTCTCGTAATACTTTTGAACAAATCATACATTTAATATTCTCATCATATTGACAGCAAAAAGATGCGTCCTCCCATCCTACTTGAAACTTTCGTTTTTGTAGAGGTACATGGTTTCGAGAGAGACATTGCGACGATACACCACTAGCAGGTCAGAGACAAATACAAATGGAACGTAGTTTGACTCCAGTGAGTGAGAGGGTGGGGGTTGGAAGAGGTAGGAAACAAGAGAAATGCTTAGCTATCATTGCGAGCCACAATGTGCTTTTGCCATGTCTGGTCTAAATAAAAGAAAAAGCTTTAAGGCGAAAACAATACCGAACTCAAATCTCCAGCTCTTGAGGGTTGATTATTATATTGAAGGCTAATAATTCGACCGCATAAAAATATTGTTCATTTGTTTCTAGGGTGAACAAAAGCAAAATTAAAATTTACATATATAATTAGAGAGAATGGAGAATTGAAATTTACCAAAAAAAAAAAGAAGCCATGAATATCAATTCAAAATGTTTTATTATTAAAATATACATTGTATGCACACATAAATAGAATAATCTCCGTAAATGTTTAATTTAGAAGAATTTCATTTCAGCATAATGTTACAGGATACCGATTAAAGCAATTCATATATGAGCTTATGCATATATTCGGACTGTAGTCATAAATAACTTCTTAATATATATATATATATATATATATATATATATATATATATATACCAGTTCAGGCGGCCTGGGTAGCGCAGTGTGCTTAAATTCGACAGGCTCATGTCAGTAGATTTACTGGTATGTAAAATAACTCCTCCGGGACAAAATGTCTTGGTCCTCCAGACTGGGGGCTCGGGATGAATTATTAAGTAGGCTATATAAGACTGTGTAGTGGCCTATTTCGACTGCATTCTTGTATAATATGCATTTGACGGCCATGATAATGGATTTCTCTGCATGTAAAAGTTCCACATAAAATGATTTATTGCTCATAAATTTACATCTATGATTTCATTTTCTAAAACTACATCATATGAAAGTATTGTATTCTCTATATAACTGTAACCTTTGTACCTGATATCTGGCATTCTGTCTGTTAAACGATTGAACGATTACTAACCGTTATAAGGTAGGTGTCCCTGATATGGCCATGCTAAGGTTTGAGAATTTTCCAGCCGCCATTTTGAAAAAAAAATGTAAACCACTTTTTTCTTACTCGTTCTCAGTCTAATGGACTTTCTTAAAACAATTTCCATTCCCCTTAAAAATAGCTTTCATTGTCCAAAAAGTCCCAAATTCCATAAGTCTACCTAGTGGCCATATCAGGAACATGTGTACATGATATGGCCACCCTTGTTCCATGTTCTACAAATCGTGATTGTTTTCAGTTTGATAGTGCAGTTGTATTAAAATTAAATAATTTTGGTGTAAAATGAATAAAAGTGACACTTAATAATCTTTTTTATAATTCAAAAGTGTAGTCAAAATAGGTTTTTCCACTAAAAAATTACGTTTTTTTTTTCTTAAAATTTTTGCGTGATCCCAGCTATAAGCCATGTAAATTTGTCAGGTGAAAAAATAAAAGTGAAATGAACTTGATATGGCCATGGTGCATTTGATATGGCCATATTAGGAGCAGGTAAGCTCTCACGAAAATCGTTTGATTATGAACAACTCGTAAAAGATATGTCATCAACGACAACACCAATCAACAGAACATTAAAAACTGAATAGAGTACGATGGTTTTCATGAAACAAGTCTTTGAAAAACATGCATAAAACAAAGGAGACTCACCAGAGAAAAATAAGAAGAGGTCACATGAAAACCGTAAAACAGGCAACTGACGCCATATTGCTCAACCTGACTGGATGGAAAACGATCAAGTGACATACCAGGATGCCCTTTCACTGGATGCTGCTGCAATTTAGCGGATTTTTTGGTTAACTAACTCACAATAGGGGGGGGGGTGGCCATATCAGGAACATGGCCACAACAGGAGCACCCACCTTATATCGATATTTGCTGTAATCAGTTGTAGCTCTTGCAAAACTTTCTCATGAATAACCTCAGCTTTAACATTTGAGTAATAGTCTGGATTTCGTTTTTGATTTATTTTTCTATCTTTTCACTCTATTACGGGCCACCCCATGATCTTTTGTTGTCTAATTCACTTCCATCTTTATACATTTCCTTGCTTCAGAGGGTGAATTACTAAGTAGATGAGGGTTATTATCTTTCTCACTTGTGGCTTCGTTAAGTTTGAAGTGAAGGCGGACATTCTTTTAAAGAATCTGTCATTGCTCTCCTTTCTTGTTAAGAACATTAACATCCGTCTAGCATTGTGCTCTATACAACAAAGTAAAGAGTTTCATTTCATTATCAAAGTTTACAGTGTAACATGCTCGTTTTGTTTATATGCCATTAAGGAGGACTGGAATTAGATTCTGAGCGGATATTTTGATTTATTTTTTATTTCAATTTATCATTTGGTTTTTCTCTTTTTAAAATGACATCACATATGGCTATATTAAAACTCTGCCCATTATAATTTTTACATTTTCTGACGAAAGGTGAATAAGTTTTATTACCTTCATTTTTTTTAATTACGGATTTTTGGCGGATAATTATGCGTCTTTTCATTTTTCAGCCTATTCATTGATTTTTCCTTTTTAAAATGGTATTCTAAAATTATATCCATGTTAATTTGTCGTTTCTCCGAGAAGGAGGCGTAGCAAATGCAGAGCCTCTGTGTCTTATTTTAATATTCGTCCATAAATTTAGTTTTCTCACAAAAAATCATTTATCAGCTTATATTTTGATCTATAAAGCTGAAGTTTCAGGCTTTATTGTTTATTTTGCTGTTGGACATTTACTGAAACAATATTTTTTAGATTTGTTAAGTTTTAGATATGTTATAATAATAATAATAATAATAATAATAATAATAATCCGTGACGCTACAGCCCGTGAAGGGCCTAGACCGACCAGCCGGCTGCTGGTCTCACGCCCACATGCCGAAGCAGAGGTAGACGATCATCCAATCAGAATGGAGGTATCGTGTGGTTAGCACGATGATCTCGCCAGCCGTTATAGCTGGCATTCGCAACCGGATTTCGCTACCTATCGTAGCTCCCCAAGTGCATCACGATGCTGGGTGGGCACCGGTCCCATACACTGGCCGATATTTTATGAGAAAATTTCTTCTCCCACGAGGACTCGAACCAGAGCGCATTCCGTAACGCGAGTCCTAGGCGGGAGGCCTTAGACCACGACGCCACGGCGCGGGACTTTAGATATGTTACAGGGGATAATG
The DNA here is from genome assembly GCF_040183065.1 of Periplaneta americana. Classification (NCBI taxonomy): domain Eukaryota; kingdom Metazoa; phylum Arthropoda; class Insecta; order Blattodea; family Blattidae; genus Periplaneta; species Periplaneta americana. The sequence goes on from NC_091129.1 coordinate 142,408,269, forward strand.
TATTGAAAATTGTTGAAAGAATATACGAATGGGGAAATATTGTTTCTCAGTAAGAAAATAAATTAAAGAAAAACTACTGTTTCAGCATAAAGTCAAGTTATGTGTCCACGGGGTGCAAAAAAAAATCAGCAGTCTGTCTTCAACAGTTTTCGATAAGATGTTCCACATATATAAGGCAATTTAACATTTTCAAGACAGGCAATTCCGTATCCCCTCAAATGACACTTACTTCCTCAGCTATAATACTTCTATCAAGAAGTCATTCCTAATTTACTGTAAATTGATTCAAGAGACATTTACTTCCTTTGAGACATCTGAATTATTTCTTCTACGTACCTCACTGTATGTAAGGTAGTTATGATCAAAGGCTCATACCGAGGTCAGGGACAACAATTTAATAAGACAGAAGAAAGAAAGACGATTGCAGTCACCTAATTCTCACGTATGGAAGTCAAATTTCTGCAGTATCTAACAGTTAATACAAGAGAAAATTTCTTATGTGAAGATTGATTAAAATATATGTTTTCTGGTTTACTATACAATAACGAATGTGTATGATTCTGCATTACAGGTATAAAACAGATCATTAAGGAATTCTCCACGTGTCAAAGTTCTTAGTCATCTTATGATGTACGATATAGAAAGAAAATAGAGAGAGACTGGAATTGTACAAGGCTAAAAAGCGTAGCTGGAGGCTGTACGATTTTACCAAGGAAACCCTGGATGATGCTTTAAAAACAAACACGATACAACGGATAATTCATAGCCATAATCAAATCACAAGACACATCCATTTATGAAGAACACATCACCAACTTCACCCACAAGCACAGAAATTTAGAAGAAGACAAGAAAATTCTACACGTTGAACCGAAAAGCCAAAAAAACCTAACATACTACAACAGTACCAAATGTATAGACTAAACACACCAAAACCCAAGCACAACACAACCTTAACATTTAACTGAATTTCAGAACGCACACTCTTTTCGACACAACACAACCTTAACACTAAAATTAATTTCAGAACGCAAACCCTTTTCGACACAACACAACCTTAACACTCAAATGAATTTCAGAACGCACACCCTTTTCGACACAACACAACCTTAACACACAAATTAATTTCAGAACGCACATCTTTTTCGACACAGCACATCTTTAACCCTGAAATGAATTTCAGAACGCACACCCTTTTCGACACAACACAACCTTAACCCTCAAATGAATTTTAGAACGCACACCCTTTTCGACACAACACAACCTTGACACTCAAATGAATTTCAGAACGCACACCCTTTTCGACACAACACAACCTTAACACTCAAATGAATTTCAGAACGCACACCCTTTTCGACACAACACAACCTTAACACTCAAATGAATTTCAGAACGCACACTCTTTTCGACACAACACAACCTTAACACTCAAATGAATTTTAGAACGCACATCCTTTTCGACACAACACAACCTTGACACTCAAATGAATTTCAGAACGCACACCCTTTTCAACACAACACAACCTTGACACTCAAATGAATTTCAGAACGCACACCCTTTTCGACACAACACAACCTTGACACACAAATGAATTTCAGAACGCACATCATTTTCGACATAACACATCCTTAACACTCAAATGAATTTCAGAACGCACATCATTTTCGACATAACACATCCTTAACACTCAAATGAATTTCAGAACGCACACCCTTTTCAACACAACACTACCAACCGCATACACTCACCCGCCTCTATCCATAAACTCCCCCACCGAGACGCCAAAGAAGAAGAAATATCACTTATTGAAAGTACCACATACGTTTAACATCTAACACAGCCAAGATATTTGACTTATCATTTTACTTTTATTTTAATCTATTAACAATTACTGATTTAATTGAGTGAATATACAAGCGATTATTTTGCGACTATCTTGCGGACCGCGTTACGAAAGCCGTTAAGGCAGCTGCGAACACTGAAAGCGCCACTTAGCGCTAAGAAAATATTACTAATAATGGATTTGCCTTATGAGCATATTTAATTTTTTTATGAAGGTATAGAAATTTATTTTGAAATATCTTTAAAATGGATAATCTAAGAATATACGGAATATTATGAAATCAATATCCTATTCTATATTTATGTATTTTATCATTAGAGTATTTTCAAGGGCTTCCCTCTCATTGAATTTAGTGATATTTGAAGGTTACAGAGTTCATGAATCCATCACTGAAATCATGTCCTGTTTTTGTTAAAGAAGTAAATATTTGAGTCATCATTCCGAATATAACGCGAGGGAGGATTAGCTTGCCAACGTCACATCCTTCAACTCGTTGTTCGAATGGTTGGATAGTGACGTTTTGATGTACACACCATGTTACTGTCAAATGAAGTCAATATACAGCTTTCGTCACCAAGAAATAATAATAAAAAAAAACATTGCAGTGAAATCGACGGAAATGACAGTTCTGTCATAACGATCACAATCTTGATGTAAAAACACAACCTTTGCACACAGTGTGTTCAACAACAAAAAAACGAAATCATATGAATCTGTGAGAAAGCGTTAAATCATTAGGCTTATTCTGAAGAGGTAGAGTTGAATGTGAAGATGAAAGAGGCAACAAAGCCTAAACCATGAAGTGAAGATGATGATCTTAATACAATTAAAAAATGTAAAAACTATAGGCTAATTAAAATTTGGCCTGCCATGACAGGCCATATTACTTTCTCTGTTTTACTTACGTCTGTAAGTTAATTGCTGCTCATTTAAAGTGAATGCAGTACAATATTTCGGTATAAGAGCACATTTTGGTAACTTGTTTTGTATTAAAAATGTTTAAAGAAGTAATATGATCAAAATGTATTACTTAAAAACAGATAAAAATTCGTAATGAATAATTCGAGTTAATCTACGTTTAAAGGCTATGGATGCATAATAATTCATGTTTTTTAAAGCCGAACCCTTATTATATCTCTTTAAGGCTCACTTCTTGCAAATAAAATTTTCAGATATTTCTACCTTTCTTAGACAATTCAACCTTTCTGCTCTGAACTAACTTATAATTTATATTGTTTAATACTTCAGACACTATGATACATTCATTCATTCATTTATTATAGCCTATTCCAACGATTTTACATGAGCAATGAAGCTTTAAGATGTGGAACAAGTCAAAATTTTACAATATTACGATTACAATTTTTACAAATTTTTACAATATTTTACAATTTTTACAGTTTTACAATTTAGTAATTTTCTACAATTTTTACAATTTTGTGCAATTTTTTACAATATTTTGGCGAGATGTAGTGATATGAGGTGAGGTCCGAGGATTCGCCAAAAGATTACCCGGCATTTGCCTTTTAGTTGGGGAAAACCTCGGAAAAGCCCAACCAGGTAATCAAATCAAAGGGGTGAAATGAAGTGATGCCGAGGACTCGCCATAGCCATAGTCACTCACAGGAATCCAAGTACACTTATGTTGTAGAGGAATATGTGTCTATATTATATAGCTACATATTTTACTTATTTTTTATTTTAATGGGTTATTTTACGACGGTGTATCAACATCTCAGGTTATTTAGCGTCTGAATGAAGTGAAGGTAATAATGCCGGTGAAATGAGTCCGGGATCCAGCACTGAAAGTTACCCAGCATTTCTCATATTGGGTTGAGGGAAAACCCCGGAAAAACCTCAACCATGCAATTTGCCCCGACCGGGATTCGAACCTGGGCCACCTGATTTTACGGGCAGACGCGCTAGCCGTTACTCCACAGGTGTGGACTATATATACATAATTAAAATGTGTCAGTGAAACAACAGAAGAGTCCGTATAAGTCAGTTTCTGTCAGTTGCGTTTCCAATTCACTGTGGGCTAAAGCAAGGAGATGCACTATCACCTTTACTTTTTCACTTTGCTCTAGAGTATGCCATTAGGAAAGTCCAGGATAAGAGAGAGGGTTTGGAATTGAACGGGTTGCATCAGCTGCTTGTCTATGCAGATGGCGTGAATATGTTAGGAGAAAATCCACAAACGATTAGGGAAAATACGGGAATTTTACTTGAAGGAAGTAAAGAGATAGGTTTGGAAGTAAATGCCGAAAAGACAAAGTATATGATTATGTCTCGCGACGAGAATATTGTACGAAATGGAAATATAAAAATTGGAAATTTATCCTTTGAAGAGGAGGAAAAATTCAAATACCTGGAAGCAACAGTAACATATACAGGGACATGATTTTATTTTTACTAACATTTTTAATATTAACCTGGCTATACCTTTAGAGAACCGGAAAAACCGTTTGCTACTCCTTTCCACGACTGTAGTTCGATGATACTGACGTAAAACACAAACAAATCACTTTACTAGGTATAGAAGGGAAGAAAAGTATTTCATCCATTTACGTAAATTAGGAAATATCGCGATTTCGAGTTCGATAATTTTCATTAGGTTTTTGTTTAATCAAAATAGAGTACTGAACGAGTATGAAGAATAAGTGTTTTTACTCACGAAGTGAGTTATCCATGCGAACGTATTTATTATGCAGTTTATATTATACTGTCTACAGCACATTAGCGTACAATATAGAGAATGAAGTTAAATTGAAAAATAATCATAATATGGATATTTAAACACATTTTTGAAAGTGGTGGCCGTTCATTTCGATACAAGCTTCAGTTCTTTTGTGCATATTATCGCACTATAGACCATTGCATCTAATTCCAATTGCCAGTTTCGTCCTTCGTACTAGTAACTCATGTTGAAATAATTCTGTACCTACTCTATAAAAGAGTACTGTATATTCAATCTTCACTTCTGCCCGACCCGCACAGATAAAATTACTCAGACATGCTATCTACTGTCCGTCCAAGTGGTTATGCCGCATGATCGTAGAAAGGGGGGAAATCACGAGACAGTTAATTACTTAACGAGGCCGTTTTATTTAAGTTATTTTAAAAAGCTGTATAATATTACGTAAACGTCCAATTCCTAACAGAAATTAATGTTTTCAGAAAAGAGCTAAGGCAGCCCAGCTTTTACAGAGGGGGAAGCAGAAGCAGATGGGAGAAATCGGGATGCGACGTAGGTAAACGGACAGTACCTGTGCGGAAATATGATTCAATATTGAAAGCTCTTTCGTCACTGGAAAACGCGAACATATTTCTGGAACGTACTATACTCACTAACTCAGTGCTGTTTACTATATGCAGCCCGCATTCTGTGTGGAGGACAATTCGAACTTCATTAGTAGAAGGGGTGGGAATGAAGTACATTCAAAAACTCAGGTACAATAAAAATTGAAGTAAAAATAAAATGGTGTCCCTGTATAAATGATACTCGGGAGGAAATTAAACACAAAATAAACATGGGAAATGCGTGTTATTATTCGGTTGAGAAGCTAAACACTATTTGAGAGCTATCGACATTCCCGTTAAGTGAAGATATTACAGTGGAATTCTTCAAACATTGATAAAGAAAATACTTTCTTTAATTTGCTATCTTACGACGCTTTGTCAACTGCTATGGTTATATAGCGTCTTAGTGTGATGAAGGTGGTAATGCTAAGCACAGGGTTCAACGCCGAAAGTTACCCAGCATTTGGGTTGGGGGGAAATCCCCGGAAAAAGCCTCAACCAGGTAACAGGATTTGAACCCGAGCCCACTAATTTCACGGTCAGACGTACTAACCGTTACTCCATAGCGGTGAACGATAAGAATTCAATAGAACAATTTTGAGTAGAATATTTTTTTTTCGAACATACTGTATAACTCATCATTTTATTGCAGCCTCATCCAAAGGCATGAACCACAGAATATTTCCCTGAGGGACAGTTGCGTATATTATGTCGCGGGTGAATTTTAAATAAGTAGCAGATAAAAGAATACGGGCGGTGGGTAGGCTTGTTTGTTCAGCTCTCCACCTTCTTCCCTCTCAGCGACGCTTGCCAGTTTAATCAAGCGAGCAAAGGCGTATTCACACACCAGCCCGGCTGATATGTATTTACTACTTTCGATTGGTCAACTGATGCCGGATTCGCTTCGACTCATGTACCACGCGAGTTACATTTAATTATACAGAGTTATATCTGCTCCTCGTCTGCTGACAGTGGGAGCGATAGCTATTATTTGCTCTGCTTAGTATAATAACTTAATGGGAACCTTGCGCAGGATCTGAACGCATAAACACAAACTCCTCCATTTGTCGTCCTCGGTGGTCTGTCTGTTGGATCTGAGGTCCGCAGGTTCAATTATCAGCTGTTATACTGTATATTTATTAAAGACATTAGTGACTTGTGTTTCTCAATAGTACATTATGCAACGAGCCTATAATGATAGTAATTAAGACGCAAGTATGGATATTTATGAAACGAGCGCAAGCGAGTTTCATAATATTCATACGAGCGTCTTAATTACCATTATAGGCAAGTTTCATACGACTTTTTATGCTCGACCATATTCCTAACTTGAAATTATTCATATGTATAGGCCTACATTTTATTTGTATCTGACAAGATCGGAAGTGACCATGTTCTAGGTCGTGATTTGTGAGATGTGCGCAGACGCGAAAGTATTGATTTTTTCCGAGGAACAATAATGCCATTGACCTTGATGTAATCCCGTTAAACTTTATATAACCTTGATTATTGAATTCGACATTGAAAAACGAAATGACAAATTGAATTTATTTGAATATTATTTACAATTAACGCTAATTATTATAGTAACAGAACATAACCTTCTGCGACAGTATTGGATTTCCAGCCTCCGTGACTTTTCGCTAATTCTCTTTCGATTGCATATCCGAGAATAATCGATACTTGCGGTTTTATAACGGTACAAAGCTGACTTGTCATTGGCTGAACACCTGTAAGCTGAGTTGTCATTGGCTGAACACCTGTACTTTAATGAGTAGGTGTACTTTAATGACATGCATTAAAGGACTGCTACCAGGTGTATAATTACTACATTTCGGCATGGTCGAGCATAAAATTATTTAAGTTATGCCTACTTTTCGTTCTTTCAGTCGATAATTAGGTATGCCTTAATTTTCTGGGGAAATGGTAGCAAAATTGGGAGTGTCTTGATTTTGCAAAATAAAGCCATTAGAATTCTATGTCAATCAAACTATCTTGAACATTGTCGACCTCTTTTCAAACAATCACAGATATTAACTGTCATCAATTTATATATATACGACCTAGTCCTTTACACTCGACAAAATATAGACAATTACTCATTAATAGCCAATATATGTGATCATGAAAATAGAAATAGTGAAAAAATTAATATTCCTTACTGTAGATTACATAAAATTAGTACAAATTTTTCTGTCATGGGGATGAAATTATATAATACGCTTCCCACTCAATATTATAAGTTACTTACTTACTTACTTACTGACTTTTAAGGAACCCGGAGGTTCATTGCCGCCCTCACATAAGCCCGCCATTGGTCCCTATCCTGAGCAAGATTAATCCAGTCTCTATCATCATATCCCACCTCCCTCAAATCCATTTTAATATTATCCTCCCATCTACGTCTCGGCCTCCCCAAAGGTCTTTTCCCCTCTGGCCTCCCAACTAACACTCTATATGCATTTCTGGATTCGTCCATACGTGCTACATGCCCTGCCCATCTCAAACGTCTGGATTTAATGTTCCTAATTATGTCAGGTGAAGGATGCAATGCGTGCAGCTCTGCGTTGTGTAACTTTCTCCATTTTCCTGTAACTTCATCCCTCTCAGCCCCAAATATTTCCCTAAGAACCTTATTCTCAAAAACCCTCAATCTCTGTTCCTCTCTCAAAGTGAGAGTCCAAGTTTCACAGCCATACAAAACAACCGGTAATATAACTGTTTTATCAATTCTAACTTTCAGATTTTTTTTACCAAACAAAAGCCTAAGCAAACCAAACCTAACCTGACATTGATTCTAGATCATACGAAAACTCACTTTCTATCTATCTTTATTTGCTTAAACTAGTTTTTACTAGCTGAAACTGGTTTTTACGGATTTCGGGTTTTAACGGTAACATATATAATATGGAATTATCACTACATTAACACATCCATTATTTCACAGAACACACACGGAACGAATTAAATGCAATTATGAAAGCCGCTTATAATGCCAATATGAATTTGATTTCAGAAACATTAAAGTTTAAAAACCGCTAGTATTCCCGCTAAGCGGGATAATATAATTTTACCCGCGAGACGGTTATCCAAAAAAGCTAGATTTAGCGGGAAAACCGCTGAATTGGTCTGGCGGTTGGACCTGAGGTCCGCAGGTTCAATTCTAAACCGGCCGACTGCAATATATTTTCAACGGCGATAAATCCTTGAGCACTGCTCCTCAGGAAAGTAAAGGTGTGGATTTCATGTCGTAGATTTACTTACTTACAAATGGCTTTTAAGGAACCCGAAGGTTCATTGCCGCCCTCACATAAGCCCGCCAGCGGTCCCTATCCTGTGCAAGATTAATCCAGTCTCTATCATCATACCCCACCTCCCTCAAATCCATTTTAATATTATCCTCCCATCTACGTCTCGGCCTCCCTAAAGGTCTTTTTCCCTCCGGCCCCACAACTAACATTCTATATGCATTTCTGGATTCGCCCATACGTGCTACATGCCCTGCCCATCTCAAACGTCTGGATTTAATGTTCCTAATTATGTCAGGTGAAGAATACAATGCGTGCAGTTCTGTGTTGTGTAACTTTCTCCATTCTCCTGTAACTTCATCCCGCTTAGCCCCAAATATTTTCCTTAGGACCTTATTCTCAAACACCCTGAACCTATGTTCCTCTCTCAGAGTGAGAGTCCAAGTTTCACAACCATACAGAAGAACCGGTAATATAACTGTTTTATAAATTCTAACTTTCAGATTTTTCGACAGCAGACTGGATGATAAGAGCTTCTCAACCGAATAATAACACGCATTTCCCATATTTATTCTGCGTTTAATTTCCTCCCGAGTGTCATTTATATTTGTTACTGTTGCTCCAAGATATTTGAATTTTTCCACCTCTTCGAAGGATAAATCTCCAATTTTTATATTTCCATTTCGTACAATATTCTGGTCACGAGACATAATCATATACTTTGTCTTTTCGGGATTTACTTCCAAACCGATCGCTCTACTTGCTTCAAGTAAAATTTCCGTGTTTTCCCTAATCGTTTGTGTATTTTCTCCTAACATATTCACGTCATCCGCATAGACAAGAAGCTGATGTAACCCGTTCAATTCCAAACCCTGCCTGTTATCCTGAACTTTCCTAATGGCATATTCTAGAGCGAAGTTAAAAAGTAAAAGTGATAGTGCATCTCCTTGCTTTAGCCCGCAGTGAATTGGAAAAGCATCAGATAGAAACTGACCTATACGGACTCTGCTGTATGTTTCACTGAGACACATTTTAATTAATCGAACTAGTTTCTTGGGAATACCAAATTCAATAAGAATATCATATAATACTTCCCTCTTAACCGAGTCATAAGCCTTTTTGAAATCTATGAATAACTGATGTACTGTACCCTTATACTCCCATTTTTTCTCCATTATCTGTCGAATACAAAAAATCTGATCAATTGTCGATCTATTACGCCGAAAACCGCACTGATGATCCCCAATAATTTCATCTACGTACGGAGTTAATCTTCTCAAAAGAATATTGGACAAAATTTTGTACGACGTCAACAAAAGTGATATTTTTCGAAAGTTACCACAGTTGGTTTTGTCCCCCTTTTTAAAAATAGGTACAATTATGGACTCCTTCCATTGTTCTGGTACAATTTCCTTTTCCCAAATAGCAAGTACAAGTTTATAAATTTCGCTATATAATGCACTCCCACCCTCTTGTATTAATTCTGCTGGTATTTGATCGATACCTGGAGACTTGTACTTTTTCAGATTTTCTATCGCAATTTCGACTTCTGAAAGCGTGGGTTCGGGTATAAATGGCTCAGCAGTTTGTATTTCAATTTCGTCCCGATCATTTCTATTTGGCCTATGTACATTTAGTAGTTGCGCAAAATAGTTTTTCCATCTGTTTAGGATTGATGGAGAGTCTGCAAGCTAGGTCGTAGATTTACGGCATGTAAAATAAACACTGTCCCTTATAGGTCTCCAGGCTTACTCTGTATTTCTTACTCACGTGTATATACTGTATACAACGAAAACTGACCTGAAGCAGGCGACAGACAAATTGAATGACGACTTGGCAGCAGTGTTAGCAAGGACAAAAGCTCATGGACTTAAACTTAACACAGACAAAACGTAGGCTGTCCTAGTGGGGCAACAGCGTTTGTTAAATTCGCTAGCGATTGAAAGAGTTTCTAATGTAATAATGCATGAGAACAGTGTAAAATATAGTAACTGAGTTAAGAACTTAGGAGTTCAAGTGGAAATAAATTTAAATTGGAATATAAAGGTCATATAGGCTATATCACTAAAATATAATGTTGTGGGATTTAATCGATTAATTTCTGTTGTAAGATTAATTTTGACACTGAATGACTTTCGCAGTTGAAAGTTTCGTTGACTATTACCACCGATTTACTTACATCATGCAAAGTTCACAAAAACTACTTTAGTTCCCTCTGTTACATTACGTTAATAATAATAATAATAATAATAATAATAATAATAATAATAATAATAATAATAATAGTCTAATAATAATAACAATAATAATACTTTATTTCCAGATCAAACATACACTTATTGCTTTTTTTATATATATAAAACACTCTAGAACTCCCAGAAAGAGTAAGTCACATTATCGTGCTCAGGGGGTATTCAACATAATGTTAAGACGTTTTATTAAATAACAGAATAAAAAGTGAAAAAGAAGAAGGGAAAACACAGAAATCACAATAATTTAATTTTAAATTATCTCTCCAAACAGCAATCTCTAATTGATTTTTAATTTAATTTTATGCTCGACCATGCCGAAATGTAGTAATTATACACCTGGTAGCAGTCCTTTAATGCATGTCATTAAAGTACACCTACTCATTAAAGTACAGGTGTTCAGCCAATGACAAGTCAGCTTTGTACTGTTATAAAACCTCTGCCAATGACAAGTCAGCTTTGTACCGTTATAAAACCGCAAGTATCGATTATTCTCGGATATGCAATCGAAAGGTAATTAGCGAAAAGTCACGGAGGCTGGAAATCCAATACCATCGCAGAAGGTTATGTTCTGTTACTATAATAATTAGCGTTAATTGTAAATAATATCCAAATAAATTCAATTTGTCATCTCGTTTTTCAATGTCTAATTTAATTTCAATGTTATATCAAAGTTAATATTTAGTTTACTCTGTAGGTTCTTATAGGCTATCAAGGTCAATGTGGACACCTGTTCCTCGGAAAAAATCAATGCTTTCGCGTCTGCGCACATCTCACAATTTACGAGGTATTGCTCAAGGTCAGTTAGATACATATAAAATGAATAATTTCAAGTTAGAAATATGGTCGAGCATAAAAAGTCGCATGAAACTCGCCTATAATGGCACTTAAGAAGCTCGTATGAAAATTATGAAACTCGCTTGCGCTCGTTTCATAAACATCCATACTCGCTTCTTAATTACTATCATTATAGGCTCGTTGCATAATGTACTATTAATACATTTTTAATTGATACGGTCCACGCCTGTGCAGTAACGGTTAGCGAGTCTGGCCGCGAAACCAGATGGCCCGGGTTCGATTCCCGGTCGGGGAATTTTTTCGGGGTTTTCCATCAACCCGATATGAGGAAATGCTGGGTAACTTTCGGTGCTGGACCCCGGACTCATTTCACTGGCATTATCAACTTCATTTCATTCAGACGCTAAATAACCTAAGATATTGATAAAGCGTCGTAAAATGACATACTAAAATAAATAATTGATACGTCATCTTCGGTGTTCTAGTGATACCATGCTGACCGTCTGATCCAAGATCCACGATTTCAAGCGCGGCCTAGGGCAATGGGTATTAGAGAAAACTTTTAGCACGGTTTCGTCCAGGAGAGAAGTGAAGCTGAATGATTCTTGTCGTAGGTTTCCTGCACGTCAAAGATACCTGATAACGGGTTCATAATATATGCCTCACGTTGGTCACTCCTACAGAAAAATTCATTATAAACTCAGTAAATGTTGATGAAGACACTTCTAGATTCCGGTTTCTCTTCAAGTACATATTTACTTGAGCACTATGTTTATCTTATGTCTTGTAAATGCAAGAGGACAACTGTTTAATCGTTTAAAATTGCAACAAAGGAAAACAAACATGTAGAATTAGTGAAAATAGGAACGAGACCATCATATTGTTTATTAAAGTGGCGCGGTTGCTAGGCAACGAAAAGCGGCATACAACATGGTAGGTGACTAATGCAACACAAGTGGCAAAACACAGATGTCCATGTCGTTAGTTACCAATTAACGCAAGTTAAATATTTATGGAGAGTTCAAGTGTTTGATGACCCTTACCAACACAATAGCGTCGGTATATGGTGAGCAAAATCTGTCACATGCTCACATGAGTAGTGTTGAGGTTTGTGGGTTAGTATAAAGTAGTCTAACAATGAAACTGTTGGGAGACGAATAATGTTGGAACCTAACATTTAAAATATTCATATTTCGCTATGCTTCAAGGGCTGCTGGTCTTCTGTGCCCGAGGTTGCGGGTTCGATCCCAGCCCAGGTCAACTGCAGATATAACCTCAGCAGTTGCGAGCGTCGTTAAATAAAACAATTTAAATTTTACATCTTGATTACACAATTTTTAACACTATATCACTTCGGAATATGTATTATATATCTTTCGCGTGTTAAATATTACAGTACCTGGTTAACTAGTTCCAGCCTGTTATAGGTCATCTTCAGAACTGATTGGCGCTGGTCTTGGTGCCTTTTATTTGTGTTTCCTGTGGGAGTGTGTTTGTGCAGTGTAATGTGGAATCAAAGAATGTGTGTATTCTGAAATTGAGTTGTGCGTTGAGAATTTCATTTGGATGTGTTTTTGTGTGTCTATATATTTCGTATTGTTCTAGTGCAGCGTTTCTCAATCTTTTCTGAAGTGGGGACCACTTTTTAAAGTCAGAACAGTTCCGCGGACCACCTTACCCTTGTTCCCTTCCAAAGCAAATTTATCATTTTCATAGCATATTTTGATATCAGTATACATATATTTTTAAAACTGAATTAAGGTTCGGTACTTTGGTCCTCTGTTATGAATTCGGGTGGTCCCTGGCTGGGTTACAGACGCGGCGCCAGATGTGCAGGGAAAATATGGCGAGAAACACCACGTGTATAGTGCTTTCAATCCATCTTTTGTTGCTGAGAGTAGAATGGGAAGTCGATAGACGGGTAAGGTAATAATTTCATAAAATTTCAGTACTGGGAGAAAAAGTGAACTTCGATTGCCATGTGTCATTTCCAAACTCTGACATTTTAAGCTATAGTGTGATAAGCAATTCGTTTGAATTTTATTTTTCTTCTCTCTTTTTTGAAGGACCACAAGGACAGATCACGCGGACCACAGGTGGTCAGCGGACCATAGTTTGAGAAACGCTGTTCTATTGTGTTTAGTTTCTGGCTTTTTGGTTGAATATGTAGAATTTCCATATTTGTGTTGATGTCTCTGTAGATGTGGTTAGCATTTGTGATGTGTTCTGCATATGTGGAAGTGTTTTATAATTTTGTTATGGCTGTGATGTGTTCTTTGTAACGTGTTTGAAATGATCTGCCTGTCTGTCCTATGTAGAAGTTTTTACAGGTGCTACATTTGAGTTTGTATACGCCTGTGTGGTTGTATTTGTTTGTTTGTGTTGTTTGTGTGTTGAGATGTTCTTGTAGAGTATTATTTGTTCTGTATGCGGTGTTATAATTTAATTTCTTGAATGAGGTTGCAATCTTGTGTGTGTGTTTACATTTTTTCAAGGGGTAGAGTTTTTGTGTCGAAATCTGGTGACAGGAGTTCAAATACTGGCAGAGAAGTAGGGTTCATTCTGCTACAGAGACCGAATGTTGCATCCTACGATTTTTTGTGCAGTGTTTTCTCAATGGACCAAAGAATCGCATTATTTGAGAATATTTGGTGTTCGTGGAAATCTTTCACAAATGGACGTACAGGAGCAATCGTTGTTGATAATGAAAGATCTTTAAAACATTTGCCATTTGCGGAAAGCGTATAAATCCCCTTGTGGCAATTGTGACATTTTTTTTACTAGGCTGTCAAAGCCAAGTCATATAATATTTTTCACCAAATTAGGAGTAACTTTTCTGTAATGTGGATGTCAGAAGTAATACTCTATTTTGTTTCTGACATACTGCATTTCTTCTAAAGGTAAATTTGACAATTTATTGTTTACTGATTTTATTTTTACTCTTGTAACAAATAAAACCATTATAATCACTATAGCTACCTGCACCTTCTGCTATATATTTCCTGATTTTAATGTTTATGATGTTCATATTTCAATACTTAATTTTGTTTCTTTTACATTACATTTTATAGTCTCTTTTTTGTCCGTCCACTGAGATGTCTGGCTTCTTCTAATTTACTGTTCTGTCTGCCTGTACTAGTTTTTGTTCCGGTAGACTGTGATCTCGCCGTTTCCAAGTACCATCCAAGAATTGCATCTGCAGTATGATTAATTAAAACGTTTCTGCCAGCCTTTGTAAGAGTTACAGACGATATAGATTACATTAAAATGCACAGTTATCGTTTTAATAAGTTACCTTATTGAAGAAATGGCAGTGAAAATATTTTAGAACTAATTTACGTTTAAATTACAATTAAACCAACTGAAGTCAGTTCTTATTCACTACAAACAATTGAAGATTTTTTAAAAAGAAACTTGTAAAATGCACTATAAAAGCATATTTTCTAAAGGAAGAAGTTGAAATTGAGTACTAGGTACAGATTGATTTATATAAAACTAACATATTTCTTTCTTTATTAAGGGGAGAGGATGGTATTTTTTTGGTGAAAAATGAGTAAATGAAAAAAAAAAATCCTTTAAAATACTCTGTGACGTGTTGAATGCATAGCATAATATTTTGTGGGTATTTGTGCCCTTATCAGATGTTGAGACGCAATTTTTAAACTTCCTGAGTTATGGATTTTTAAATCACTCGCCCACTTTTATTGTTGTTTCCGGTAAACTGATTAAAAAAAAAATTCTTTAAAATACACTTTGATATGTGTGGAATGCATTGCATAACATTTCGTGTGTATTTGTGCCCTTATCGGATGTTGAGACGCCATTTTTAAACTTCCTGCGCTATGGATTTTTAAATCACTCGCCCCCTTTTATCGGTTTACGGTAATTTCATTTTTTTTGCTACATTTCCAGACAAAAATGGATATAACTTCTGAACTATTAAAGATACATGCATGAAACTTAAAGCACACATTCTTTAGACTATTAGGAAACTTTTCTCTGTAACAGAATTTTTTTAATTGATTTCATTTTAAAACTGTGTCCGTTTGTTTTCAAGAAAGGAAATCAGAAAAGTGTTATTAATTTTAATTGTTTATTTTACAAACGTAGGGACAAATATCAAACTTCTGTTACTGACAGTTCGTAGAGCATGCTTTTGCAAGTACATTACAGAAAACTGGATCAATCTACCTTTAAAAATGGTTTAGATATGTCGGTTTTAGTAAAATCCTGCATTTGGTATATATTTTTTCAAATCTGGGCCCCCAAATAATTTTTTTTTTTTCAAAATATTTATTTTTGGTTGAGTTGCTACAGCTATGAGCTCTCTACATACAAAAAATTAATATTTTACACCAAAGAGGAAAAAAGTTTTAAAAAATACCATCCTCTCCCCTTAATTTCAACAAGAATGATGTAAACCTCAATTTGTTATAGGGCTACCTGAAATGTTGAGTATCTTTGGGACATTACAAACCTTATAGAAATTGCTGAAAATGTCCTTCCTTTCGCTCAAGGCACCACTAAACATGTCCTTAGTTCACACCTGTGGAGTAACGGTTAGCGCGTCTGACCGCGAAAACAAGTGCCCGGGTTCGAATTCTGATCGAGGCAAGTTACCTGGTTGAGGTTCTTTTCCGCAGTTTTCCCTCAACCCAATACGAGTAAATGCTGGGTAACTTTCGGTGCTGGACCCCGGACTCATTCCACCGGCATTATCACCTTCATTTCATTCAGACGCTAAATAACCTGAGATGTTGATACAGCGTCGTAAAATAACCCAATTAAAATCATGTCGTTCTATGTTACTGTGTTATCGAATCTTACTTTAAGATGCCTATTTGGTGCGCTTGCTATTTTTACGTTAATGTATATTTAATTTCTTATACATTTCAAAAGTCTTTAATATGACTAAAAATCAGTTCAGTAGCTAAGGAGGAGATGTATTTAGAAGTGCAGCACAGAGAAAATCGTTGCACGAAATTCATATTTTCGGTATCAAAGATGACTAAAAGTTATTTTAGGCTGTATTTCGTACTAGCCGTACCCGTGCGCTCCGCTGCACCTGTTAGAAATAAATATACAGTCATTACATAATTAAAATAGGACGTTTGATCCAGGGAACAACTTTTACAACAGCGCAAGATAATCTGCTTCGCTCATTACCCAATTTTTTTTGCATTGCATTTATTGCATATATATTTTATGTATTTTAACACGATTCAATTGAGCATAGTTAAAATTTGAATTATAAAATAATGGATTACTAAGCTAACGTACTATTACTGCATACTAAATCAATACACTCTCGTTCTTCGTTAATTCTCTGAGATTAAAATGAGTGTACATAAATATTATTTTAAGAAATACAGAAAACGAATGTACAAAATAGCCTATCAAATTTTCTGTGCATAAGAAGCTATTTTAATCTTACCTGTCCTCGATTTACTCAGACATTACTGTAGTAACATTATAGCATTATGTCCATCTAGAGAAACTACACTTTCCAATGGTGAAATAATGATTAATTATACAAATCGATTAATTTAGCTTCTGATATTACTTCATATAAACACAGAAACATTCTCTGTAGGCTATGTTTAATAGCTTTCGATTGTTGATGTCCAAGGCCCCTTATAGACGAAGTAATTTGTTCTTAATTCATTGCACCGTCTTAGATGGCGTTATTTTAATTTTAAAACTCATTTATCTCATTAAATATCAGTCCTATCAAAATTTTGTAAAGAATAAAACTTATCGGAAATCATTGTTAATATTTCGATGTGTTTAATTCAGGCCCCTTATAACCCCCCCCCTTTATATAAAGTATTTTGAATGCCATATGGCCTAAAATATAAGTTACAACGAACTTAATTTATATTCAAATTTTCATATAAATCGGCGCAGCCATTATCGCGTGAAAAGGTAACAAACATCCAGACAGACAGACAGACAGACAGACAGACATACAAACAAAAATTTCAAAAACGCGATTTTCGGTTTCAGGATGGTTAATTATACATGTTAAAACCAATTATTTTTGGGAAAATCGAAAATTACCAGAAAAATTTTAGCTACAGATTTATTATTAGTATAGATGATGTCGATATAAAGACAGAATAAAAGTATTTGCCGGGTAATGAATTTTAGCTATACATCAACTTTGGGAAATATAATTGATTCTACTGGTAATACAGTTAATCATAAAAACAAGACCTAGACATAACCTCACTTGCAATTCACGATGCTCATCTGTTACACCCACAGCGCCTTCTTCTTTTCTGTTGCAGATGTTGAATTTATAGTTTAATATAATTCTTCGGAACAGCGATCCATCATCGAACCAGCAACTTTTCTGCCATTGATCAGGATACTATAGAAGCTCCGCTTCTTTGTTTCATTCTTTTGTTTTCTTTCACTTTTCTCCCTCAACCCTCCCTTCATCTTATTTATTTTTACCATCCTTTTTTTGTCGATGTTTTAACCCTCAGGCGATTTTTTTAGAGAGCTTCACCTTTGATGCTTCGCATCAAAAGATGTGAAATCTGTGGAGGCTTAAAATCACAACATTGTGTTCCAAGCCCCCGTATTCTTTTGATTCCAATTTCACTGCCAGCATCTAGAGAAAACGCAGCCCACAGAGTAAACACGGCGAGAATGTGTTTCTTTGCCCAAACAACTGAAAATAGGGATTGCAATCCTGCAACAGATATACGAAAAAAATCTTATCGTCATAAGTAATAAGTAAGGACCGGATTTTTTAGGTTTTTAAAAATACCAATTTAGCTTTTTGGAATAGGTGAAATAGGTTTTATTTCCATCCTATGAAAGGGATCGCAAAGTCTGCCAGATCGTTAAAAATGTATCCTTAAGTTATTCTTAAAAAATAAATATATATTTATTAAGACAACATGGACAACGAAACTGATCTTTTCAAGAACAAAACTATTTATCAACATTTAAAAGCTTCGAAATTTTTGTTCCTTCCCCTTTAAGGGGAGAGGACGATATTTTTTGGTGAAAAATTAGTAAATTTTCAAAAATAAATTCTTTAGAATAATCTGTGATATATGTGGAATGCATTGCATAACATTTTATGGGTATTTATGTCCTTAGCGGATGTTGAGATGCCATTTTTAAACTTCCCGTGATTTTTAAATCACACATCCCCTTTTATTGTTGTTTTCGGTAAATTAAATTAAAAAAAAATCTTTAAAATACTCATTGATATGTGTGGAATGCATTGCATAACATTTTGTGGGTATTTGTGCCCTTATCGGATGCTGAGACGCCATTTTTGAACATCCTGTGCTACGGATTCTTAAATCACACGCCCCCTTTATCGTTGTTTCCGGTAACTTCATTTTTTTGCTACATTGCCAGACAAAAATTCATATAATTTCTGAACTATTAAAGATACATGCATGAAATTTTTTAACACACATTCTTTAGATTATTAGGAAACTTTCCTCTGTAACATAATTTTGTTAATTGATTTCATTTTTAAAATATGTCCGTTTGTTTGCGAAAAAGGAAATAAAAAATGCGTTATTAAATTTTAATTGTTTATTTTACAAACGTAGGAACTAATATCAAAATTCTGTTACAGGCAGTTTGTACAGCATGGTTTTGCGAGTACATTGCAAAAAACTGTTTGAATCTATCTTTAAAAATTGTTAAGATATATCGGTTTCAGTAAAATCCTGCCTCGGGTATATTTTTTCAAATCTGGACCCCCATTTTTTTTTTCAAATATTTATATTTGGTTGAGTTGCTACAGCTATGAACTCTCTACATACAAAAAAGTAATATTTTACAACAAATAGGAAAAAAAGTTTAAAAAAATACCATCCTCTCCCCTTAACATTATTAGTAGTTTGAATAAATCATTGTAACAAGTAACATTTTATCTCAATATAATTTGCCTTGATATAACTCCATAAATTTCAATTTTCAACAGATAAAAGGTACAGTACACACACAACTTTTGAATTAAATTTGTTCGAACTTGATTTTTTTAATTGGGTTATTTTACGACGCTGCATCGACATCTAGGTTATTTAGCGTCTGGATGATATGAAGGTGATAATGCCGGTGAAATGAGTCCGGGGTCCAACACCGAAAGTTACCCAGCATTTGCTCGTATTGGGTTGAGGGAAAACCCTGGAAAAAACCTCAACCAGGTAACTTGTCCCGGCCGGGATTCGAACCCGGGCCACCTGGTTTCGCGGCCAGACGCGCTGACCGTTACTCCACAGGTGTGGACTCGAACTTGATCAAGAATTATTTTCACAAGTAACAAAGAAACAAAGACGACAACATTATATACTAGTACTGTTCCTGGTTGCAATGTATGACCAAATACTTTTAAAGATTCTCGAGTGAGAAGTTTTTTATATTGTTTCTCAAAATAATACATTTGAAGGACGAAATGGTTCTTTTGACAGCACATGGCATCAAAGGTGCAAATTTCATCGCTGTCACTGTAGCAGGTACCCACGGTAACTGACAATTAAAGCTTCCCCCCCCCCCTAGAGAATGGAGCACACATTTTTCATTTTTTCAAACCCTGGATTCCTCTGCAATACTTTCTTCAGTTTTAATGTGACGGCTTCACCCACGGGTCTTGGTTCTTGTTTCTATAGAAGCAAGCCAATGACACCAATTGCATCTTTCAGTTGTAGCAACGAAGATTCCAAATACTCAATATATTTTGGAAGGTTACTGAAATATGCCTTGAGGAAAACAAGGGAGCCATAGATGTTTTCACTGCTAAGTACAGATTTTGCCTTAGGAATTGAGGCAGCCTCCTCCACGTCGAGAGTGTTCTTTCCTCTCTCTCTCTCTCTCTCCCTCCCTCTCTCTCTGTCTCTCTCGAAATGTATTGATATTTCTCTAAAAATATCGATATATAACGCACTAATTACAGGATAACACTTATCAACAATGATCTAGGGGTTTTTTTAGGTACTAAGGTTCAATTTAGTTTTTTTTTTAGGTTCAACAGAATTCACATAGGACATCAAAAAAATGAAATAGACTGGGTAGTTCAATAGGACAGAGCAACAGTTTCCTAAATTGTAAGTTGTGGGTTCGAATCCTCCCCGGTCACAAAAAAAATGGTCCCAGCTGGATTTGAACCAGCGATTCCCTGATTATGAGTCAAGTGCTCTAACCAACTGAGCTATGAGACCTAAAAATAAATACAACTCCTACAACCATGATTCGGAACAGTATTGAAGAAATTAGGAGTTCAGAAGCAAGGAAAAAAAATAGGTAAAAACCTACAAATCCGGTCCCTAGTGATAAGGTTTGATCAATTTTTTTGTAGGTTATTTTACGACGCTTTATCAACAGCTTTGGTTATTTAGCGTCTGAATGAGATGAAGGTGATAATGCCGGTGAAATGAGTCCGAGGTCCAACACCGAAAGTTACCCAGCATTTGCTCATATTGGGTTGAGGGAAAACCCCGGAAAAAACCTCAACCAGGTAACTTGTCCCGACCGGGAATCGAACCCGGGCCACCTGGTTTCGCGGCTAGACGTGCTAACCGTTACTCCACAGGCGTGGACCTGGTTTGATCAATATGTGAGCCGTTCAGAGCAGAAGTAGTGTAAGTCAAAATGGGTAATGAGGGTTAAAGTAAACATTCTGTAAAATACAGCGCAAAGCAGCAATTCATATTCAATTTATTTAAACTATTAGTAGTCAGTGGATGGCAAGAAGGTCATATTAATTACTACTTTGCGCTATATTTACAGAATTTTTACTTTAAACCTCATTACCCAATTTTGACTTGCACCACTTTTGCTCTGAACGGCTCATGTACTGAATAAGAGGGACTAATAGATGAGAACATTACGGAACAACATGAAGGATACTGGAAAATAAAAACCTTCAAATTTAGACAATAAAATTTTAACTTGTGACGTCAGTATGAAAACAAATATGTACAATAATAAAATAAGTAACGTCCTGCAAATTAATTAATTAATGGAATTTTTGGAGTAAAGTGTGAAACCCACGTTGTTGATTAGAGCTGAAGGGAATAAAGCTACAAAAACTTATTGAGCATTTCATGTAATAGTTGTTTTTGTGTATTAAATTATTTTAAAATGGTTTATACCCTTCATGAGAGAACATAAAAAGAATCCTTATTGATTAAATTTAGGAAATTACACAAAATAAGCTGTGTTTTCATCCTACAATCAACTGATAATAACAAAAATACAGGTTGCCAGGCGACGATAAAAAACAAAAGATGCGAAAACGAATGAGGTATATAAGTAATTGAATGCTCTTTCATATTTAAGTATACAAATATACTTATTTCATTGGAAATTTCAAAGTGGGGGTGGCTGGGGGTAAAGGCTGGTTTACAATAAACCGGGAACGAGAAGGAAAATGGAAACGAGAAGCAGAGGACATGAATATGAACATTTTTGATTCACAATAAACCGAGTACGTAGACGACTATGCATATCGATATGTAAAGTCGATATTACGCTTTCCGATGTTATTTGTGTATAATTGATCAACGGCGTTCTCTCACGAGTACAAGACAGCCAACATAAACACAGGTTAACCAACTTCGAAATTTCAACTGAAACATTTCATTAGGTACGGTACTATAAATATACCCATGCATCTTTATTATTACAACCTATTTTAAATCTACCATAACGTAAAATAATTAGAGAAGAAACATTTGTAATAGAACAAAAATGAACACAACAGTAGTTATTGAATTGAAGCGTGAATATGTAGTGTGTAATACAACCAATACAGTAATAAAATATGATTCACTTACGATCGGTGTTCAAAGATGCAGCTATTGAAAGCCACGTATTCTCCTTCATTTTCTCATCTTTATACGAGACGCGCCGCTTATCGTAAACGTGAGGATTTTCCTCAACACTCAATATTAGAATCTCATCAAATAAAACTTGCTCCATGATGCACAGCACAGAACAAAATAATGCATAGGTTATGTCACAGTCTTCTTGCTACAAAATATATGACGACAAAATAGCGTTCAGATGGCAATAGAATGAATCTAGTGGGCTGTGATCGGAAACGTGAACGCCAAAGTTCAAACTTGGCCAATTCTCCGTTCCCGATCCTGGGCACCGGCAAGCTTTTCGTTAATTGTGAATGCTCACATTTAAATGTACACATTTTAACTATTTTACAGTTTTCGTTTTCGTTCCGATTCTCGTTTCCGGTTTATTGCGAACCAGCCTTAAGAGGTGAAATCTAAAATGCAATTAAACCTGGTTTCAAACTTCCCCCTCAATATCTAAATTGACGTCTTTTTTTGTTTAAATTGAATTCAATTGAAATAATTAGTTATTTAGACTGGGAAGTTTTGAAATGAAAGCTCTGTGTATTAAAATACAGGCTACGTTATTCTTGTATTTTCAAAGATGGCTCTGCTTAAATAGTTAAATTAAAAAAAAATAGGCATATGTAGAATCTGCGATTTGCGATGATGAACCCAAAAGAATCGCGTCGGTATCTTTAATTAAAGCTTTGCATTTAATATCACGTGCGTAGAACAGTAGGCTCGTGTGCTCTGTAAAAGTCCTTAGGTATCGTTTCGCAGAATTTTCAAAATGTATGTGGATAAATAATTTTCTTTACGTGCCGTGAACTCAGTTTCAGATATGAAATTTCACCTCTCAGGGCGAGTCGTGACACTTGTATATTGGAATCTATTATTCCACATTTTGTTTCTGGCATGAAACTCTATCGATCCTACAGACACGTTCAGTGCCTGACATTTTATTAAACACATGTGTAATGGAACATGTCTCACCAAGTTGTTTAGAAAAAGATCTTGTATGTCACCATCTCAGCTACCGATACTTCAATTCATGAGGTGACAACGACGAAGTCTATTTTATCACCACCACCACCATCATCATCATCATCATCATCCTCATCATCATCGTCGTTGTCGTCGTCGTCGTAATTTATTTCCTTGACATTACCATCCATCTTTGTAATAATAATAAACTTTCCGTGAAGCGCCCCGGTACTACACGGGTGATCCGTTTAGGTATGGATAAAATAAAAAAAAACCCGTAAAGCATTTACTACTGAACTTTATTTCTTGAAACTTTGTGCATAAAACACTGGCCTCAGAGCTCAACATGACCCTCATTGCGCACCTTGCACAACTCATAACGGTGACGCAATTCAGTCCATGTCCGTTGTGTGATTTGTTGAAAAGCTTGAGCAATTTTTACTCTCAGATCATCAATGTTCCTGGGTTTCTGTGAATAGACAATGTCTTTAACAAAACCCCACACGAAGAAGTCAGGAGGGGTTAGATCTGGGGAGTTTGGGGACCAAGCCAAGAGATAGCTGCTTCTCGTACTGGGTTTCGCCTGCGACCTCCTGCATGTTTTTTAACACAGAACCTGTTTCTACAAATGTTCGATACTACAACGTTATGGAATCGTATTTAGGTAGGCCTATCTTACGCACACCATACAAACGTCGAAATTCCCTTTGAACTCTTTTACCACTCTCAAATTTAGCATACCAAAGAACACATTGTGCCCGCTGTTGATTTGTAGTAGCCATTTTAATCATCTATGATTTTCATTTGTCCTTTCAGATTATGCATTGTTGATTGTCATACAGGGTGTTTCCGGGCTAGTGTTACAAAATTTCAGGGATGATGGGGAAGGGCACATGTATCAATTTGAGATAAGGAACCATGGTCCGGAAATAACTGAGTCGAAAGTTATAAGCAAAAATAGTTGTGGAATTGTAATTTCGCATCACGTGTCCTCTTTCCCTTAACCTTTGGAATAGTCGTGGAAAGATGGTATGGGCCGAATGTCTCCTACGTGGGTACTTGTACCCGATACAATCTGTGAACTTGTCTGCTGTTCCCATTGGCTCATCCGTATTCGAAAATCAGGTCTGCTTATTCCGCTCTCGTGTACACCTCCATTTCACTAGGACTAATCGACTGGACTGCAACTTGTACACATACACTGCTCTCTACAGACGTGCATGCCAGGACCGACCATGTCCGTTACACATTACGCCATCTGCATTGCTTTAGTATAGTTTCCCGTCCCCGCCCCTCAGACAGTACACTGAATTAAATATTGTAAGTATGCAACGTAAAAAACGTCAGATGAATACAGTATGTGTAAGATGTACAGATAAATACACATAAATAAGGTGTACAGAGGAATAAAATTATTTCATTTCCACACAACTAGGTTGCTTGTAACTTTCGACTCAGTCATTTCCGGACCAGGGTTTCTTATCTCAAATTGATACATGTGCCCTTTCCCATCATCCCTGAAAGCTTGTAACATTAGCCCGGAAACACCCTGTATATATGAAACTCCCATCTTTTAATCATAATATAACCAGCAAGAAATTTTTCCTACTCTCTTAATAGCTTTATAATAATACATTAATATTATCCGTACTCAAACGGATCAGAGGGTTTTTTATTTACGACTACACTCATGCCCATGACTGCTTTATCAAGCACAAGTGTCATAGAATCTGCTAAGATCGAACCCTGTACCATCGAAGGGAATCCTTCAGCTCACTTGAGCTGTAACTAGCCCACTGTTGCTGAATATGTGCTGTAGTTGAAAGCGCCGTAAAAATAAAACACTGAAAGGTAATTTGTAAAGGAGCGAATGAAATAAAAGCACCGTGAGAGACAACACTGATGGTTTCTTTTTTTTTCCTCCTCCCTCCATTCAGATTGAAATTTTCTAATTTGAAAGTACAATATTGTCGGAAATTCGAAATACACGAAGTGATGTAATTTTCAACGCTCGTCTCTTGAGGAATGGCTTCGTAAACAATAAATATAAAGCGGAGAAACAGCACACCAGCCTATTTTTGTATCCTCTGCTGTAGCATGGTACAATAATTCACATGCAACAAACAAAATAATAAAAAAAAACTTAGGTTTTGTTAGAATGTACACAAACAGAAAACATTGAATATTACGTCTAGCACACCGCTCTGTATTTGATGAATACATATGCATTCGATTAAGCAGTGTTGTGGCGACAGGCACAAATAAAAATAATCTTAATTATTCACTGTTGTCCTACTATGATTAAAGCGATAGCGTGTCCGATTATAAATTCAAGGAACCCAGGTTCGATTCTCGGAAGGAGAGAGAGGCTTTATGTCCTTTTCTTAAATGTGGACTTTTGCGGACTGTGAACTTAGATACTAAAGGCTGGTTCACAATAAACCTGGAACGAGAACCAGAATGAAAACGAGAAGCAGAGGACGTGAATATGAAAATTTTTGATTCACAATAAACCGAGAACGTAGGCGACTATGCATATCTATATGTATGTCAATAACGATATGTAAAGTCGATATTACGCATTCTGATGTTATTTCTGTATAATTGACCAATGGCGTTCTCTCATGAGTACAAGGCAGCCAACATAAACACAGGTTAACCAACTTCGAAATTTCAACTGAAACATTTCATTAGGTACGGTACTATAAATATGCCCATGCATCTTGATCATCACAACCTATTTTAAGTCTACCATAACGTAAAATAATTAGAGAAGAAACATTTGTAATAGAACAAAAATGAACACAACAGTAGTTATTGAATTGAAGCGTGAATATGTAGTAATGTAATACAACCAATACAGTAATAAAATATGAT
Source organism: Periplaneta americana (assembly GCF_040183065.1). NCBI lineage: Eukaryota > Metazoa > Arthropoda > Insecta > Blattodea > Blattidae > Periplaneta > Periplaneta americana. The sequence goes on from NC_091129.1 coordinate 142,434,395, forward strand.
TCGCTTCCGATCGGTGTTCAAAGATGCAGCTATTGAAAGCCACGTATTCTCCTTCATTTTCTCATCTTTATACGAGGCGCGCCGCTTATCGTAAATGTGAGGATTTCAATATTAGAATCTCATCAAATAAAACTTGCTCCATGATGCACAGCACAGAACAATATAATGCATAGGTTATGTCACGGTCTTCTTGCTACAAAATATACGACGACAAAATAGCTTTTAGGTGGCAATAGAATGAATCTAGTGGGCTGTGATCGGAAACGTGAACGCCAAAGTTGAAACTTGGCCAACTCTCCGTTCCCGATCTCGGGCTCCGGCAAGCTTTTCGTTAATTGTGAATGCTCACATTCAAATGTACACATTTTAACAATTTTACCGTTTTCGTTTTCGTTCCGATTCTCGTTTCCGGTTTATTGTGAACCAGCCTTAAGGCGTCTTATATAAACTGTTATTCTTCATGTATTCTAGTATTCACCTCTTACTGGGTCGTTGAACATTTATTTCACCTGAAGCCAGTTTTCCTGTACTTTGATCTTTCATACTTTTAATATGCTAATGAGTTGATGAATGTTCTTCTATTTGTTGTTATTTAGGCTATATCATTATATTTTGTACAGAGACTCTCATTTATTTTTCTTCTCCATTATATGAAGTATGGAAAGAATATATTGTGATTTTTTAGCTCTAACCGGCTACTTTTCTGAGAAGTCTAATCTTCCTTTTTGAAGATGTCGCTTGTCTTGTTCTCTTAGAACACAGGTTTCAGTTCCGTGGAATAAAAAAAAAAAAGACTCATCGTTTTACGAAGCTTAACTTGTATTTCTTTTCTAGTTTTTTGTTTTTTTTATGTGTCATATTATATATGAACTATAATATTTTAATAGCTTGTACAAAACAATTAACAAACCATGAAGTTAGAGTCTAAATTGGGGAACAGGTTACTACACTGAAAGTTAGAGATGATGATTCAAATACGCTACTTGACTGTTTAAACATATACAGGGTGATTCACGAGGAAAGGTAAAAAATTTAGGATACGATTTCTTAGGCCATTTTGAGTGAAAAAGTTCATATGAACATAGGTCCGTTTTCGAACGATGCCGGAGCTAGATGCATTTTTTTGGTAAAACGTCTCGCCTCAATGTGAGTCAGACGTTACCATATGCTGCTGACGTGAAACAAGGTCACCGATGAATGACGTAACATTGGAATCTGTATTGTGAGCGATGTAGATAAGAGAAGAGAAACAAACCGGGTGGTGGGGCATTACAAATGTCCCAACAAATACGCTATCACTTATCGGTTCACAGCAGTTCAGTCAGCTACCTACAGTACAGTAGTTATACAGGTACTGTTATCGGAAGTGTTAAGTTGTGTTTTTCAAGATGCCTTATAAATTTTTGACTGCAGAATACGCCGATATTATGTATGTTTATGGTTTGTGCGATGGAAGTCCCTTGCGTGCTGTCGCTGAATATGAACGACGCTTTCCGAACAGAAGGGTACCATATCGAAGAGTATTTACTGTCTATGGGGTTGGATGAAAGACTTGGTATAGCAAAGGAACGAGGAAACGAGAGAGGCGCTAATCGATCTATTTTGGATGCGGCATAAAGACAGCCACGTGCAACTCTCTCGAGCGATGAGCACGATTCACGCCCGAGCGCAACAGTGCATTGAAGCAGAAGGAGGTACCTTTGACAATGTGCGAAAACATCGACCCCGACTTCCAGATTATTAGGTATGTATGCATACGTGAATATAAACTTTAAATTTGGCCGTTATCTGTCTCTAAATGCGAGTTAGTACAATGGAATCTCAGAAGTTTTTGTGAAATCAAAGAGCCATATCTCCGTAACCGTTCGAAAAAGGACCTATATTCATATGAACTTTTTCACTCAGAATGACTTCAGAATTCACATCATAAATTGTTTTACCTTTCCTCGTGAATCACCCTGTATAATAGTTGACAAAACAAATAAGTATTCAGTCTGGTATAAACAAATGCGACGATTCAAGGCTGCTTGGCGTTCGAGAGTTGATCACTCCCGAAGTCCCGATGTCTTGGAACGTTTGCTTGCAAGCAGTCAACGACAGGCAATATTGTCGTGCGGGGTTTCGGCTTTGCGGGCGCTGTTAGTCTTGCATTCTCTCTCGTTGTTCATATCTAGTACACATGTTCATACAACTTGACTACTAGGTTTTGTGATTTATCCTTTAGGTTGAAGATTTTCAATTCATCTCATATCCTATTTATGTTACATGGATGTTATTGTATTCTGTATCATTACAGATAGATGTTGAAGTTCAGATGTATCAGGACTTTTTATTATTTTTCTGTTTCCTGGAATTAGGTCATAGTTAGCTATTTCAATAAACTGAATCCCTTCATTTTGTTAATGGACGGCCAATACTTCTTCCTCTTTTAGCTGTACAATGCAGTAAAATATTTTATTTCCTGGAATTCTGTCGGGTGACATTTTCGGTATATTTTCATTCCAGTTGACTTCTAGGTTCTGTATTTCATTATTTAGGTTAAATATTTTCATTTCATCTTTTTTTACCCTTTTTACGTTTGTTGTCCTGTAAAGTATAGTTCGCTACTGAATTTAGGATATTCATTTATGCAGTTTCGATCTTTTTTATGCCGTATATATTAAAATCCAAATTGGGACATGCATATTATTACAGTACTGGTATCGCCATAGTGTTATAAATAGGGCTAGGATTTTGTCGAAATTGCAAATTTTTTCTAGTAAGCCAGAAACATAGCTGCTTTAGTATTTATATGTTACGTGATAGACTGAGTGTTTTAAAACATATTTGTTAGGGCTTTTTTTTTTGCATTTTTTGCCTGTTTCAACTCATAAGAGCATGTTTTGTTTTATTTGGATATTTTTGAGGCATTTTCATTTAATTTTGGCCATAAATCCTCATTATTAATATAAAATAATATTTATTCCATTTGATATTTTATCTACATATTTTGTCCATTAATACCCATTCTTTTTTTACTTGGTTATTTAACGACGCTGTATCAACTACGAGGTTATTTAGCGTCGATGGAATTGGTGATAGCAATATGATATTTGGCGAGATGAGGCCGAGGATTCGCCATAGATTACCTGACATTTGTTTCACAGTTGGCAAAGACCTCGGAAAAACCCAACCAGATAATCACCCCAAAGCTGGAGTCGAACCCGCGACCGAGTGCAACTCTAGATCGGCAGGCAAGCGCCTTAACCGACCAAGCTAAGCGGATGGCTAACACCCATTATTTTGTATAATATTTTAATCGTTTTTCTACACAAATATTGCCATTTTAACGCAGTACACTCCAACCACCCCTTCAATACAGACTCCTCTATACCTGGTAATTCCGGGTAAGAGTGGCCTTGTGGTGAGCTACATGGATATTACATCAGGTAAAATAATTAATTAAAGTGTACCACTTAGAAAAAATTATGTGAAATTAGATAAACTTAAATGTTGGTACTACTCGTAGAATTTAATTTAATTACTACTCTAAATATTAAGTAATACAAAACCTCTTTTCCTACTAAACCAATTATGCAAGAACAATTTTTAGGGCATTTTTAAGGGCATTTTTGAAAAATTTTTAGGTCATAAATGCATTGCTTTTAGGACATTTTTTCATGATTTATAATAGGTCATCAAAATCCTAGCCCTAGTTATAAAACTTTAGCTTTGTGATTTTAAAGTCTTATTTTATTGTTTCACACATGCTATGATATCTGTTGACTTCATTGTCATTTCGTTCTTTTGGCCATAAGGTACGTTGAATCCAAAGTAATCCAAATTACTCACCTGTTGACTCCTGATTACACTAGTCTGTATTTTGAATTTTTTTCTGTTGTATTGCATCTAATATGCGATTCTTAACAGATGTTTTGTTCTCAATTGGAAAACAATCTCGAATTTCTTCCAGAAAGTCAGGTTTTCATATAAATCATAAAAATGTAAATAAATATTAATAAATTAATTACTAATTAGAAATGAAATTACAGCTTTAAGAAACGTCATAAAAATATTTTAAACTAGCATTTTCTGAGAAAAATCTGCACCACGATTTGATATTAACTATTAGCAATCACATTTGTAACCTCATCTCAACCTTATCTTGGGCTTCAAATTTCCCCCTTTTCAACCTCCTGGAATGTTGTTCAGAACAGTTCCTTTTCAATATCCTGCAATCAGCTACCATGTTACCATTCCACTTTCCTTGATACCTCATTTACATTTTTTGATATCTTGGTGTAATCTTTCATCTTGTTCCTCGATAAGATCCCCTAAACTATCAGGAAAATAATTTAGCTGGGAATGAAGGAAATGCCCATTAGGGAAAACATAGGAATTTTACTTGAAACAAGTAAAGAGATGGGTTTGGAAGTAAATCCCGAAAAGACAAAATATATGATTATGTCTCGTGACCAGAATATAGTACGGAATTGTAATATAAAAATTGGAAGTTTATCCTTTGAAGAGGTGGAAAAACTCAAATGTCTTGGAGCAACAGTAAGAAATATAAATGATACTCGGAAGGAAATAAAACGCAGACTAAATATGGGAAATGCGTGTTATTATTCGGTTGATAAGCTTTTATCATTTAGTTTGCCCTCAAAAAATCTGAAAGTTAATTTATACAACAGTTATATTACCGGCTATTCTCTATATTGTGAAACTTACACTCTCACTTTGAGAGAGGAACAGAGGTAAGGATGTTTGAGAATAAGGTGCTTAGGAAAATATTTGGGGCTAAGGGGAATGAAATTACAGGAGAATTGAGAAAGTTACAGAACGCAGAACTGTATGCAATTTATTCTTCACCTGACATAATTAGGGACATTAAATCCAGACGTTTGAGATTGGCAGGGCATGTAGCAAGTATGGACGAATCCAGAAATGCATATAGAGTGTTAGTTGTGAGGCCGGAGGGAAAAAGATCTTTGGGGAGGCCGAGACGTAGATGGAAGGATAATATAAAATGGATTTGAGGAAGGTGGGATATGATGATAGAGACTGGATTAATCTTTCTCAGGATAGGGACCAATGGCGGGCTTATGTGAGGGCGGCAATGAACCTCAGGGTTCTTGAAAGCCGTAAGTAAGTAAGTAAGCAAGTATGTAAGTAAGTAAGTAAGTAAGTATGCAAGTATGAAGGAAATGCACTTTGACACTTATGTTGCAACCAATCTGTTTGAAACTTTGTAATATCACTTTCACTATGTTAATACAATTTGGAATTTTTTTTATTTCCCAGGAAGTTAAAAACGTTTCTAAACGCATTCCAGGCATACTTTACAATTCCACTCATAGTATTCTCGAACTGCCTTTCCATAATCAATTTTCGAATTTGTGGGCGAATAAATATATCAGCTTTAATGTTTTCATAGGTTAATGAGGCAAATTTAACAAAAGGCTTAAAGCACTCACTGTCTTATGGCTTTCAAAAATAGTTTTAAATACAAGAGCTATTTTTATTACTATTATTATTATTATTATTATTATTATTATTATTATTATTATTATTAATATGGTGTACAGAGGATATTTATAGGTTCAGTATGTATTAGTGTTTGTAATATTTGTATTGAGAGTGATGGCGGATTAAGAACTGGAACACATCTAATCCGCCATGACGTGAACAAAGATTGATGAAATAAATAAATAAATAAATAAATAAATAAATAAATAAATAAATAAATAAATAAATAAATAAATAAATAAATAAATAAATAAATAAATAAATAAACATACAAACAAACAAATAAATAAATGAATAAATAAACATACAAACAAACAAATAAATAAATAAATAAATAGATAAATACATAAATAAACAAATAAACATACAAACAAATAAATAAATAAATAAATAAATAAATAGATAAATAAATAAATAAACAAATAAACATACAAATAAATAAATAAATAGATAAATAAATAAATAAACAAATACACATACAAACAAATAAATAAATAAATAAATCAGTTTAAATTAACGAATTAATTAATTCGAAGGCTATGAAAAATATTGTGAATAATTCAATTACATTTTTGTGTGAGTTTTAAAGATATAAATTTGTAATTTTATTTTTCTTGAATTTAATTACTTTTATTGTACAAGTTCGTATTAACCATGTATAGTTGAAATATAAGCAGTTAATAAAGGATAAAATATTTTTACATTTTGAGCATAATAATTATATTCTATCATTGCAAAAACAGTTAAATTCACAATGGTGGATTCAAAGCCAGCTATATCAAAATAAGAAATATATTTCCCACCAAAAATCAGAAAGTTAGTAAATTAAAATTTCCAGTATATGTTTGTCTATGCTGTAACTTTATGGTGCCAAAGTAACGAAACTGTTTATAGAAAAGCTGTTGTTAAAATTAAATTTTTTTAAGTAAAATTTTATAAAATGGTTGTAGCTGATTTGGATACTAGACGACTCAAATAATAATGGTAATACCGTATTATGAAAAATATTGCAAAAATAAAAAAAAATAAAATAAAATTTTGAATTGTCAACATAAAATTATGATTCAGAAACACTATTTTTTTTTCAAAACAAAATCCACGCAGACCAGTGTTATGGATAGAAAATAACGAAATTCCTGATCATTTTGGATGACAATCAATATTTTAATAGGAGCACGACCATACTCCAAAGGGAACGAATATAAACTTCGGAGTACAATTTGACTTGTACTGTCGAGCGATGTGCTATGAACGGCGGATAATCTGGGTTTGCGGGACGCCACATTCTGCCATACGTACGATCAGCGGACAAACCGTCCGTGATGCCGGTGGCCAGCAAAAACCGAGCTCGGAATTCTATTTATAAATTCCCATTCCACTGTTCAATTTATTGTCTTTAATTGTGTTCGCTTTGACGGAAAATATTTCTGCGCTCTGTATCTCTGCAGGCATTGCAGCATTTCAATCTGACGTTCAGACATTTATCGTAGTCTTCACAAAGGACTATATGCGGGCACTGTTAGGTAAACAGCAGTGGAGTAGACTTTTACAATAAATTTAGGATGAAATTGTACAGGGACATCATTTTATTTTTACTAACATTTTTAATATTAACCTGGCTATACCTTTAGAGAACCGGAAACACAGTTTGCTACCCCCTTCCACCACTGTAGTTCGATGATACTGGCGTAAAACATAAACAAATCACTCTAATAGGTATAGGAAGGAAGAAAAGTAGTTCATCCATTTACGTAAAGTAGGAAACATCGCGATTTTGACTTTGATAATTTTCATTAGGTTTTGTTTAATCAAAATACAGTACAGTATTAACAATAAGTGTTTTTACTCACGAACTGAGCTATCCATGCGAACGTATTCATTATGCAGTGTATATTATAACGTCTACAACACATTAGCGTACGATATAGAGAATGAAGTTGAAATGAAAAATAATCATAATATGGATATTTAAACACATTTTTGAAAATGGTGGCCATTCATTTCGATACAGGCTTCAGTTCTTTTGTGTCTATTATCATTGCATCTAATTCCAATTAACAGTTTCGTCCTTCATACTTAGTAACTCATGTTGAAATAATTCAGTACCTACTCTATAAAAGAGTATCTTACGTACAGTACTGTAAATTCAATCTTCACTTCTCCCCTAGCCGCACAGATAAAATTATTCAGACATGCTATCTACTGTCCGTCCAAGTGGTTATGTCGCAGGATCGTAGAAAGTGGGGGAATCACGTGATAGTTAATTACTTGACGAGGCCTTTTTATTTAAGTTATTTTAAACAGTTGCATAATTTTACGTAGACGTTCAATTAATTCCTAACAGAAATTAATGTTTTCAGAAAAGAGCTAAGAAAGTCCAGCCACTAGTCTTTACAGTGGAGCGAGCAGAAGCAGGTGGGGGAAATCGGGATGCGACGTAGGCAAACGGACGACAGTACCAGTGCGAAAATATGATTCAATATTGGAAGTTTTCGTCACTGGAAAACGCGAACATATTTCTGAAGCGTACTATAATCACTAACTCAGTACTGCGGCCTTGGTTCTATGTGGAGGACATTTGGAACCACAGATGTTGGAACTTCGTTAGTAGAAGGGGTGGGAGTGAAGTACATTAAAAATTCAGGTACAATAAAAGTTGAAGTAAAAATAAAATGATGTCCCTGTAGAATTTAAGAATTTCACATTTAGAATTGTGAAGTTTTTCAAGAGCAATTCTATTTCAGATCAATGCAGATAATTGGACTACTTTCCAGATCGTAACTATAATAACAACACTGCGTAATTTTAAATAATGTGTACGATAATAATGACAATGATTATAATAATCACTATCATCATCATCATCATCATGAACAGGTAAACAATGTAAATACATTTTCCAGTGACCAAAGTTTATCTCACTTTTATTTTCTTCCTCCATTCCGCTCTGTATTCTATAATATGCCATTAGGAAAGTCCAGGAAAACGGAGAGGGTTTGGAATTGAACGAGTTACATCAACTGCTTGTTTATACGGATGATGTGAATATCGTCGTTGTTCCTGTAATAACTCCTATGTGCAAAATATAACATTTTTCAGTAGGAAGAAAAAACACATTTATTCATCTTATGGCAGCCGTACATAGGAGACTGTGAATTCTTACATTTTCGAAACAAATAAATATAATTACATATAGGAGATTTTATTATTTGCTGTATCACTATTTAACTTATTTAATAGAGCAAAAATCTGAAAATCGATAAATATATCACAAAGGAGTTATAGCAGGAACGACGACGATATGTTAGAAGAAATTCCACAATCTCTTAGGAAAAACACGGGAATTTTACCTGAAGCAAGTAAGTAGATAGGTTTGGAAGTAAATCCCGAGACAAATGAAATATGTGATTATTCTGGTGACCAGAACTTACTACGAAATGAAAACAGAAAAACTGGAAATTTATTCTTCGAAAAGATAGGACAATTCAAGTACTTTGGAGCAACAGTAACAAATAGAAATAACACTAGAAAGGAAATTAAACGCAGTATAAATATGGGACATGCTTGCTATTATTCCGTTGAGAAGCATTTGTCATCCAGTCTGCTTTTTAAAAATACTCAAAGTCAGAATTTATAAAACAATTATATTACCGGTTGTTCTGTATGGCTGTGAAACTTGGACTCCCACTTTGAAAAAGGAACAGAGTTCAAGGATGTATTTATTTATTTACTTATTTATTACAGATAGATATCTTCTGTATGTTCAACTATGTAAGCAAGTTTTAATCCTGGTTGAGTGTAAGAGAAGGCCTTACGGCCTTAACTCTTCCAGGTTAAATAAAGTCATTATTATTATTATTATTATTATTATTATTATTATTATTATTATTATTATTATTATTATTATTAATTTGTATTAACGTTATATCAGATTCACTTTTTATAATAGATTAGTAACTCTTAAATAACCATTATCGTATAGTAGATTTTTACTGTCGACAAAATTCCTTGGTTTTCATTCATTCATTCATTCATTCATACATTCATTCATTCATTCATTCATTCATTCATTCATTCATTCATTCATTCATTCATTCATTCATTTTATTCCAAGGTTCTTACATGAGCAATGAAGCTTTAAGATGTGGAACAAGTCAAAATTTTACAATATTACAATTACAATTCTTACAAATTTTTACAGCTTTAGAATTTAGTAATTTTCTACAATTTTTACAATTTTGTGCAATTTTTTACAATATTTTGGCGAGATGTAGTGAGATGAGGTGAGGTCCGAGGATTCGCCAAAATATTACCTTTTGCCTTTTGGTTGGGGAAAACCTCGGAAAAACCCAACCAGGTAATCAAATCAATGGGGGGTAATCTTTCTCTACCTAAACATGATGCTTGCCGATTGCAGGGAACTTGCTCTGCGTGTTATATCTAAGTAGTAGACATTACGTTAAGAAATGAAGCTGTTTTCGAAAGAGTGGGTGAAGAAAGAATGATGCTGAAACTAATCAGGAAGAGGAAAAGGAATTGGTTGGATCACTGGCTGAGAAGAAACTGCCTACTGAAGGATGCACTGGAAGGAATGGTGAACGGGAGAAGAGTTCGGGGTAGAAGAAGATATCAGATGATAGACGACATTAAGATATATGGATTATATGCGGAGACAAAGAGGAAGGCAGAAAATAGGAAAGACTGGAGAAAACTGAGTTTGCAGTGAAAGACCTGCCCTTGGGCAAAACACTAAATGAATGAATGAATGAATGAATGAATGCATTGGGTTTCTCCTATATTGAAGGAGCAGTGTAAGTAAAGTTTGTTAACCCTTTCAAGCGCAGTGGTTACAGTACATAACCACCTTTTAAATTTGAGTTTCCTGCCTACTTACAGTGTGATTTTTATTCTAAAACTACTGCGCTGCGTTCACTGATCCCTAGCAACTGTAGAAGAATTTTATTTTCCCTATATTTGTGTTGCTCCACTAAGATGACCGATGTTGTTGTGTATAGTTGGGGCGTGGAAGACTCGCTACGTGTTTTTATTTCAGTTGTGTGCTAAAATATCACAGTTACGTAAGTTTCTATTTAGTATTATTTCTCTTTCGGTCTTTTAGAACATATTTCAGTAACAAGATTGTAATTTCTCCGACACATGTGGCGTCAATGTAGAAATAATGTGGTGGTGTCAAAACGTAACCGCTACGCAAACAGGGTAGTTATGCTTACCATATCCAACAAAATGTTCCATTTTTGTGTCAGCTTATTCATCAAGGCTGCAAGGAAGAGATGGTTGGTGACAATCACAAAGTGTTTTTGACTTTTTCACAAGTTTGAATCTGATGATCTCTAAAGCAGCAAAATATGTACGCATGTGGTAGGGGAGACTGTTGTACCTTTAGCATAGTGTACCTTTGGACATTTTTTTGTTTTTAAATTTTTGCTGCTACCTAGAAGACTCAAAATGAAGTAGATTGTAGAGAAAGCGGCTAAGGAGCTCTGGTCGTAGTTTCAATTTGATTTACTGCAAAGTTCCGTGGAGAAAAGAAGTTTTTTTAGTACTAAAAGTAAACATTTCGTTCATTGCTATATGTTTTCTAATACAAAACCAGATTGTATTTGTTAATATCTTTAAAGTACAGTGTGTTCCCTATCATCTGGTGAGTAATAAAATATTTTAATTTCCATGATTTTTTCGAATCTCTAGTTTTGGGAACCATATTTGTTTAAAAGTGCACCCTCTTGTACCTTTGAACACAAATATCTTGTACCACGGAACATGTTCCAAAGTACGCGATACTATCGGTTTTTGTTTTTGTTCTATTTTAAGATCATATCACGAAGTAAGTCAGGAGTTAAGAGGCTCCCAATTGATTCGGATGCCTCGAAGAAAGCTGTTGAAGCAGTTATTGCTCCTCCAGGAAATAAAATCTCAATCAGAAAAGCCTGCTATGGTTTATGATTGCAAATACATTTTAAATATGATTGTCAGTTCTTACAGCTATATTCCCTCCTATATTCCATGTGTTCCAACTTACAAGAGGGTATCCTCTAAGGTACATGAACCTGTTGTACCTTTGAACACATTACATATCCGTTCATTTTATTTTTCCAGCCTTAATGGATCTGTAAAACAGAAAAATACATACAGGAAGTTGTAAAGGAATCTTCAATAATTATTTCAAGGATTTTTTCATTTAAAAAATTTTATTTCTCAAAATTAAAAAAATAAATAAAATGTGAAAAATATTCAAAGGTACAACAGTCTCCCCTACAGTTAGACATGTGCGTATTGGTTTACCACACGACGAAAGAAGAGACCGCGACATGAATCGTGGTGAGAGTGATAGCCGTACGTCATATGCTGGCTCAAGTGGAAGGATAGAAGGTCCATTCTTTTCCTTCCTAATTACTACGCAACACATGTGAAACCAGAAACTGTTTCCTTTTGTATCATTCGCAATAAGTCTGAAGGCATTGTGTTCTGCAGTATTGCATAGTGGTTTTACCATGAAACCACCCATTTTCTGTGTAAAAAATGAAAATTATTAAGATTTTTAAAATTTGAGGCACTTCTCTTATACAAAAGTTTAATTTCATTGCAAACACAATTTTTTATTTCCTCCCCAAATGTGTGCAACAAAGGGTTAAGTAAAGTCATCATTCAGAAAAATAATGATTTGTGGCACCACATTTTTAGGGTCTTTCTACAGGGACATCATTTTATTTTTACTTCAATTTTTATTGTACCTGAGTTTTTGAATGTACTTCACTCTCACCCCTTCTACTAATGAAGTTCAACAGTCCTCCACACAGACTAAGACCGCATATACAGTCATAGTAGCCTTACGGTCACAGTAAACAGTACTTTCCAAAAATATGTTCGCGTTTTCCAGTGACGAAAGAGCTTTCAATATTGAATCATTTTCGCACAGGTACTGTCGTCCATTTGCCTACGTCGTATTCCGGTTTCCCCCACCAGCTTTTATTCGCCAGCTAGTGGCTGGGCTGTCGTCTTAGCTCTTTTGTGAGAACATTAATTTCTGTTAGGAATTGGACGTCTACGTAATATTATACAACTGTTTAAAATGACTTAAATAAAAGGGCCTCATTAAGTAATTAACTGTCACGTGATTTCCTCCCTTTCTACGACCCTACGACATAATCACTTGGACGGTCAGTAGATAGTATGTCTGAGTAATTTTATCTTTTCGGATCGGGCAAAAGTGAAGATTGAATTTACAGTACGTAAGGTACTATTTTATAGAGTAGGTACAGAATTATTTCAACATGAGTTACTAGTTACGAAGGACGAAATTGGTAATTGGGATTAGGTACATAGTGCGATAATATGCACATTAGAATTGAAGCCTGTATCGAAATGAACGGCCACCATTTTAAAAAATGTGTTTAAATATCCATATTACGATTATTTTTCAATTTAACTTCATTCTCTACATTGTACGCTAATGTGACGTAGACAGTATAATATACACTGCATAATGAATACGTCCGAATGGATAGCTCAGTTCGTGAGTAAAAACACTTATTGTTAATACAGTACTGTATTTTGATTAAACAAAAACCTAATGAAAATGATCAAAATCAAAATCGCGATATTTCCTACTTTATGTAAATGGATGAACTACTTCTCTTCCCTCCTATTCCTAATAAAGTGATTTGTTTGTATTATCGAACTCCAGTCGCGGAAGGGGGTAGACAACTTCGTTGATCCAAAGGTATAGCCAGGTTAATATTAAAAATGTTGGTAAAAATAAAATGATGTCCCTGTAGTTATTTTGAAACTTTTAAAGGAATAAAAGATAAAGATGTGTACATAATTGCACATAACTGAGTAATATGAATGTTTATCCATTCCTCTCATCTTAAATTCACTCTCTTAGTCACTCCATTCAAGTAAACAGATAAGTTAAACGGCTTACACTCCGTTTCAAGCTGCCAGATGGAGCGCAAAAGTGCAGCAACGGGGGCATTAACGCAGTTTCTCCCCCTCGCCTTCGGACTGGCCCATTCAAATTTGTGCACTAATTAAACCTGCTGGTCTGAGGGAAATGAAATGTTGAAGTCAGGGGGAGAAAGAAGCCCAGATGCTCGCAACGAGCAAAGTGATTTCCATTCGTTTGGTGTCCGACCAAATCGTCAGCCTCGAATTAGTAGCGAGGAAGGCGTTCGCATCGCCCGTGTTTTAGTCCTTCTCATCCCTCCAGGACTGTACTGCACACAACACTTTTCTTCCATTTCAGTCGTCCATTTAAATTGGACTTGGATCTTACACAACACGCAACCAGGCGAAACCATTCTAATAAAGAAATGAGTGCTTAATTATTTGCTTTGACTTTAAACGTTCACGTCAATGCGAGAATCATTCCCAAAAAAATAAACAATAATTGTTTCAATATCATATTTTATTTTACAGGTTCGCTATTTCACAAGATATAAATATCACACAGGAGCAATACATAATATTCCTACATAATTTAGTTCCTCTCTCAACAGCTTTGTGCCAACAAATATGTGCTGTCAGCACAAATCATACCAACTTTTCTTAGGATGAAAGTCGTTATTTGGCACTACCACTACCACTACTACCACTACTACTACTATCAACAGTGTTGCTACTACTACTACCACCATTAATGCTCCTACTAATGCTGCTAGTATTACTACTACTACTACCAACAGTGTTGCTACTACTACCACCACTAATGCTCCTACTAATGCTGCTAGTATTACTACTACTACCAACAGTGTTGCTGCTACTACTACTACCACCACCACTAATGCTGCTACTAATGCTGCTAGTATTACTACTACTACTACCAACAGTGTTGCTACTACTACTACTACTACTACCACCACTAATGCTCCTACTAATGCTGCTAGTATTACTACTACTACTACTACTACTACCAACAGTGTTGCTACTACTACTACTACTACTACTACTACTACCATTAATGCTCCTACTAATGCTGCTAGCATTACTACTACTACTACTACCAACAGTGTTGCTACTACTACTACTACTACTACTACTACTACCACCACCACTAATGCTCCTACTAATGCTGCTAGTATTACTACTACTACTACCAACAGTGTTGCTGCTACTACTACTACCACCACCACTAATGCTGCTACTAGTGCTGTTAGTATTACTACTACTACTACTACCAACAGTGTTGTTACTACTACTACTACTACTACTACTACTACTACTACTACTACTACCACCACCACTAATGCTCCTACTAATGCTGCTAGTATTACTACTACTACTACTACTACTACTACTACTACCAACAATGTTGCTGCTACTACTACTACCACCACCACCACTAATGTTGCTACTAATGCTGCTAGTATTACTACTACTACTACTACTACTACTACTATTACTACTACCACTACCGCTGCTACTAGTATTATCATTACTACTAGCATTATCACTACTACTACTACTACTACCAACAGTGTTGCTACTACTACTATTACTACTACCACTACCGCTGCTACTAGCATTATCACTACTACTACTGTTACTACTATTATTATCACTACTGCTACTACTACCAACAGTGTTGCTACTACTACTATTACTACTACCACTACCGCTGCTACTAGCATTATCACTACTACTACTGTTACTACTATTATTATCACTACTGCTACTACTACCAACAGTGTTGCTACTACTACTATTACTACTACCACTACCGCTGCTACTAGTATTATCACTATTACTACTGCTACTACTATTATTATCACTACTGCTACTACTACCAACAGTGTTGCTACTACTACCACCACCACCACTAATGCTGCTACTAATGCTGCTAGTACTACTACCACTACTACCAACAGTGTTGCTACTACTACTACCACCACCACTAATGCTGCTACTAATGCTGCTAGTACTACTACCACTACTACCAACAGTGTTGCTACTACTACCACCACCACCACTAATGCTGCTACTAATGCTGCTAGTACTACTACCACTACTACCAACAGTGTTGCTACTACTACTACCACCACCACTAATGCTGGTACTAATGCTGCTAGTATTACTACTACTACTACTATTACTACTACCACTACCGCTGCTATTAGTATTATCACTACTACTACTGCTACTACTAGTATTATCACTACTACTACTACTACCAACAGTGTTGCTACTACTACTACTACTACCACCATCACTAATGTTGCTACTACTGCTGCTAGTATTACTACTCTACTACTACCAACAGTGTTGCTACTAGTACTGCTACCACCACCATTAATGCTGCTAGTATTACTACTACTATTACTACTGCTGCTACTGTATTATCACTACTACTGCTACTACTACTATTACTACTATCGCTACTGCTACTACTACTACTACTACTACTACTACTACTACTAACAGTCCATACTAGTGGAGTAAGGGTTTGCTCGTCTGACCGTGAAACCAGGTCGCCTGGGTTCGAATCCCGGTCGTGGCAAGTTACCTAGTTGAAGTTTCTTCCGGGGTTTTTCATCAACCCAATACGAGCAAATGCTGGTAACTTTCGGTGCTGGACCCCGCACTCATTTCACCTGCATTATCACCATTTCATTCCGACGCTAAATAACCTGAGATTTTGATACAGCGTCGTAAAATAATCCAATAAAACTACTACTACTACTACTACTACTACTACTACTACTACTACTACTACTACTACTACTTAGCTACCGGTGTAGCTCAGTTGGCTAAAGCGCTTGTCTGCCGATCAGGAGTTGCGCTTGGGCGCGGGTTCGATTCCCGCTTTGGCTGTTTACCTGATTGAGTTTTTTCCGAGGATTTCCCCAACCTTAAAGCGAATGCCAGATAATCTGTGGCAGATACCATCTCGCTATCACCAATCCAATCGACATTAATAACCTAGTAGTTGATACAGCGTAGTTAAATAACGAAATAAATAATACCACTACTTTGCTTATTCTTCTATTGCCATTACTACTAATAACAATACTTCTTCATTCATCAACTTAATCTAGGACCCAAGGACCTGAATAACTAAATTGTGCTGGATACAGCAGAAAGTCGAGGCTGGGCTCTTCAAGTGAATTGGCTGCAGCCCACGTTCTCGCCTCATAAATAAAACATGTCGCATAATACGGCGTTTTCTCTGCGAAGCAAACACGCATTACGATGAGGAGGCGCCATAATTGTCGCGATAATAAAGCTGTAGACACGTCGTTTAGCGGGAATTACAGGCGACGCGTTGTGTAGCAGCGCCCGCAGCTACCTGTGCCGGACAATCGCTGCCCGCTGAGATTCTTCCGTGGCGTGGGTCAGCGTTCCGTGTTGTACTCCATCATTCAACAACGCTTCAAATTAGAGAGCGCTAGAGAGACTGCATGACTAAAGAGACTGGGCAGAGACTAAGGGGCTCGGGATCACGGCTGAAATAAAGAATTCGTCTTCATTTCATAAACTATACAAGCTGGAAGGTGTTCAATGACAGTTCTTTTAACCTTTCAGTGCTCGCGACATAATTTTTGACATCAGTACTCGCGTGGATTAGATTTGTCATCCATATCTTCTTTTAAGGGTACTGCGACATGACGGCTGTCTATTTTAGCGCTTGAACTTGCAAATGAATCAGGGAATACTAAAACGTTCTAAGTAACTATTTTTTACGAAATTGATTTAATGGAGGGAAGTCATTCTTTGAAGGTAAATACAACTATGTATGCAAAAATATTCAAGTCAAGTCTCTTTGTACGGTGATATAAGAGTTCTGTATTGCGTAGTGAAAACAAAAACGTTCTGAGTCAGTGACACAGAACCATTTTGTTTCCATTGGCCAGACTGACTCAGGAGTTTTTCGTTTGTATTGGCTAGACTGTTCTCCCGGTAAATTGAAACGGTGACAGCTGAGTTTGTTTTGTAAGATTTCAGTATTAGTAAGGGATTGAAAATGGATGAATAAAATATAAGAAGAATTAATCAATCAAAAAAGTTTTATTCACGGCTTCAGTCTGAGGTATGTCCTGACAAATCTAAAGATCAACATCATGTTCTTGCATTCGATTATATGCAGAACATTTCATTGCCAGTTATCGCTGTACAAGGCACTTTTTATCTGAGACAGCTAAATGTCAACTCATTCTGCATTCATGATGTCAAGAAAAACCATGCAATTTTGTACATTTACAATGAAGGCATCGCAAAAAAAGGCCCTAATGAGGGGCGTTCTTTCGTTTTCGAATACCTTAGCTCTGTCCTACATGATATAAAAGAAGTTCATGTTAACTGTGACAACTATGGAGGCCAGAATAAAAGCCACGCTCTTAATAGTGTATTTTTGGCCTTCACAGATTCGGAGAGATTTGAGAAAATTGAACAATTCTATCCTATCAGAGGGCACTTGTTTTTGCCCTCCGATAGGGATTTCGCAATTGTCAAAAGGACCATGAGAAAACATGACAGATTTTACAGCATACAACTTCAAGTTTATCTAGAATGTTTACAGTAGTAGAAGTTGAAATATGTGACATTAAAAATTTTAAAGACTGGTGGCAAGAGCTTTACAAGAAAACATGTGTATCCGAGGAAACAAGAGGGCGACAGGTACAGAAAAAGAAACGAAGTGCAATTTGGTATAAGTTTTTGCCCTGCGATAGGGATTTCGCAATTGTCAAAAGGACCATGAGAAAACATGACAGATTTTACAGCATACAACTTCAAGTTTATCTAGAATGTTTTCAGTAGTAGAAGTTGAAATATGTGACATTAAAAATTTTAAAGACTGGTGGCAAGAGCTTTACAAGAAAACATGTGTATCCGAGGAAACAAGAGGGCGACAGGTACAGAAAAAGAAACGAAGTGCAATTTGGTATAAGTTCTGTAATGCATTGTACTTATGATGGTGACACAGCTGTTAAAGGTACCATAGTCACAAGAAGCCACATTGATGGGTTATTAGTAAACACGTACAAGCTATCGACCATCTTTTCCAGTGCGATTACGTACGAGACAGGTAAAGTACATATAAAACCCCAGAAAGTACAAGACATTAGATCACTATTGCCATATGTACCTCTAGCGCACACGGACTTTCAAGAAGAGTTGTTAAACTTGCCCACTGGATGCGTAGATAGCGGCGCGTAGGAGCAAGAAGTTGATAAAAATAATAAAAATTGGCCTAAAATACGTTCCTATCCAGCACACTTTGTTAAAATGTGAGTTTTAGTTGACACTATTGTTGTACACAAAATAGTTTAGACAAAAGAAATATTCCATTAACAATTTTTCAATTTCTTATTAATTTTCTCTCAAGTAAACTAAAAGGTTCCAAGTCACACACCCCAAATTTATTTTTTCCTCATATATTTTGTTAAAATGTGAATTTTAGCTGACATTTTCGTTCGTACACAAAACAGTTTATACGAAATAAATATTCCATTAACAATTTTTCAATTTCTTATTAATTTTCCTGAAAGTAAACTAAACGGTTCTAAGTCACACACCCCAATTTTATTTTTTCTCATACATTTTGTTAAAATGTGAGTTTTAGCTGACACTTTCGTTCGTACACAAAACAGTTTATACGAAATAAATATTCCATTAACAATTTTTCAATTTCTTATTAATTTTCCTGAAAGTAAACTAAAAGGTTCTAAGTCACACACCCCAATTTTATTTTTTCTCATACATTTTGTTAAAATGTGAGTTTTAGCTGACACTTTCGTTCGTACACAAAACAGTTTATACGAAATAAATATTCCATTAACAATTTTTCAATTTCTTATTAATTTTCCTGAAAGTAAACTAAAAGGTTCTAAGTCACACACCCCAATTTTATTTTTTCTCATACATTTTGTTAAAATGTGAGTTTTAGCTGACACTTTCGTTCGTACACAAAACAGTTTATACGAAATAAATATTCCATTAACAATTTTTCAATTTCTTATTAATTTTCCTGAAAGTAAACTAAAAGGTTCTAAGTCACACACCCCAATTTTATTTTTTCTCATACATTTTGTTAAAATGTGAGTTTTAGCTGACACTTTCGTTCGTACACAAAACAGTTTATACGAAATAAATATTCCATTAACAATTTTTCAATTTCTTATTAATTTTCCTGAAAGTAAACTAAAAGGTTCTAAGTCACACACCCCAATTTTATTTTTTCCTCATACATTTTGTTAAAATGTGAGTTTTAGCTGACACTTTCGTTCGTACACAAAACAGTTTATACGAAATAAGTATTCCATTAACAATTTTTCAATTTCTTATTAATTTTCCTGAAAGTAAACTAAAACGTTCTAAGTCACACACCCCAATTTTATTTTTTCTCATACATTTTGTTAAAATGTGAGTTTTAGCTGACACTTTCGTTCGTACACAAAACAGTTTATACGAAATAAATATTCCATTAACAATTTTTCAATTTCTTATTAATTTTCCTGAAAGTAAACTAAAAGGTTCTAAGTCACACACCCCAATTTTATTTTTTCTCATACATTTTGTTAAAATGTGAGTTTTAGCTGACACTTTCGTTCGTACACAAAACAGTTTATACGAAATAAATATTCCATTAACAATTTTTCAATTTCTTATTAATTTTCCTGAAAGTAAACTAAAAGGTTCTAAGTCACACACCCCAATTTTATTTTTTCTCATACATTTTGTTAAAATGTGAGTTTTAGCTGACACTTTCGTTCGTACACAAAACAGTTTATACGAAATAAATATTCCATTAACAATTTTTCAATTTCTTATTAATTTTCCTGAAAGTGAACTAAAAGGTTCTAAGTCACACACCCCAATTTTATTTTTTCTCATACATTTTGTTAAAATGTGAGTTTTAGTTGACACTTTCGTTCGTACACAAAACAGTTTATACGAAATAAATATTCCATTAACAATTTTTCAATTTCTTATTAATTTTCCTGAAAGTAAACTAAAACGTTCTAAGTCACACACCCCAATTTTATTTTTTCTCATACATTTTGTTAAAATGTGAGTTTTAGCTGACACTTCCGTTCGTACACAAAACAGTTTATACGAAATAAATATTCCATTAACAATTTTTCAATTTCTTATTAATTTTCCTGAAAGTAAACTAAAAGGTTATAAGTCACACACCCCAATTTTATTTTTTCCTCATGCATTTTGTTAAAATGTGAGTTTTAGCTGACACTTTCGTTCGTACACAAAACAGTTTATACGAAATAAATATTCCATTAACAATTTTTCAATTTCTTATTAATTTTCCTGAAAGTAAACTAAAAGGTTCTAAGTCACACACCTCAATTTTATTTTTTCTCATACATTTTGTTAAAATGTGAGTTTTAGCTGACACTTTCGTTCGTACACAAAACAGTTTATACGAAATAAATATTCCATTAACAATTTTTCAATTTCTTATTAATTTTCCTGAAAGTAAACTAAAAGGTTCTAAGTCACACACCCCAATTTTATTTTTTCTCATACATTTTGTTAAAATGTGAGTTTTAGCTGACACTTTCGTTCGTACACAAAACAGTTTATACGAAATAAATATTCCATTAACAATTTTTCAATTTCTTATTAATTTTCCTGAAAGTAAACTAAAAGGTTCTAAGTCACACACCCCAATTTTATTTTTTCTCATACATTTTGTTAAAATGTGAGTTTTAGTTGACACTTTCGTTCGTACACAAAACAGTTTATACGAAATAAATATTCCATTAACAATTTTTCAATTTCTTATTAATTTTCCTGAAAGTAAACTAAAAGGTTCTAAGTCACACACCCCAATTTTATTTTTTCTCATACATTTTGTTAAAATGTGAGTTTTAGCTGACACTTTCGTTCGTACACAAAACAGTTTATACGAAATAAATATTCCATTAACAATTTTTCAATTTCTTATTAATTTTCCTGAAAGTAAACTAAAAGGTTCTAAGTCACACACCCCAATTTTATTTTTTCTCATACATTTTGTTAAAATGTGAGTTTTAGCTGACACTTTCGTTCGTACACAAAACAGTTTATACGAAATAAATATTCCATTAGCAATTTTTCAATTTCTTATTAATTTTCCTGAAAGTAAACTAAAAGGTTCTAAGTCAGACAACCTAATTTGAATTTTTTTAGGTTTATAGAAGGAAAAAAAAATGATTTTGGTCATGATTTAGCTCAAGTTCAGGTCATATATTAAAATTTAATTTTTTCATATTTTTAAACAAACCCTGAAAGTAAAGAAACATTTTTTTTTTTTTTTTTACTTTTCCAAAAAACAAGGTTGGATGACTTAGAACGTTTTAGTATTCCCCGAATCAAATGACATACAGAGTGTTAAAAATAACGTTTACAACATTTTTAGGATAATAGAGGAGGTAAAAGCAAATATCTGTTTTAAGTGACAAAACTTTAGCAGATGCGCCGTTTTGCCGCTAGATGGCCTGAAGGATAGATGACTTGACTGCCGTCACAACACACACTGGTTAGTTCTGTTTGTGCACGGCCATCTTGTAGGGCATTATCTGTTGCCTAACAGTCTCCGTGGTGGTAATTATTTTGTTTTTCTACACGACGTCCTCCTAGAACTTTTAGAAAATATCCCATTGAACATCAGAGAACGAATATGGTTTCAGCTTGACGGTGCCCCTCCACACTTTCATCGTCGTGTCAGGAACCACCTAAATGCTACATTTCCCGATCGTTGGATTGGCAGGGGTGGGCCTGTACCGTGGCCATCTCGATCACCGGACCTAACCCCACTAGATTTCTTTTTGTGTGGAGACGTGAAACGTTTTGTATATGAGACACCGATCGACACGGCAGAAGACTTAGTTGCTCGCGTTGTTGAAGCTGCACATGTTATTAGAGACAATGTTGGTCTTTTAGAGCGTTGCAGACACTCCAAAGTACGAAGGTACCAGTTATGCAATGCCTTCAATGGACGGCAGTTTGAACACCACCTCTGAAACGACAATTGGTCTTGTTCTTTATGGATTATACTAACATTTATGTACACAATAAACAGCGCATCTGCTAAAGTTTTGTCAGTTACAAAAGATATTTGTTTTTACCTCCTCTAATATCCGTGAAACGTTGTAAACGTTATTTTTAACACCCTGTATAGGCCCTACTGAAGCATTTTTATGTCACAGGTTTACGAAATTTATATCTTACATGAAACAATGTTTATAGCATCATTTGAGGCATTCAGGTCAACATGATTAACTCCTTTTCCAAAGATTTTGAGATATTCAAGGTTAAAGTTGAACACACACTATTAATTCTGTGATGTAGTCGAGAAGAATGCTGCAGTCTGTGGGTTTTTTACTGAACTATGGAGCAAATCACATTGACCACTGAAAATATGGGCAATTTAATACATTGCCAACTTATAAACTCTGAAATAACCAAAAGTGGAGGTAATCATGTTGGCGTCTGAACGCCTCATTTGATGAAAAATCAAATCACTTATACCCAACAGAATATTTATAGGGTGCCCCCAAATACGATAGACTAATTAGAGTTTCCCATTACCTTGATTTTTCAAAACTTAGGTAAACTTATCTCGTAAACTATTGAAGATATAGTCATGAAATTTTTGCGGCAGGTACATATTAATTAGCTCTTTAAAATTAATGGAATGGTTTGCTTTTAAACTTCATCATTCAATTTTTAAAAATTCAAAATTAAGGAAGATTTTGGAAAAGAATAATGTTAACATTTTTTTTTTTTAATTTTGTACATATGTGGTGTCTAGTGAAGAACGTAGTGCATTCATTTTGTCATGTTGTGATATATTCTCATTATACCACAAAAATGTAGAGAGGTTTAACTAAAATTCTATACAATATGTGTACCTAACTGATGAACCATGCGTAACAATTTATTTCCTAACTAGCTGTACCCGTGCGTTCCGCTGAACTTGTTACAAATAAATATAAAGTACGGTAATTACATAATTAAAATAGGACATCTGGTCCAGGGAACATTCGAGTTTGAGAGAAGGATAAATCGTTTAATATGTCACTTAATTTAAATTGCATTTAAATAATTAAAATGCGATCATTTTGGTCCAGAGACCACTCATTTAGTGCAATGATAATTCCTTTAACATATTTCTTATTTGTTATTACATGCAAATAATTAAAATATGATCATTTGGTTCAGAGAACATCCGTTTTTGGTGCAATTTGGTCCTATCAAAATTTTGCTTGCAATGAAACGTATCGGAAATAATTTTTAAAGAAACGTTTGTTATGTAACATTTTTCATGAAAATTAATAATAAGAGAGATATTTCGATTTATTTAATTCAAGCTCCCATATAACCCCCCTATAGCTTATAGCCTAAAATCTAAGTTACAACGAACTTAATTTATATTTCAATTTTAATATAAATCGGTTCAGCCATTATAGCGTGAAAAGGTAATAAACATCCAGACAGACAGACAGACATACAAACAAAAATTTCAAAAAAGCGATTTTCGGTTTCAGGATGGTTAATTATACATGTTAACACCAATTATTTTTGGAAAATCGAAAATTACCAGAAAAATCTTTGCTACAGATTTATTATTAGTATAGATTACCGTATTTGGGGGCCCCCTAATATTCTGTTGGCGATGAGTAATTTAATTTTTTACCAAACGATACTATAAGCATTGTTTAATGCATAGTATAAATTCCGTAAACCTGTGACAAATAGGAGTGCTTCAGCAGGGCCTATAAGTCATTTGCAAGTTCAAGCGGTAAAATGGGCTGTCGTCATGTCACAGTACCCTTAATAAACAATTTTTACACGTATGAATATATAATTTTACAACATATATAATAGTAACATTGCTTTAGTGATTACTTTGCATCACCACTTTATTCTAATCTCGAATTTTCTCTCTCAGAACCTCTGAAGAGACTAATCTACGAAATATCGGTGAGCAATAATGACATTTTAGCAGGAATCTTAGCTGTCTGTGACGTCGCAACTAATCATATTCGAACAGATGAGACAGTCAATGGCTCGATGTTCCAGCAACAAGCTGAATAAATGTAATTTTTATAACCTTCTCTGATATATACAATTCAAATATAATTAATACCTATGTAGAAACGTGCAATGCGTAATTAAATCACAAATAAAAAAACAAGTAGTAAAGTCGGAGTTTGGTCTTAATGAAAACTACCTACCTTCTCGCACCCCACTACGCAAATGAGCAAGAGAACTGCCTAGTTAGACGCTTAACGGCACCTTCAAGGACACTTAACTTCGCACCGCAGCGCCGGCTATGGATTAATTAGTTTGTAACACACTCACCCGAACACTCTATCTCATTTCATAGCATCTAAGACAGTGGTTCACAAATTTTTTGAAGGTGCGACCCACTTTTGAGCGAGAATTTTGTTTCCGACCTCCCCCCACTACAGCACCGGTACTTAACCCCATTCGAAAAATACAAATAACTGTAAAATCGAAAACAACAATAACTCTACTCAAAACCTCTGGATGATAACCTCTGCACCAAAATGAAACTGGTAATTGATCACGAGGAGATATTTGAAAAATCTAAATAAGTGTTTTCTCTAATATTCACCGTTTTAGAAGAAATCGTTGTTTCTATGAGTAATACGACAACATTACGGCTCTTGCGGGGTCATTGACAAAAGGGCGCGGCAATTGACAAAGGGGTCAGGCCATTTGACAAAGAGGACGGGGCCATTGGCAAAAGGGCGGGGCCATTCACAAGAGGGTGGGGCCACTTCCAAGGGGGCGGGGGAAATTGACAAAGAGTGTGGGACCATTGACAAAAGGGGCGAGCCACTGACAAAGTGGGCGTGGCCATTACCAAAGTGGGCGGGGCCATTGCCAATGGGGCAGAGACATTGAAAAAGGGGGCAGAGCCACTGATAAAAGGGGCGGGCCATTGACAAAGGGAGCGGGACCATTGTCAAAGTGTGGGCGAGGCCATTACCAAAGTGGGCGGGGCCATTGCCAATGGGGCGGAGACATTGAAAAAGGGGCAGAGCCACTGATAAAAGGGGCGGGCCATTGACAAAGGGGGCGGGACTATTGTCAAAGTGTGGGCGAGGCCATTGCCAATGGGGCGGGCAATTGACAAAGCAGGGCGGACCCATTGCCAAATGGTGGCATAGCCATAGGGGCGGGGCAATTGACAAAGAGTGCGGGACCATTAACAAAGGAGGTGGGGCCATTGAGAAAGGGCGAGCCACTGACAAAGTGGGCGGGGACATTAACAAAGTGGGCGGGGCCGTTACCAATGGGCCGGGGTCATTGACAAGGGGGCAGAGCCACTGATAAAAGGGGCGGGCCATTGTCAAAGTGGGCGAGGCCATTGCCAATGGGCGGGGCAATTGACAAATGAGGGAGGACCCATTGCCAAAGGGGCGGGGCAATTTACAAAAGTGTGACGCAATTGACAAAGGCGGCGAGGCAATTGGCAAAAGGGGCGGAGCCGTTGCCAAAGTCGGCGGGACAATAGACAAAGGGTCCACACCTGTGGAGTAACGGTCAGCGGGTCTGGCTGCTAAACCAGGTGGCCCGGGTTCGAATTCCGGTCGAGGCAAGTTACCTCGGTTGAGGCTTTTTCCGGGGTTTTCCCTCAACCCAATACGAGCAAATGCTGGGTAACTTTCTGTGCTGGACTCCGGACTCATTTCACCGGCATTAACACCTTCATATCATTCAGACGCTAAATAACCTAGATGTTGATACAGCGACGTAAAATAACCCAATAAAATACAAAATAAATAAACAAAGGGGGCGGGGAAATTGAAATAGGGGCGGAGCTATTCACAAAAGGACAAGGCCATTAACAAAAGTTGGGCCGTTGACAAAGAGGGCGGGACCATTGCCAAATAGGACGGGGCCATTGCCAAAGGGGGCGGTGCAATTTAAAAAAGGGCGGGGCCATTGTCAAAGGGGCGAATACATTTCCGAAGAGGGGTGGGGCCAAGTCGAAGAGGGGCGGGCCATTGATAAAGGGGCGGGGTCATTGGCAAATATTAAATATACTAAAAAAATCCAGACGGATGGAAAGTTCAAGCCAACAGGCCAGACATAATCCTTTTCAATAAGAACAAACGAGAAATTTCAATAGCCCTACGTCATAACCTGTAATACTCGTATGCAGAAAAAATCAGCAAGTACAGTACCTACATGGAATTAGCTTCAGAAATCAAGGAGTTCTGGAAGGTCACCCGAGTCACAATGCACCCAATAATACTCTCAACCAATGGCATCATGCCGAAGATACCAGCAGGTACACTTTTTACGTCTGCAACATATGTTACCACCACTTCAAAAATCATTAATTTTAGACACCTGTCACATTTTCCGACGTTTCCTAAATGCTGAATAATTTGTGATACTTGATTTAAATCCGTACCATTGTTTTCGTTGAAAAAAATGAGAAAAATAAATTCATATAATAATATTTATTTTTATATAGCCTACTGTATTGTTCAAATTGTTTAAAATTTTCAGGAAATCTGTAGTCATTTAAAAAAATCTACAGTAGATAATGTTTTATAATAATAATAATAATAATAATAATAATAATAATAATAATAATAATAATAAAGCTATAACAACAATAATACAATAGTGATAACAGTAAAATAATGTCATCTAACCTATAAAAATTATTTTAATTCTTGATGACCGGGAGCTGAATTTAGGCCCATTACAATTTTTTTCCCTACATTGACTGTTTGGCTTAAGCGGTTCATAGATAGGCCTATACATGACATAGATTATGTGAATGCATCTCTATGTAGTGATGCATAGACGTTTTTGTCGCAACAATTGAGATGTACCTACTCAGGCGGGTGACGGGCCCAATACCACAGCCTGTCAATATCTGTGCAGGAACGCTGGATAACGGTGGACCTGTGGGGAGTGTACATAACAGGGCTTAAATATGGGTCGTGTGTCATGGATGTGAGCTGCTTGCGAGTCTATTGTTTCGTAAAATGTAAGTCCAGTCTGCTTGCCAACTGCGAGCTTCATCAAATAGAATATCCGAAATTTATATGAGAGAAATAGGCCTAGCACAAAATGAACTTAATAAGTGATTAAGAAGGAAAGATTGAAATGGAAAATAAGCAATGATCAATTTTATAGATAATAGTAATGAAATTTCATTTTCTGTTCGTACAGTATGTCCACAGTCTACTATATACAGTCGCGAAGCTCAATATGTAGTAAAAATGCAAACATGGGTAATTGCCCACCACTAGGATCGCTACTATCGCCTCATCATCGCAGATCTCTCTCCTAGTAGACGACAAAATATGTTACACTTTCGTTGTGTTCTTTTGGAAAAATTAACACCTTCCTTCCATTATTGACATATTAAATGCATAAAGTTAATTTATTATTTTAATGAAGTATATTAAATTCCACCATAAACTCGAAGATACCTGCAAGAAATAGGTTAATATTATTTTTGTTTGTGCAAAACGAACTGAAATTTACTATAATCGCTTCACTCATTCAAGATTATAGCGATAATTAACTATGAAATCAATAAATATTAATTTGCATTTCCCTTTACAACAATAATAATGGAAATATGAATTAATGACGTAACTTATGTGTACCGGTACTTGTAGTGTAGGCTTACGTAGTTAACAAAGTGGGATGAGGTTAAGCAATAATAATCACACCAGAATTGGAAATAAAACGTGATCAATAAATTTTATTGTAACAGACTTTTTCTACGTTTCTAGTAAAGTAACAAATAAAAATAACAACAAAATTAACAGCTATAATTAAAAACATATCCTTTGAAAAAAAAAAGTAGGCCTAAGCAATAATAATCCCACCAGAAGTGAAAATAAAACGTGATCAATAAATTTCATTAAAACAAACTTAATTTTTCTACGTCTCTAGTAAAATATTATTATTCCAATTATTATATTTTAGCCATTAACATTTTCATTACAACTAATAACGAACATTTCACAAGCATCTATGTGAAATACGCAACGAGCCTGAACTCGATGGAAATACGACACAGTTCAAAGTCGACCGTGGACAGTCTATTGTTTCTAGTTGCTAACCGCTTGGAGCGCTTTATCACGAGATTTGCAAAAAATCACCTCAAGCTTCGCGACTGTATATAGTAGACTGTGGTATGTCGTTGATACGAACGATGACTAGACACCAATTAATTGTAAGCAATATTAATTTCATCGACTTCCAAGCAAAACACATTAAGAAAAATATATTACCTCTGAGAAAAAGGCATTTTGAAAGCTCTTGACAAAACTAAATCGTCAAAATATTTTTAGTACGTTGTTTCTCTTTATATGTATTTATGAGTTATTAACCTCTTCAGACCTGAATTTATATTTTTAAAAATTAAAAAAAAAAACCTGGTCACATAATAATTCTGGGAATCCAAAATTCCCAAATCAAGTCTTCACAGAAAATAAAAATTTGGGGACAATTTTGACCCCTGGGGCCCAAAATTTTTTATTTTATTTTAATTCAGATATAGAAATGTTTCAAAAATAATATTCTCCATATCTATCACATTGAATTTTTCAAAATACTTAAAAGGAAAAAAGAAACAATTTACACTATAATGTACACCAGGCCTTAAGGGGTTAATGTAATTTTCTTCATATTTTGTAGTGATTATTGGTACTGACATCTATTAAAGAATTAAAATATTTAAATAATTTTACTTCACAGAATTTAGAAATGATTGAATAATAGGTTATGTGTGCAAAGTTTCACGCAGATTGGTCCAATCGAACCTGAAAAAAAAATTGGAATTTATTTTGAAAAATTTATGGGAAATTAAAAAGCATTTTTTTTTCTTTTTTCTATTTTTTTTAGAAATATCTTCAAACCCAAGTTTTTAGCAGAAGATCTCAAATTTTAAGCTTTCTTTAGTTTTGTTACATTAACAAAACAGACCATCTAATGGATTGTCCCAATCTGTCCTCCACAACACTCGTAGAGAAGTATTGGGAAGCAAGAGAGAAGATGATGACCCTCCAAATATAAAATTCGTTATTCTTCCTTTCATGTTATATACATATATATTCCATAATTCTTGCTGAGGTGATCTATTTATGTATTTTTCTCACTGTTTGTTTGTTTATTTGTATATTTGTTTACTTGTTTCACACTAAATTATTAATATTACATGTTACCATTATCACGGCTAAAGATAAACTCTACAGCCCTGCATTCAATAAAAAAAACATTCACAAGACATGGAGAAACATTTCTATGTATTAATTTTATGAAATATCTAATTTATCCACTTTTAATTTTTTTTAATTTTGGAAATATTACTTTCTCTATAGTTCATTAAAGAAATAATAAAATAAACTAGCAACATTTCTTACAAAATAAATTAATAGAAACATGCAGTTATCTCATAAATACTTGCAGTAAAAATTCCATCCAGATCGATATTTGGCATAAAAAGGTAGGTGTCGAATCAAGAAAAATAAACTTACGGAAAAATTGATTTGAAAGTAAAATGAATATTTATGTAACACATATGTACCTATGAAAATTCTCCTCCGCTACAGTCATCTAGCACCTTCAGGGAACCAACTTTAGAACAGAAAGTTACTAGATTTGCAATCATAAATTTGTAGAGAAGAATTCTTTGATGAAAAAATAATTTAGACAGCTCTTTAAATGTCACGCTCCCTTACAGCCTTAATTAAAATCAAATAAACATATTGGTAATCAGAATTGAAGTAAATCCTTTTGGAATATTAAAATATATACTGGAAAATTTTCATGATTTTCATTGCAATGTCCCCTTAAATTGTAAAGGTTATTTAATCAGCCGATTTAGATACGTTCATGATTACTGAAATGTTTTTCTTACTTAATTATTTAAGACGCTGTATCAACTACTGTTTTATTTCTCGGCAATGGAATATGTGATAGCGAGATGGTATTTGGCGAGATGAGACAAGAATTCGCCATAGTTTACTTGAAATTCATCTTACGGTTAGGGAAAACATCGGAAAAAACCCAACCAGATACAGTACGATTATTTAGTCCTGACAATCGCCGGAGATGTGCGCGTGGAACAGGCGAGTCCATTTAGTTACGCCAAGGGGTGTTTGGTTTATTCACTCGCTTGCCTTTACCGACTGCTCGCCCTATCTCTACTCCGCAACTCTCCCCACTCTTCCGATTACTTCCCCTCTTTCGCGTTGCTTTACTGTCAGGTCTAAATAATCGGTCTGTAATCAGCCAAAGCAGGAATCGAAATCACGCCCAAGAGCAACTCCGGATCAGCAGCCAAACGCGCTATCACCTGAGCTACACCGGTGGCTACAGCCCATGCATTTTGTCAAGGCACTCGCGATGCGCAGTAGGGAAACAACGTTTCTGTCGAGGGGGTATGAGTAGAAGTGTGTCTACCGCGTTCAAGGCAAAGACTAACCCATTCCCCTATAATTCGTAAGTAGACTCATCCGATCTTGTGCGCAGCTCTGTAGGAAGAGTGGGGGAATGTCTGGACATAATGCATGACTTTTTTTATTGGGTTATTTTACGACGCTGTATCAACATCTAGGTTATTTAGCGTCTGAGTGATATGAAGGTGATAATGCCGGTGAAATGAGTCCGGGGTCCAGCACCGAAAGTTACCCAGCATTTGCTCGTATTGGGTTGAGGGAAAACCCCGGAAAAAACCTCAACCAGGTAACTTGCCCCGACCGGGATTCGAACCCGGGCCACCTGGTTTCGCAGCCAGACGCGCTGTCCGTTACTCCACAGGTGTGGACCATAATGCATGATCTGTACTGAAATGCTAAACACAAACACATTCACATACCGTTTCAACTGTAAATTAAATCAACACGAAATAGAGCCTTCTTTATACACCGCTTATAAGTTCCGCTTATAAGTATAATAAAAGAAATAGTTATAATTTCATAACAATGCATGCAAATGGGTTAAGATTGGTACCATTGTAAAGAGGAAATTGGGAAGTTTTAATCCATTGTTGTTACTTATTTTTAGAAGACTCACGCATGCGCAGATCATTAAATAAGAGAATTCGTATCGTATCTTTAGTCAGTCAGCATGTGTCGTAATTGAACACCAACGGGATTCCCCTAAATGGAATGTTTGGTGTGGGATCATGCGTGACAGAATCATTGGTCCCTATTTCTTTGCTGAAAAGACAGTCACTGCAAACACGTACCTGGATATGTTGCAACTGTATGCTGTGCCACAACTCCCAGATGGAGCAATTTTCCAGCAAGATGGGGCTCCACCACACTTTGCCAACATGGTTCGCACATTCTTAGACGAACAATTCCCTGCAAGATGGATCGGAAGAGGATCACCGTACATCACATGGCCTGCCAGATCACCAGATCTAACACCACCTGATTTTTTCCTGTGGGGGTTTGTTAAGGACCAGGTCTACAGGACGCCAGTACGTGATTTGGCAGACTTACAAGAAAGAATTTATGCTGCTGTCAACAATGTTACACCACAGATGCTTCATAACACTTGGGTCGAGGTTGAATACCGGTTGGATATTTCCCGTGCCACCAATGGAAGCCATGTTGAGGTTTATGGAACATAAGGTAACAAAAATTCCCAGTTTTCATTCTTTGTAGCAGTTGGTTTCAACTATATACTTGTATTAATTCAGAAGTTATAGCTATTTCTTTTGTTATACTTATAAGCGGAACACTCTGTATTTTAACTCGCCAGATGGCATCAATTTAAACACTGAACGTTGCAAATAATGACAATTGTAGGTTTAAACAAAATGCGTTTATCTCAGGCTAAAATTACAACATTTATCTTTCATAATGTACGTATGAGACACGACTTATGCGGTTTTTACCCTCAAGTAAAGGCTCTCGGAAAACTTCAATCGATAAGACGTGACAATTTGTGGCGAAGTTGTTTGTAACCTCTGCACTTAAATTTATAACGTGATATTCCAGGTCTGCTGTAGGTTCTTATGACATACATTATCGCGGGACTAAACGTTCAAGTGACACACAAGCAATGTGCCATGCGAAGACTGCATAAAAATTAAATAATGTAAGCCAGATCGTCAATCAACCTGGTGCAAGTGTATGGTCACAGCGTGAGGCTAAGATAAGCAAACAACGTCTAGGGCTGCCTGGCTAAATTGTACAGATGCTGGCTTTTTTATATTCCCATAATCTTTACAGAAAAAAAAATCGTTCCCTGTGTAAAATCCTCCACCTCGTAGAAATGAATTGGATGTACTCTGTAGTGAGAGTCTTGGGTTTGAAGTCCGAAAAGGCACTAGCTGTAATTGAATAGCCCAAGTGAATAAATACCTAACCAAGAACAGTAAGTAAAATTACATGTAACTAAAAAATGTTGTAGTGTGGTGTCAAATTATGATGAAAAAGTAAAAACTTACACTAACTTATTACTTGTGCAATATTTTGGGTGTCTAATTTACTCGTAGTTCTTCTATCTTTACTTCTTTTTTTTATCAGAGACAGTATATCTGCTACATATCTTAATTGAGAAATTAGACTTATTAGGAATCAAAGGTAATGCTTTAAACTTAATAAAATCGTATCTTAACGACAGAATTCAAGTAATGACAATTCTTCAAGTGAACCTTAAATTATTAATATAGGTGTTCCCCAAGGCACAGTTCTAGGCCCTATTTTATTTTTAATATCAAATACTATATTAATGACATATTAAAAATTGACTTACAACAATACAATGCTGTTCACTATTCTTATGCAGATGACACAGTTTTACTTTTTGGTGGAAAAAAATAATTTGGCGTATAATAATTCAAATAATGGACTTAAATTAATAAAAAAAATGGTTTGACATAAATTATCTATCAACGAAAATAAAACCATAATTATTCCATTCTCATTATCTGAAAAATGTAACAAACCTCCTACATCTATATTAAGTATTAAATTACATAATTCTGATTGTTGTCTTATACAGTGTAAATGTCCGATTATTAAAGAGTCCTCTGAAGTTAAGTATTTAGGCATAATTTTCGATAATCATTTAAAATGGAGCCAACACATTAATTACCTTTGTAATAAATTACGTAAAATAGTATATTATTTTGCTTTATTGAGGAATTACTTGTCATTAAGTTTATTACGCACAATATATTTAACTTTATTTCAATCAGTAATTATGTATGGAATTATAGGATAGAATAGCTCATTTAATTCCAATTTTAATTCACTTTATCTATTACAGAAGAAAATAATTAAAATATGTTTTCATAAACCTATTGATTTTCCATCTCAAAATTTGTTTTTCGACTTTAATATACTTAACGTAAGACAAATTTATTATATTGTATTAATGAAATTCATACATATAAATCGAAATAATTTTGAATGGTATTCTCATAGTCATGAAAGAAAAGGTATGAATTCTTTAAGATTGTTTGAATCAAAATGCAACACTGTTACAGTATTTAATCACAGTAGTAATTTAGGCCCAAGAATATATAACAAATTTATATTTAAATATCCTAATCTTGTCAATTCTAATAGTTCTAGTATTAAATTTAAAAAGTTATGTCTGGATTTTATAAAAATAGAAAAATTGTAAATTTAAATGTATATACTATAATTGCATAGTAGACATAAGAAAAATTGTATTTTATAATTATTAATTTCAATTCAGGAATCCGCCCCTGAGCACGAGTTCTCCTCTTTCAGGGGTGAGCTAAAGTTTTTTTGTATATATTATATTTTATATTACAATTATTAGCAAAATAATAAATAAATAAATAAATAAATAAATAAATAAATAAATAAATAAATAAATTGTGTTCCGTATTCTTTCTACCGTTGCAACCGTTGATCCCCTGTAAGTGTAAACAATTCCATTACAACTAATGCTGAAGAAATGCCGTAAATATACGAAACATTACATTATGTACCCTAAAATATAAATGTATTTGAATAAAACGAAACATTTCTCTTTAACTAAAAATATATTTATCTTAATTTTAACCTTACAAGCTTTTTCACGGAAAGAACTCTAGGAACTCTTGCTGCCTGTCAATTTTGTGGACTGCAAGTCCTTTTTTTTTTAGTCTAGGTACCTTCACATGATAAGTGACAATCAACATAATTATTTGATCACATTAACCTCGTCTTAACATTTCATTATTTAACGAAGAGTTGCTTCTCATGGATTTTAACAATAGGTATGTATGAGGTACATAGTAAGCGATCCCTATTACTGAACTGAGAAGGATCCTATAAGTGCATATCTAAACAAACTGACGGTGAGCGCGTCTGGCTGCGAAACCAGGTGGCCCGGGTTCGAATCCCGGTCGGGGCAAGTTACCTGGTTGAGGTTTTTTCCGGGGTTTTCCCTCAACCCAATACGAGCAAATGCTGGGTAACTTTCGGTGCTGGACTCCGGACTCATTTCATCGGCATTATCACCTTCATATCATTCAGACGCTAAATAACCTAGATGTTGATACAGCGTCGTAAAATAACCAAAAAAAATAAATAAACTGTAATAGGAAATCAAAACATAAAATATCTGATAAACATACAACATCTCTAAAAATATATTTCAAGAGAATTGATTCATTATCTACAGTAATCTCACTAGAGGTTTGATTTATCTAGAGAAAATCGCATATCGAATGGGATTTAATTGACTGTTACACGATTAGAATAAGATATATAAAAATTATAAGAAATAAAGCAGTCTGATACAATAAAATGTTAATTGACTTACTAAACTGTCTTGAAAATTTATTATTGTACAATCTCATCATTACAAATATTCCGCCAGATGGCAGTAGTGTGTTATGATCAGTGTTCTCTTGTTCCCAGTTGTGCCAACTATGCAATCTTCATTGAACCCTATGGACGATTACTAGTCAAGAAGGCTTTGTTGATTCAGTTTCATTTTTATTAAAACAGTTGCATTCCACTTCAATTATCAATATATATTAAACAATCTCTGATACGTGATTGTTCATAATATCATGCAACAGAAGCTATAACATAACCTAAATAATATAAACAAGATAAACGATAGAAAAGTTTTAATTAAGGATAATAAAATAAACATGAATCATTTTTTGTAAGTATAATGTTGGCAAACAAAGAAACAAATCCTAGCGAGGTAATAAAAGCAAGCAAATGCTAGGAAGGTGATGAAAAAGAAATGCTAGGAATGTGATAAAAATTGTAAGATAAGCAGCCATGATTGGTTGAAAC
The DNA here is from genome assembly GCF_040183065.1 of Periplaneta americana. NCBI lineage: Eukaryota > Metazoa > Arthropoda > Insecta > Blattodea > Blattidae > Periplaneta > Periplaneta americana. The sequence continues at coordinate 142,470,160 of NC_091129.1, forward strand.
ACGTTGTTCCGTAACGTTTTATTGGTCAAAAGTAGTATTACGTAGTAAAAGTGTAATAGTCAATAGTAACCTGACTAGAGATTTTAATTTATCTAGAGAAAATCAAAAATAGAGTGAGATTTAATTGACTATTACACGATTAGAAGAAAGTATATAAAGATTAGAAGTAACGAAGTACTCCAATACAATGAAATATTAATTGACTTACGAAAATACAATTGTCTTCAAATGTATTATTGTACCATCTCAACATTACAAATATTACACCAGATGCATGCTAGATGGCAGTGGTGTGTTATGATTATGTGATGTTATCACGTGTGCCAACTATGGAATCTTCATTTAACTCTGTAGACGGTTACTAGTCAAGAAAGCTTCGTTGATTCAAATTTCATTTTTATTAAAACAGTTGTATTCCACTTCAATTATTCGGATCCCATTAATCAACGTCACTTTACAGATGATTTTCAATAAATCTTAGTATTAAACAATCTCTGATAAGTGATATCATATTATGTCATATAGCAGAAGCTATAACATAACCTAAATAATATAAACAAGTGTTAGAAAAGTTTTAATTAGGGATGATGAAATAAACAAGAAAAGTTTTAATTAACGATGATGACATAAAAAATAAATATGAATAATTTTAAAAGAAACAATTATTGAAAGTACAATTTTCAAATTTGAATGTTTTAGTGGTTGGTGTTAGTGTTTTATATTAGACGTGTGCTTAAAAGAAGTGGAAGTCGTTGATGTACATGGTTTACTCCTCAACTTATTCAGGATTTCCGAATGGTGCTCTTCATTTATTTGTAAATAGGATTTCAGGGAAGATGCATAGGTATTACCAGTGATCTTTATTAATTCTTGTTCTTGAATGCCAATGCGAGTCATATTTGAAACTGCTGTGCATCGACTGGAGTGGTTTGTAATTTTCTGTTTTTTTTTTTCTTTTGACGTCCAGACCAGCGCAGTTTGAAATGTTGGCAAACAAAGAAACAAATGCTAGGGACGCGATAGAATTAAACAAATGCTAGGGACGCGATAAAATTAAACAAATGCTAGGGACGCGATAAAATTGTGCGATAAGCAGCCATGATTGGTTGAAATACGTCCTTTCGTACCGTTTTATTGGTCAAAAGTAGTATGACGTAGTAAAAGTGTAATACTCCTCCGAAATGCCAGACACCATCATGTTCGATCCTTAATTGCAACTGCTTTAAGAAAAAAGTCTTGGACAGTAGAAGAGGAAGTATTTTGCCTTGCTACTAATGGCTCCTCTAGACGTACTGACATCATAGCTTATTCCCAGACTACCAAGAAAGGATATATAATTGATCCTACCATAAGGATTGAAACGGGGAGTAGCCAGCCGGAGGATGTCAATCAAGAAAAGAGCAACATTACCTGCCAACAGTTGATTACTTTAAAGCAAAATACCAGCTTGAAGACATTGAGGTGATTGGTCTTCTTATTGGAGCTCGTGGTGTGATTCCCAAGTTCTTTGAACGCTTCAGGAAGAATTTTGAACTACCACAGATACTTACTGCTGACATCATAACTTCAGTTTTGAAACGCTCTTGCCAAATTCTGAGTCATCATATTCACTCTGTTTAATTTTTTTTATTTATTCACTTTCTATTCATATATGTTTATTTTAATTTTCTTTCTACAAAATTTATGTAAACATTTAATATTGCAAAATTCATGTAGGAGAGTATACTGAGTCCTTCTGGGCTACCTCCAATGGGAGGCAGTAATTATTATTATTATTATTATTATTATTATTATTATTATTATAAACAAAAATCAACCATAACGTATACCAGGCGTTCTTAACCTTGTGCCCTTTTAATGACATTTGGTGCTCTCGTCATGCGAGTAAAAAAACGAAGACTATGATGATGATGATGATGATGATGATGATGATGATGTACTACACATTTTCAAGCCAGTGAATCTGAATTCCACATTGCATCAAAACCTCGCCTTATCGTGTCGTATACTTTAGTACATATTGTCAGAAAATTTTTCGCATTTATTTCATACCCAAAATATGAAAACACATGCAGTGCATTTCTGTACAAAATTATTAGGGACCGATGTCGGTTTCAAATGACGTCATTGCCACCCGACTCAGACCCATGTCTGGCTCTATGACATTCCTCCCCAGTGGTTATGCATTCCAGAAACGAATGGCTGCAGTCGGAATAGTCTGTCACTCCTAGCATGGAACAGCGGCCAAAGCGTGCGTGTGGCCTCAACATACTGTAGTATGTATGTTCGATAGAGTTCAAATGGGACTGCGTCGCTCATTCAGATGGTTCGTGTCCGCGAGTCTATGCGGCACTGATACAAGCATTTCATTTCAATGAACATCTGTCAATAAATGGCTTGTTGGAAATTCTGTACATTATTAGACTGGAACTAGTATTCCCAGTGTAAGACAATTTTTTCTAACTTTTGTTTTTGTGACAAAGATCTCCAATTCAATACGCTTACTATCTCTGTTAACTCTGTTTATGCAATATTTTAATTTTCAGAAATTTTGTGTAAATGAGATAGGTATTAATAAATAACAAGTCATTCATTCATTCATTCATTCATTCATTCATTCATAGTGTTCTGCCCAAGGGCAGAAACTTAGCATTCTCCAGTCTTTTCTATTTTCTGCCTTCCTCTTTGTCCCTTCATATGACCCATATACAGGGACATCATTTTATTTTTACTAACATTTTTAATATTAACCTGGCCATACCTTCAGAGAGTCCACACCTGTGGAGTAACGGTTACCACGCCTAGCCGCGAAACCAGGTGGCCCGGGTTCGATTCCCGGTCGGGGCAAGTTACCTGGTTGAGGTTTTTTCCGGGGTTTTCCCTCAACCCAATATGAGCAAATGCTGGGTAACTTTCGGTGTTGGACCCCGGACTCATTTCACCGGCATTATCACCTTCATCTCATTCAGACGCTGAATAACCTAAGCTGTTGATAAAGCGTCGTAAACTAACCTACTAAAACAAAATAAAACCTCCAGAGAACCGGAAAAACCGTTCGCTACCCCCTCCCATGACTGAAGTTCGATGATAGTGGCGTAAAACACAAACAAACCACTTTACTAGGTATAGGAGGGAAGAAAAGTAGTTCATCCATTTACGTCAGGTATGATCAAAATTGTAAAAGCGCCGATTACACGGATGATACTGCACTGCATAACACACACAGTGTACGGACTGGGCTCCGCAACTACATTGCAGCACCGCCCGTGGCATAGTTCTTACACTCTTACAAATACGGATAATAAGCTGAATTTGAAAATGAAAAGAGTATACACTGTAATATTCAGTTATTACATTATTTATTACACAGTAATTAATATATTTATGCTATTATTATATCATAGATAATGTTATTTTCATATTCCACCATACATTGCGGTATATTCAACATGTGCATTCTTTTCTGCAAGTAATCGGAAATCTATTTCCAACGAATTTACTGCAATGCGAAGCTACAAAAGATGCTCAACTGTTAATCGGGATCTATGTTTCGATTTAGCAACCTTCATTCTCGAAAATAATTTTATTGTTCGCACACATATCTCAGGCAAAGGTAGCTAACATAGTGGCAGCGAGTAAGCTCATCTTGGGATATTTTTTTGTTCATTTTTTTAATAATTATATTCTTGTCAAGTCATATTTCTGAATTTAGTTCGGAATTCTACGTTACTTTGTAGATCAATTAACTCGTCCTGGAACTGCACTCTCACAGACTGTACCAAATTTGCTATGAAAGGATTAACAAAAAGATTAATATCACTCTCCAAACGTTCAAAATCACTAAATCTGTTCTGTGACTTCACATTTGAACTGTTCCAGTAGGCTACAGAGATATAATTAACTATATTTTGTTCAGGCACCGTACATCTCTTTACAAGTTCACCATCCGTGAAGGGTTTTAGTGCCTTAGCTAATTCCCAACATACTACATAACTTGCTCCTAAACACAGACTCTGAATTGTTCGACCCTCTTCAATGTTTGGCCTTTCATGAAGTGCTTTCAATTCTTGAAGCTGTAGTGCACGTTGCACCCCTGAAAAATTATTTTATCAAAACATGTATTTCTGCTGGAATAAAATCACTACACTAATAATAATAATAATAATAATAATAATAACAACAACAATAATAATAATAATAATAGTAATAGGCCTAATAATAATAATAATAATAATAGGCCTGATAATAAAAATAATAACAATAATAATAATAATAATAATAATAATAATAATAATAATAATAATAATAATAATAATAATAACGTTGGTGTATGAATATATATTACAGAAAACAGCTTCCCTGTCACTTCGACATTTTGTGGGTGGCAAACCCTATAATGTTGTTTTATGTTGCTCAGTAGTATTCCTGACAGTACCTTACAATATAGTAAACACTTTATGTTTTCACCGAACGCACAACAAAAATATTCTTCCTCTCACACTGTACGGAATGATCGTTTGTCATTGTCCCGCACTGTTCGTACGTTACTAAGTACTTGAAGTGCCTTCCGCAGGCATCCGTCGAGCTTCGAACGAGGAACAGCACGCTCTACATTGGAAGGTCGCGATTACAGAACGTAATCGGGAGTCAGAGAATGAGCATACCTGATTTACGTAAACTAGGAAATATCGCGATTTTGAGTTCGATAATTTTCATTAGGTTTTTGTTTAATCAAAATGCAGTGTTTTTACTCACGAACTGAGTTATCCATGCGAACGTATTCATTATGCAGTGTATATTATACTGTCTACAGCACATTAGCGTACAATATAGAGAATGAAGTCAAATTGAAAAATAATCATAATATGGATATTTAAGCATATTTTTGAAAATGGTGGCCGTTCATTTCGATACAGACTTCAGTTCTTTTGTGCATATCATCGCACTATAGACTACTGCATCTAATTCCAATTACCAGTTTCGTCCTTCGTACTAGTAACTCATGTTGAAATAATTCTATACCTATTATATAAAAGAGTACCTTACGTACTGTAAATTCAATCTTCACCTCTGTCCGACCCGCACAGGTAACATTACTCAGACATGCTATCTACTGTCCGTCCAAGTGGCTATGTCGTAGGATCGTAGAAAGGGGAGAAATCACGTAACAGTTAATTACTTTTATTTAAGTTATTTTAAACAGTTGCGGGTGAGGGAAACCGGGATGCGACGTAGGCAAACGGACGACAAGACCTGTGCGAAAATACGATTCAATATTTAAAACTGTTTCGTCACTGGAAAACGCGAACATATTTCTGGAACGTACTATACTCACTAACTCAATACTGTTTGTGTTTACTACGACCTTAAGGCAACTTTGACTGTATACGCTTGGTTCTGTGAGGAGAACAGTTCGAAGTTTACTAGTAGAGAGGGTGGGAGTGAAGTACATTCAAAAACTCAGGTACAATAAAAATTGAAGTAAAAATAAAATGATGTCCCTGTAGTTTAATGAAATACGCTCAGTATTTTGAATGTGACTGTATAGGAAGTAAACTTCTACGATAAAATGTTTGTATTCTGCAACGACCATATTCATTCTATAGGACAGACATTTACTGTTATTTTTTTGTCCATGGTGTAGATTCTTTAGTATAGAGGGTATTCAAAGTGCGGGAGTAAGTGCAAATATATGTTGAGTAACAGAAAGAAATGTAAGAAACAAAGAACCTCATGCATTTTGGCTTATCTGCTAGTGTTTTATGCATTGCAAAACTCAGACGCTTTTAGCTTAAGTGGTATCGTATTTTGACCTTCCAGATAAAAGAACTGAGAACGGCTGATTCATTGAGGGGCCTTCTAGAGGTAAAGGGCACTACCCTCTTCCTGCGGGCAGTCTCATCGTGCAAGTGTTTACATGTTGCATTCGTTCGAAAAACATGCTTCTGGACAGTCTTTCTTATATGAAGAATGAGAGTGAACAGATTTCAAGACTAATGGTTGGTTCCATCTCATTTGCTGATGACACATATTTCATACGTCTTGAGGTTGATTGAAGAAAGCTTGCAACGTTAGGCGTTCAGGTGATATCCGTTCTATACACAGAGTCACTGCTTCTGATAGGAATTATTTATTTGACATTTCTTACGTTAGCCACCACGGTGGTCTAGTGGCGAAAGCGCTGGACTTATAATCCTGTGGACCTGGGTTTGATCCCGGTGTACCTCCGATTATAACTTGTGCTGGGCAAGCCTATGGTTTCAGGAAACAGAGATCTTCTCCGGGAGCTCCGGTTACCCTGTGACATCCCAACAAATCTCATCTTCTGATCTCATATCATCTCATCGCTGGTGTAGAGGAGACCAGCCTTCTATGGCGCACCCTGGGCAACGACTCTATCGGTAAATTGGTCTACACAACTGGCCTCATATGGGTGAATGAAGAACAGTCAAGTACCAGCAATTAGAAAACTCTTGCGCTTACATACAATTAGATAAAATATGTCATTGATTTTTTTATTATCCAATTTAATAAACCCTATTTCACCCTGAGGTATATTAGGGTTATAGTTGGTATCAAAATACACGGTGAGCATAAATGATTGCCCTAGTTTGGGGATTTTTTTATAGACAAACCGTGAATGATACAACAATGGTACTGATATTACCAAATAAGGTATCTCTCAAAGTTTTATTTGAATTTATCCGCGCGGCGTAATTCCACTTCTTACCGGTAGAGGACCTGAGTTTTTCAGAAATGGCGACTGGTGTTGAGCGTGCATTTGTAGCGTTGGAATTTCATTCCACAAGATCAGTCATAACAGTGCATCGAAATTTTCGAACAAGATTCCATAAAGATCCACCAGACTCCAAAACCATTAGACGATGGTACAATCAATTAGTGACCACAGGATGTCTGTGTAAAGGAAAATCTCCTGGTCGGCCACGCGTCCCACAACAACAACAAGACGGCGCTCCGCCTCACTTCCACAACGAAGTCCGGCAATTCCTGAACAACAGATTGCCAAACAGATGGATTGGTCGTGCGAGCAGAGACGATATGCAGCTATTGTCCTGGCCTCCACGTTCCCCTGACATAACACCCTGTGATTTTTACCTGTGGGGATATGTTAAAGACTCTGTTTTTGTACCTCCATTACCGGCAAATCTGCCAGAGTTATGCGACCGCATCATCAACGCCATCTCTGCAATCGACATGGATACACTTCATCGTGTATGGTACGAATTGGACTACCGGCTTGATGTCTGCAGGGTCACAAGGGGAGCACACATCGAGCACCTATAAGGTATGTTAAAAAAACTTGGAGAGTTTCTCTATCTACTTGTATATCTAAATATTTTCTATGTTAAATCGTTAGTCCACAAATAATTTTCGTAACTAGGGCAATCATTTATGCTCACACTGTACGATTTTTTTCCCCGGAATAATTTAACATGTTACAGTTTCACGAATATGCTATTCAAGAAGGACATGAAATACTTATATGATTTAGAGTTGGTAAGTATATTGGTTAACGGTTTGGTAAATGTATAATTTAAAGTGTTCAGTAACAACTCAAGCTCGTATCTTTCACGGCAAAAGACTGGACAATCATATAATACATGTTTGACATCTTGAGATTCCTCCCCACAAATGCAAGTTGCATCGTCTTTAATATGGAATGTATTTAAGTATTCCCCGAATTTTCCATGCCCAGTCAAAAACTGTGTCAGTACGAAATTTGGCGTTATTACTTTACATTTATTACGATCATAGACCGATGGAAAATACAGCTCTTTTGTAAGAATTCCCTTATCACTATTGACCCATCTTTCGTTCCATTCTTGCATATAATGTTCTTTGGCTACTTTTTTGATATATGATATCGGACACAAATTGTACGACAGTGGCACATCAGAGTTGGCTGCCATCTTTGCCAATTCATCGGCTCTCTAATGTCATTGATTTTATGTAGGCCTATTACCAACCAAATATTTCCACATACTTCTTCAACAGAATGTATAGTTTAGTATCCCCATTAATATACTATTATTAATTCAGTTTCGAGCTTGCTTGTATTGTACTTCTGACATCTAATTATGTACTGCACCTTGGAATAACTGGTACGTTATGTTCGATATTCATTTGAGAAAGTGTTAAGTGCAATTCAAATAGAACTATGTTTACTTAGTTACAAATGGCTTTTAAGGAACCCGCACGTTCATTGCCGCCCTCACATAAGCCCGCCATTGGTCCCTATCCTGTGCAAGACCAATCCAGTCTTTATTATCATATCCCACCTCTCTCAAATCAATTTTAATATTATCTTTCCATCTACATCTCAGCCTCACCAAAGGTCTTTTTTCCTCCGATCTCCAAACTAACATTCTATATGCAGTTCTTGGTTCGCCCATACGTGCTACATGCCCTGCCCGTCTCAAACGTCTGGATTTAATGTTCCTAATTATGTCAGGTGAAGAATACAAGGGCGTGCAGTTCTGCGTTGTGCAGCTTTCTCCATTCTCCTGTAACTTCATCTCTATTAGCCCCAAATATTTTCCTAAGAACCTTATTCTCAAACACCCTTAATCTCTGTTCCTCTCTCAAAGTGAGAGTCCAAGTTTCACAGCCATACAGAACAACCGGTAGTATAACTGTTTTATAAATTCTAACTTTCAGATTTTTTGACAACAGACTAGATGACAAAAGCTTCTCAGCCGAATAATAACACGCATCTCCCATATTTATTTTGCGTTTAATTTCCTCCCGAGTAAAATTTATATTGTTACTGTTGCTCCAAGATATTTTAATTTGTCCACCTCTTCGAAGGATAAATCTCCAATTTTTATGTTTCCATTTCGTATAATATTTCGCATTAAAAGAATTAAGATTACTTACAGAATTTTTAATTATCAGTTGTGTTCCTCAGTAGATATCTCTAAATTTCACCGGCGACTGCAAAAACTTAAGATCAGTGGTACTACACCTAGTATGTGTTGAGTAGAATGGAAGAAAATGTGAAGCAGAGCTAATACAACTACTTGAAAGGACAATCCTTTAGAAAACACTAAGGAGAGAGAATTAAATATGTTTATGCTCGACCATGCCGAAATGTAGTAATTATACACCTGGTAGCAGTCCTTTAATGCATGTCATTAAAGTACACCTACTCATTAAAGTACAGGTCTTCAGCCAATGACAACTCAGCTTACAGGTGTCCAGCCAATGACAAGTCAGCTTTGTACCGTTATAAAACCGCAAGTATCTATTATTCTCGGATATGCAATCGAAAGAGAATTAGCGAAAAGTCACGGAGGGTGGAAATCCAATGCTCTCGCAGAAGGTTATGTTCTGTTACTATAATAATTAGCGTTAATTGTAAATAATATTCAAATAAATTCAATTTATCATCTCGTTGTTCAATGTCGAATTCAATAATCAAGGTTAGCTATATCAAGTTTAACGGGATAACATCAAGGTCAATGGCATTATTGTTCCTCGGAAAAAATCAATACTTTCGCGTCTGCGCACATCTCACAATTCACGACCTAGAACAAGGTCACTTCCGATCTTGTCAGATACAAATAAAATGTATGCATCTTAATAATTTCAAGTTAGAAATATGGTCGAGCATAAAAAGTCGTATGAAACTCGCCTATAATGGTAATTAAGAAGCTCGCTTCTTAATTAGGTACTATCATTATAAGCTCGTTGCATAATGTACTATTATATCGACTGTCCAGAGGTTAGATTGATCCAAAGAGCCGAAACTGATCGAACTGTCTTCCCGTCCTAGTCACGGTCGACCGCTGCGAACTTGTTATAGCATTCCACGTTAAGAAAAAAGTATTGGTGTTGTGGGCCTTACCTAGTACATTATAGAAGCTATGTGGTAGGGAGACGTTTCTATGGAAACTAGTCATTTATGGAATAGCTCCATATGCTCAATGCTTTTTTCTTAACGTGAAATCTTCTAGCTCATAACCAGTGTGGTGTGCGTTAAGTTCAAACCGTATCATTAGTTTAATAACTATTAATAACACAACGTTATATAAAGGAAATATTATATCCATTTTCTGTTAATTTGTCTGAAGAAAACATTAAAATATTCTATATACGTGCTTTATGCGAAGCGTTTGATGATGGAATAATTGGCTTCCTAGATTCCCGGACCTAAATCTGTCACTTTTTATTTGTGGCTACTCATAAACAAAGAGAACATAATGTAGACCTGGAAACAAGTTTTGAAATCTAATAAATTGAACAAATGTTACATTGATGTGCATACTAAACTAAAACGGAATGGCACAAACTCAGTGGTTGTTCACATTACATCAGAATTCATTACATTGAAGGGGAGGTACAGCATTGGCCTGCAAAAAATTAGTGAAATTAATTTTATTTTTTTATATCTCAGCTACTATAAAAGCTAAATGAATAAACCTTTTCATGCTTAATATATACATACATTACGCTTTATAAAACACTATTGAGAACATTAAAATATATAATAATTACCTGTAAAAATAATATCAAATTTGAGTATTTTTTACAATTGTAAAGCATTTACATAATAAAATATACAATAAATTAATTAAATATCTGCATGATTCTTTTATTGTAATGTTTTGAAGACCCATATCAACAACATAGTCGAAGACCTTTTACCTATTCCTTCAAGAAATATAGGCCTAATCTATTTTTTTTCCTCAATCGTTACCTTCAATATTAGATTTTCTAAAATTTTTGGTCAAGGAAAAAAATGGATTACTAATAGAATAATCAGAAGAAAACTAAAGTACCCAGATAAAACCAAACAAAATTTCGTATTCGTAAGCAATAAATTCCAACTATACCTTAGATTTCAACCTGAGATTACTCAATCGATTTATGACAGGAATTGAAAACCTCCCCAGAATGTAACCAACAAAACTGTAATTCTTCTTTCTGGAGAAACGAAAATAATTTCGAAGGCATATTTCATTAGACCTATATTTACTATCACAACCATTTGACTAAACAAAGATACAAGTTTATCAGCCATTGAATGCAATAATTTATTGTTATAAATAAGTGCTTTAAAATTACTTTTGTGCGAGATCGTGCGTATTTGCTTGCTTTCCGCACAAAACCAATACGCGGTAAGTCTGAAATACCACATTCAGTATTCCCAACGTAACACACATAACAATTTCCCTCTTCTTACCGCTTAAGCGTCATATTCATTTTACTGCTTTAGGCTTTTAACATATTATTTTTAAAGACGTTCAATATAGTAATAATTATAAATTGGAAACTTACCACTGCAATTTCACCTAAATTGCACGGTTAATTATTGTTTTTAAATATTTGCAAAAATTAAGTAAAATCCAATAATAAATATAAATGTAATCCATCTCCACCAAAACATAAACTGCACCTTGACCTGAAATAATTTATATAATTAAATCAAGAAAATTCAATTTACCCTAAAAAGATTTTCACTATAACGGCGGTATACATATAATAATTCTGGTAAGGTTCAACGCGGACTATCTCTACAACACCACAAAAGTTACTGCATTTGTAATGCAAGTAACATTAAGGAAGCCGTGAAAAAATCAACAAGAGTCCAGACTCATCATAGACTGGGGGAAAAAAAAGACAGACGTATACACGGCCTGCTGCAGTATAGTAAACACACAAAACATTTTATAGGAACAATGTTGAAGATAGATATATTTATTTTCCAAAGTTGCCGTCATTGAACAGAAACCAAGATGGAGATTTAATTGCAACTAATTAGAAATTCCTCTTTCAGGTATGTAATAAACGATCTTGGCACAAAATAATGTACGATACACGAGCGGTATGTTTGTTTTCATGTTCTCGGAAATTAAAAAAGCTCAACTACGTTTCGCTTTTACAATCTTTTCCTCGAACATGAAAACGTCAACATACCGCTCTTGTAACACATATAACTATTACCACGTACATCACGTTTTAAGGATTTGATGTTACATTATTCTTCCGCGGAGATTTTCAATTTATAAATTGCGTATTTAAGAAAAGCAATGAATATATTATTACTATTTTCAAATGAATCAGAAAATCCATAAATTTAACAGAAAAGTAGCAATACAAATCCCCTCAATTGACGTAAATATATCTAGACACATTACACCCAGCACAAAGGGGTAAGGCCTCGCCACTTTTAGACCGCAATGGGGATGCTTCGTGCTTTATGGTTTCAGGCAGCTGAGTTCCTTGTAAAACTTAGTAGGGATCTTCATCGAATGTTGTTGCAGCTACACAATTGGGATTGTTACTCGGAGACATCCGACCTTCAGATTTACTCCGCGACTATGGGAAGACAATTAAGTACCAAGACATTAGCTGCAGAGACAATGCGGGGTTGACATTGGCTCCAGACAATGGTACTATAAATTATGTCGAGATTCTAAGCCCTGCGTTACATTACCTACTTGTTGGCTTGGTTTCCATCATCATCCAACTCAAGTCTAGCGGTTTTAGCAGTAGAAACTTTGTGTAGAGGGGTCTACTAATGTTAGAAAGGAATTGTGAGACTTGAGAATTCGCATACAAAACATTGCTTTCAACAGTTCTCGTCAAAAAATTACTTCTCTCTTTTTAATGCGTCTATTCAACGTAATGTGCATATAACGGATGAAATACAACAATAATAATAATAATAATAATAATAATAATAATAATAATAATAATAATAATAATAATAATAATTACTTAAAGTAAATCCATGGCGCTACAGCCCTGAAGGGCCAAGTCCGACCAGCCGCTGCTGGCCTCACGTTCACATGCCGAAGCAGAGGTGGACGATCATCCAACCAGAATGGAGGTATCGTGTGGTTAGCACGATGATTCCCCCAGCCGTTATAGCTGGTTTTCTGAACCGGATTTTCGCTACCTATCGTAGCTCCCCAAGTGCATCACGATGCTGTGTGAGCACCGGCCCCATACACTGGCCGAAATTTAATGAGAAAATTTCTTCCCCCATGAGGACTCGGACCAGCGCGCATTCCGTAACTCGAGTCCTAGGCACCATACCTTAGACCACGACGCCACGGCGCCGGACTACTTACTTACTTACTGGCTTTAAAGGAGCCCGGAGGTTCATTGCCCCCCTCACATAAGCCCGCCATTGGTCCCTATCCTGAGCAAGATTAATCCAGTCTCTATCATCATAATATCCCACCTCCCTCAAATCCATTTTAATATTATCCTCCCATCTACTTCTCGGCCTCCCCAAAGATCTTTTTCCCTCCGGCCACCCAACTAACACTCTATATGCATTTCTGGATTCGTCCATACGTGCTACATGCCCTGCCCATCTCAAACGTCTGGATTTAATGTTTCTAATTATGTCAGGTGAAGAATACAATGCGTACAGTTCTGCGTTGTGTAACTTTCTCTATTCTCCTGTAACTTCATCTCTCTTAGCCCCAAATATTTTCCTAAGAACCTTATTCTCAAAAACCCTCAATCTCTGTTCCTCTCTCAAAGTGAGAGTCCAAGTTTCACAGCCATACAGAACAACCGGTAATATAACTGTTTTATAAATTGTAACTTTCAGATTTTTTGACAGCAGACTGGATGACAAAAGCCTCTCAACCGAATAATAACAGGCATTTCCCATATTTATTCTGCGTTTAATTTCCTCGCGAGTGTCATTTATATAATAATAATAATAATAATAATAATAATAATAATAATAATACTTACTGGCTTTTAAGGAACCCGGAGGTTCATTGCCGCCCTCACATAAGCCCGCCATTGGTCCCTTTCCTGAGCAAGATTAATCCATTCTCTATCATCATATCCCACCTCCCTCAAATCCATTTTAATATTATCTTCCCATCTACGTCTTTGCCTCCCTAAAGGTCTTGTTCCCTCCGGCCTCCCAACTAACACTTTATATGCATTTCTGGATTCGTCCATACGTGCTACATGCCCTGCCCATCTCAAACGTCTGGATTTAATGTTCCTAATTATGTCAGGTGATGAATACAATGCGTGCAGTTCTGTGTTGTGTAACTTTCTCCATTCTCCTGTAACTTCATCTCTCTTAGCACCAAATATTTTCCGAAGCACCTTATTCTCAAACACCCTTAACCTATGTTCCTCTCTCAAAGTGAGAGTCCAAGTTTCACAACCATAAAGAACAACCGGTAATATAACTGTTTTATAAATTCTAACTTTCAGATTTTTTGACAGCAGACTGGATGATAAAAGCTTCTCAACCGAATAATAACAGTCATTTCCCATATTTATTATGTGTTTAATTTCCTCCCGAGTGTCATTTATATTTGTTACTGTTGCTCCCAGATATTTGAATTTTTCCACCTCTTCGAAGGATAAATCTCCAATTTTTACATTTCCATTTCGTACAATATTCTCGTCACGAGACATAATAATATACTTTGTCTTTTCGGGATTTACTTCCAAACCTATTTGGAAGTTTCTACAGTTAAATATACTTAAATTTCAAAATAGTATTTCAAACGCCGAGCGGTCTCTAACACCTGAACAAGAGTAGCGAATAGAGTCCACAGCCATGGTAGTACCATAATGGAGAGATCTGAACAATTAGGTGCAGGAACGCTCATTCTAGTCGATATTTGCGTAGTCGCGCTCTGTGGTCACAGGCCTCAACGCGCGAAATGAAGCAAAAAGTGTTTGAGCAGCGGTTGCACACGCGGTAACACCATATTATCCTATTTTAAGCGATTTGTCAATTAGTTGGATGCGGAGTGACGCACAATTTTTTACACCAGTTACAAAATTCCACGCAAATGCAACTTCCCTGGTTTACGCTGTGCTTTGATCCTTCATTTTAGTTCGCATGTACCTGTTAATTGAAACTCTGAAACACTTTACTCCAAAATGAGTCCATTGAGTGTGTTTTTGTGCTTGTAGACGGAGTTTAGCTGCTGTCTGTCACGACACGAGTGCGTTGTGTCCTAAACATTATTCAATTCTAGTTGTAACTGCGTAGATATTTAAATAAACTTAATTTTCATCTCACAGTTACAAAATTTCAACGTAGGTCCTCATTTTGTTAGTAAATTTTATTTGCATTGTTATCCACAAACTTAAAGTAAGCTTTATCATCATTTTTACGTAACGGTGCTAGACCAAATGCGATGTTGTATTGTATTGTACTGGGACTTCGTTTTATTTTTACTTGCATTTTTATTGTACCTGCATTTCTGAATGTACTTCACTCTCACCCCTTCACTAATGTCCTTGCTCCCGTCAGACACACAAACTTACGGCCGCTGTTGCATTCGAAGTCTTCAAACAGTGAAGTAAATACTGCAGTGTATAGTGTGTTTCAGAAATATGATTGCGTTTTCTATAGAAGAAAGAACCTATATTAATAATATCGTACTAAAAATTATATTGAAGAAACGATAAATTCAATTTCAGAGAATATGCTTCAAAATGTTTTTAATAATATGCGTACTGAATTGAAGTCTGCATTGTAATGAACGGCAACCATTTTCAGCAACTTGTTTAAAAATTCAGATTAGCTTTTTTTGAATTGAGGTGGCTAGAAGCAAAGGAATGCTAGTGACATTTGTAATAACATGAGTTAAGTGCATCCAGTGTAAGCTAAAGTATCTAAAATTTTAGTGGCAAAGGGATATTTTAATCGCATCACACATTAAAATTTAAATAAAAAATTTCACCGATTTTACGAAAGCTTAAATATTTAAACCCCATTTTCTCAAAAGTAACTTAAGTGCACTTACAGCCCTTTACTTATGACCCCCTCAATTTAAATACACTCTCTATATTGTATGCTAACATCAATAATTAATATGCTAAATAAAGTAGACATTACATAACGAACATAGCCGCCTGAAAAGTTGAGTTTTTGAAAAAAAATGTTACTACTCTACTGTATTTTGATAAATTCCGTAAAAGTGATGATCAAACAGAAAATCGTAATATCGTATTTCCCTACAACATAAATGGATACACTACTTTTCTCTCCTCCTATACCTAGTAAAATGATTTGTTTACATATTGCACTAGTAACGTCAAACTCCTGTAATGGAAGGGGGCAACAGTGTTTCCGAGTATAGCCAGGTTAATGTTAAAAATGTTGTAAAAATAAAGTGATGTCCCTGTATTTATTAACATTCCATGGTATTCGTGCATTGCTTCACAACTAGAATATGGAACAAGTCAAAAAACTTAACATACTATAAACCAGGCCTGCACAAGGTTTGCGCTCTCCGAGCCGGCTCACAGCTCATGAGCGGAATGCAGATATTGACTGCGCCCTGTATAAGGGTGGACTGGAAGAAGGGCTGAACTCGTACAAAATGTACACAAAAGAAAGTACTATTACGAGTGTTTATGAAATGAATTCCCGTTCAGTGTTTGCAAAACAATCTTGGACTATTATTAATTAATAAAGAAATATTTATTTTACAGAAGTAATAGAAATTCTATAGCTACTTAAATGTAAAATATCATTTTGTTATATTTTTATATATCAGTACATCAAAACGGGGTTTTATGCTGTTGGCAGCTGATAGGAACAGTAGCCTACTGATCGTAATTAAACATCAGTTAAAGATGTTCCATGCCTGCCTTTATTAAAGTTGATTATAGAAAACAGTTGCTCACAAATATAAATGTTGAGCCAAACATAGCAATCATTTTCACAGCCAGTCTGTGTAGTCGTGGATATTATTGCTAATGTTTAGTCTTGTAAAACTCAACCAGGCTAGTAGTATTATTCAAACGATCTTTAGCCCTTGGGTCACATTGAAGATCAATAAGTTCGAGCTGTAAATCGTTAAATGTTATGTTCCGTCTTTTAGATTCCTCCATACTGTATTGTAGGAGTAGATAAGCAACGTCAAACAGTTACTGAGAATACACGCTGCACTCCACTAGATAACTGAGTGGTTATTTCTCTCTCCTCTACCTATAGCAAGTCTATGTCATTCTGACGTATCTTCCTCTCCGTTTCGGTGAGCGGTAAACACGGCTCTCTCGCTCCGAATGAGCGCGCGCGCTCGGTGAGCGCTGTTTGTGCAGGTATGCTATAAACTCTTAATTAAAGCCACAGTTGGAATATATACTGAAGAGGTTTACAATATAGTCTACTAGTACAATACAAAGTTTTAGTATCAATTTTATGATGCCTTGAATTCACCTACAGAATAGAAGGCGTGAGAAATTAGGTACTTCTTTAATTTGGCTCTAAATAATCTTATGTTTTGAGTTTGACCTTTTATATCCATAGGGAGGCTATTAAAAATGTTTACTGTCATATAACACACTCTGTTTTGATAGCACGATATATGCCTATGGAAGTCATTTTTGGCGCGTATTTATGCTATGAACTGTTGAATTAGTTACAAAGATTTCACGATTACATATGTGGAAGATTATTAATGAAAAGATATACTGACAAGCCATGAGCATTATTTGTAGTTTTTTTTAAATAGTCCTACACGATTCCCTAGATTTGGCACCTACTATTATTCTAATTACTCTTTTTTTTGTAGTAGGAATATACTGTTACTATCTTTGGAATTTACCCAGAATATTATTCCAAAACTCATTACCGAGTGGAAGTATGCAAAGTATATTGCTTTTAAAGTATACTATCTTCTGCATAGTTCTAATAGCAAAACATACGGAATTTAGTTTGGGGGTAATTTCTTTAATATGACATTTCCAATTTAACACATCTATTTTTAAGCCAAGAAATTTGGTTGTTGTTTCCAATAGAGATCTATTGTTAAATATTGCACTTGAAATTTGCGAGGTTTAATTTGGACAGGAATTAAATTGAATTATGTTTTGTTACAATTTAATACTAATTTATTGCCTTTGGCGTCAGTAGAATGGATGATAGCAATATGATATCTTGCTGAAATTACACCGATGATTAGCTTTGAGATTCCATCATATTCCACTTACAGTTAAGGAAAAAGAGATAATCTGCTCAAGTAGGATTCAAACCCACGCCTGAAAGTTCTTTTGGATCAAGAGTAGGTCTACATCAACTTATCAGGTAGGCATTTTTCCTGCTCTCATACAACGTTCTGACTGCTTACAGCGCCATATTTTCACCTGGTGGCAAGACTTTAAACTATTTTTTGCATAATTCGCGAGCGCATTGCTTAATTAGTATATCTACGAGGTTTCGCACTCCTAAGATCATTACAGTCCGTGCTGTGCCACGCTGAACACCGTCAGTTTAATTATAACCACCTGATATTTTCGTCCTCCATCAACGAAGGAAGACAAGAAGCCAATAACGCTGTATTTTCCCTATCGTTCTGAAATACAGAAACGTACTGCACGATTGAAGAGTAACGGTCAGCACGTCTGGCTGCGTAACCAGGTGTCCCGGGTTCGATTCCCGGTCGGTACAAGTTACCTGGTTGAGGTTTTTTCCGGGGTTTTCCCTCAACTCAATATGAGCAAATGCTGGGTAACTTTCGGTGCTGGACCCCGGACTCATTTCACCGGCATAATCACCTTCATCTCATTCAGACACTAAATAACCTAAGATGTTGAGACAGCATCGTAAAATAACCTACTTAAAAAAAACGATTGAAGACCTTCCCGGAATAAGGATGTAACCAACAAAATTGTAATTTATTCATGTGTCCGAAGAAAGAAAAATATTTTCAAGGACATATTTTATTAGGCATAATAGTTACTATCACAAGTATTTGGCTAAACAAGGATACAACATTATTCAGCCATTGAATGCAATAATTTGTTATATACAGGGTGATTCACGAGGAAAGGTAAAAAAATTAGGATACGATTTCTTAGGCCATTTTGAGTGAAAAAGTTCATATGAACATATGTCCGTTTTCGAACGATGGCGGAGCTAGATGCATTTTTTTAATAAAACGTCTCGCCCCAATGTGAATCAGACGTTACCATATGCTGCTGACGTGAGACAAGGTCACCGATGATTGACGTAACATTGGAATCTGCATTGTGGGCGATGCAGATAAGAGAAACAAACCGGGTGGTGGGGCATTACAAATGTCCCAACAAATACACTATCACTTATCGGTTCACAGCAATTAAGTCAGCTACCTACAGTACAGTAGTTATACAGGTACAGTTATCGGAAGTGTTAAGTTGTCTTTTTCAAGATGCCTTATAAATTTTCGACTACAGAATACGCCGATAATGTGTATGTTTATGGTTTTTGCGATGGAAGTTCCTTGCGTGCCGTCGCTAAATATGAACGACGCTTTCCGAACAGAAGGGTACCATATGGAAGAGTATTTACTGTCTATGAGGTTGGATGAAAGACTTGGTATAGCAAAGGAACAGGGAAACGAGAGAGGCGCTAATCGACCGTATTTTGGGTGCGGCATAAAGAACAACGTGCAACTCACCGAGCGATGAGCGCGATTCACGCCCGAGCGCAACAGTGCATTGAAGCAGAAGGAGGTACCTTTCAAAATGTGCGAAAACATCGACCCCGACATCTAGAATATTAGTTATGTATGCATACGTGAATATAAACTTTAAATTTATCCGTACAATGGAATCTCAGAAGTTTTTGTGAAATCAAAGAGCCATATCTCCGTAACCGTTCGAAAACGGACCTATATTCATAGGAACTTTTTGATTCAGAATGACTTCAGAATTCATGTCCCAAATTTTTTACCTTTCCTCGTGAATTACCCTGTATAAATGCTTTAAAATTACTTCACACACACACACACGCACGCACGCACACACATACAATATATTTCAAGAATTTGAAGTTACATCTTTTTTCCGGGAAGTCTTCAATTGCGAAGTTCGTTGCTTGAATTTCAAAGGTTGTTCAAAGAGAAAATCCTTCATTTTGTGGTCTTTTTTGGTTTGAAACCTCCAAAGTACTCTAAAAATATCTGACATTTATACAAAAAAAAAAAAATGATGATTAATTTTCGTGCATGAAAGGAAGTTGCACATAATTACAACATATACTAATCTATCTTTAGTAATTAAATACACCGTAAGCGTAAAATTATTATATCATATTGATGTTTATCACACGAAAACAGGATATGCATTGACACACAACTTCAAAGGTAAACACGGTCGTTCGAACGAACCGACGCATGCGTACAAAAGTCCCATGAACCTGCACCGGGTAAACACTAATAATTCTATACGCGTTATCTGAAAATGGATAAAATTGTTCAAAGGTATAATTAACACTGAAATATAATCCGATGAGAATAAAAAGTTACAATTCCACATAAAATTCAATTACTTTTTTTTTCTGTCATGTAACACCGTTTGAATTCTAACACTTCGTCACACCGATCCTGTAATAGGCTTTATATCAAGTTTAATTTGTTTTTTAACGAAAAGTATTAGATTAAAATATCAGATGTTATCCCGCGTGACTTACGAGTAGCCGTATCAATTTTTCATAATTCAGAATTCTCTCTCTTTCTCTCTTTTTTGCGGGTTTATTGAAGTTCGTTTTACACAACCACTGGCATCGTTAACACATCAAAAGTTTGTCATTTGATGCGTAATAAATAATCAAATATCAATCAAAACATCAGATGGAGTGGAACATTATCGTATTATATGATTTGAACGATGACGAAAGAAAAATGAATATCAAATAAACATGGTTAAATTTTTCCAGCTGACTGCATACAACATCACAGGGTCAATATTACATGAAGGTGCACCACCCAACAGCAGCTCTGCTATACCGATCGGCATTAACATAGGTATCAATTTTCAACATTTCGATTCGACAGTTGCTACTGTCATAAGAACTAGAACGGCAATGCAAGTTGAAAGTATGATCCTCCATTGGGCTACATAGACAATGAAAATGTTAAATTAATCCATGAGAAGTCGCTACTATTGTGTCGTTCGGGTCATTGCATACCGGACATTTTGCAAAGGCTAATCCGCGTTGGGTTTTCCTGCTACACATTTTGAGAGGGATAAAATAGCGAGGTGAAGTAACAACACTTTTTGTTAAAAATTAGGGCTTTATTTTCATGTATCACAATATATCGTTCGTTTTGTAAGCAATGTTCGTAAATATGATCACATTACTCCATCCCTGGAAACAATAGGTTGGCTTAAACTACATAAGAAAAGAAATTTACATTCACTTCTCCTTCTCTTCGATATCTTGAACTCTTCTATTCCTTCGTACCTGTCGTCTCGCTTCACTTACCTTTCTTCCCACCACAATCTAAACACACGCTCTCGCCATGAAACAATACTAACAATACCATCCCATCGCACCTCCTCATACTCATCCTCTTTCACAATAGCCCTGCAAAGACTCTGGAATTCGTTACCTGCTAGCATCAGGGATTGTCGAAATAAAATTGAATTCAAACGCAAACTTACAAGGCACTTGGTCAGTAATTGAGACTCGTTCAGACATGGTTTCTTGTAAATAGTTCTCTTAATCTATCACAATATATTTCAATATCCGGTTATTTCATCACTATAGAATGTTGTTATTGTAGGTTTAATTTGTAATTCAGTAAATACAAAAATATTCTTTGTTCTTAACTTCTACGATAAAATGTCTAACTTTCATTAATCAGGTTATCTTGTCGTACTTTAATTTTAATTGCAATTGTATTTGTAAATTTAATATTAATAGTAATTTTATTGTTCATATTATAGTTGTAATTCCCTGGTAGAGGAGCAGAGAAGGCCTGACGGCCTTATCTGTACCAGGTTAAATAAATAAATACTAAATACTAAAAAAATATATATATATAGTTTCTTTGAAAAGAATGTCCATACCCGCTTTAAGAGGGGAGGTACATCACTGGCTTTAAAAAATTATGTGAAATTATTATTTTGTTTTTTGTATCTCAGCTACTATAAAATCTAAATGAACAAAACTTTTCATGCTTAATATAAATATTGCCAGAACAAAGATACATATTGCTTTTTTTAATATAAGAACTCTCTAGCACCACCAGAAAGAGTACGTTACATACTCGTTCTCAGGGGGCATTCCACATAAGTTAATGTTAATACATTTTATTAAGTAACAGAGTAAAAAGTAATAAAAGAAAAAAGAAGAATAAAAAACACATATCACAATAACTGAACTTTAAATTTTCTCCCTCAACAGCAATTTTTAATAGATTTTTTGAAATAAGGAGCATTAGCAAATTGTATGTTTGGGAATTTATCTATTATCATGTTATAAAGCCTTGGACCGAAGTTGCTACTGTGATTATATGCTACAGTTGTACTACACTTAGGAACTGTCAAGCATATGTTGTCTGATCTTTTGGTTTTATATTTATGTGAATATAAATTAAATATGTTTCAGTTTTTATGCACGAAATTCATTAATATATTGTTATAAATTTGATGGAAGTCAAATACTTTAAATTCTGAATACAGCAGCTCTGAAGGATAATCAAAAGGTTTATTAAGGCATATTTTTAATATTCTTTTCTGTAGCAGAA
Source organism: Periplaneta americana (assembly GCF_040183065.1). Lineage (NCBI taxonomy): Eukaryota > Metazoa > Arthropoda > Insecta > Blattodea > Blattidae > Periplaneta > Periplaneta americana. The sequence continues at coordinate 142,492,650 of NC_091129.1, forward strand.
TTATTGGCATGAGGGAGGTAAACTACATTAAGGCCTACACTTTATAAAACGCTATTCAGAATATTAAAATACCTTAAAAAAATATATAAAATTTGCTTATTTTTACAATCGTAAATCATTTACATAATAAAATATATAATTAATTAAATATATGCATGATTGTTTACTGAAATGTTTTAAAGCCCTACATCAAAAACAGAGTCTAGACTCTTTTACGTATTCCTTCAATATTTTTTTTCTTAATCGTTACCTGCAATATTAAATTTTCTAAAATTTTTTATTAAGAAAACGACCCCAGGAAAATTATTTATTCGTAATTGCGCCCGAGTGGCCAGAATTTGTATCAGCACATCTTTTGACATTATTGACATGGTTGTTGTTTAGTCAACTGTCCGAAGACAGGTCTCAACCTCACAAGTGATACCAAGAAGGCACCACTTATGAGGCAATAGGCCAGGAGATAATGGGGTAGGGTGGCCAGTTCCTTTCCCCCTCCATTACATACATCGCCGACTAGCTACATATTACACTAGTCAGACTTCAGATGCATACAAACAATTGTTCTTCCTCGGAAGAAAAACATTAACTTTTTACTTTGCCCCATGAGAATGTTTGCTGTTAGCCCATAGAGCAACAATATTTCACAAACGGAGCGTTGAAAGTGAGTTGCATTATTTGCATTAATTTTGCATCACCACCGTACAGTACATCGACATACTTTATGTACAGGGTGTTTCCGAGGTGGTGTTACAAACTTTCAGGGATGATGGCGTATGGCACATGTATCAATTTGAGATAAGGAACCCTGGTCCGGAAATGACTGAGTCGAAGTTCTAAGCAAAAATAGTTGTCTAGAAATGGAATTGTAATTTGGCACCACGTGCCCTCCTTCCCTTAATCTTTGGAACAGTCGTGGAAAAATAGTATGGGCCGGATGTATCCTACGTGGGTACTCGGCCCGATACAATCTGTGAGCTTGTCTACTGTTCCCAATGGGTCATCCGTATTCTAAAATCAGGTCTGCTTATTCCGCTCTCGTATACTCCTCCATTTCACTAGGACTGATCGACTGGACACTGCAACTTGTACACATACACTGCTGTCTACAGACGTGCATATCAGGACCGACCATGTCCGTTACACATTACGCTATCTGCATTGGTTTAGTATAGTTTCCTGTCCCCATCCCTCAGACAGCGCACTGAATGGAATACTGTAAGTAGACAACGTAAACAACGTCAGATGAATACAGTATGTGTAAGATGTACAGATAAATACACATAAATAAGGTGTACAGAGGAATAAAACTATTTCATATCCACACACCTATTTTTGCTTGTAATTTTCGACTCGGTCATTTCCGGACCAGGGTTCCTCATCTCAAATTAATACATATGCCCTTCGCCATAATCCTTGAAAGTTTGTAACACCACCTCGGAAACACACTGTAGATACTTGCTTCCTTTGATTTCTATACCAGTTTTTATATTCGTCTCCAACCTTCGTATGAGTATTTTTTCTTAACATAAAAATGCACAAGAGGGATAACCACTATATGTATCGCAGTTGAACGATACGCGAACGAAAATAATCCCTATAAATTATCTTTCTGGCATCCGAATTTCTATACTAAAAACAACAAAACGAGAATGGAATAAATATGTTAACGAATCGAGAATTACATGGAATTATCCTAGTTACATTTCATTATATTTAAGTATATTTTTTTCACTAGATCCTCTTTAACATTAATGACATTAGGCATTGAATTTCCATTAAATATAAAAGCGATATTAATACAGAATATGATATCTATAATCAGCTTAAGCATGCAGCAGCTTTTCTAAACAGTGCTTCAGAAATTCAGGAGTAATGGCATATAAAAGTGTTACTAATGAAACACTTGCAATCAATATAATCTCTGAAGATCAATTTTATAACCATGCCGTTATTTTTATTTGTATTTTAATCTTTTTAAGTAATATGTACCGATTTCATGCCCGAGATGTAATCCCACTATAATGTCGTTCGTATTTAAAAATTCATTTTGCTGTAATTTTCTGTTATGTTATCAGATCTACATGACGTATGGATTTATCTTTTACTTATAAAATCCCATTCTGTTCGTCGTATGTGTGAGCTGTTACTCTATTAAGTACCTAGCACCCATGCTCTTTCCTGAAACAGAATAAAGAATGTAAACCATAGAAAAAGTGATGTTCACATGGCAATAAACAAAAGAGGCACTGCCAAATCCGAAATTTTAAGATCATTTTAATATATTATTGCAATTAAGAAAGTGTTATTAGGCCTACTATAATAACGTTAATATTAAATGCACACATTTCAAGTTTAAAATTCGTTACACCAATAATTTATCTCATTCTGGAATATTTATGGGTCGACTATTTTTTTATAGTCTTGTTACCCCTTTTCTTATGTGATATTTTTATTGATCTACAGTGCGTTCGCTTCCCCCTGCGGCCGGCCAGCAAGCGCGGAGCATTAGTTAGCGACGTGTATCAATCCTCAAGCTTATCCTACTCATTTATTGTTATCACTTGAGTACTAACCTTGTTACCAAAAATGCTGAAAGTGGTGCCCATTTGCATTAATGCATTCTTGACATTTTCTGATAAAATTCCATTCACACGCTGAAGTTCTTCTTCAGTAACTGTCAAAATTTCTGTTCGTATATTGCTTTCCAGCTCGTCTATAGTGTGAGGATTATTTCTGTACACTCTATTACTCTGTACCAGACGTCTCAATAGGGCCTTCTCGGAGCACTTCCACCTCTCACTTTTTTAAAATGTAAGAGTGGAATAAGATGCGGGAACAGTTCGTGTATCTCCGGATGACGTAATTGACCGCGACGTTTGAATAGACATCTCAAACCGTTACGATGTAACAGTCAGTCATTGTGTTCATCTCCGAGGAAAGAATCTCCTTATTACCGCAAATGTATGAACAAATAAAAGCTTTCATAAGGAAAGCGACATTGTGGGAGTCGCAAGTTTTAGTGGATAACTGTTACCACTTCTTTAATCTAGAATTTTTACCTATTATTATTATTATTATTATTATTATTATTATTATATTATATTATATTATATTATATTATATTATATTATATTATATTATATTATATTATATTATACAGAAGGATTTGAGAAAAGAATTTGAGACCAGATTTAAGATTTGTATAATTCTAATTTTAAATAATTGTTTTTGAATTCCTAAGATGCTTTGGTTATTTTTAATTACTGAAAACATTAAGAAACATAAATTATTAACTATTATTGTAACGAGTATAATATATTGGCATATCATAACATTATGTACTTTGACAACCAACAAGTTTAACAATTTAATTATTATTTTGAATATAGTATAAACTTAAAAGAAAAGTGAGATACTAAAAACAATTTATTAGAAATGAAGTACTATTGTTGTTTAGTCAACTGGTCGAAGACAGGTCTGAACCTCACAAGTTACTAACAAGGTACTACTTATGAGGCAACTAGGCCAGGAGATAATGGGGTAGGGTGGCCAGTTCCTGGTGCTGAAATAATTACTTATGAAATTCCTTCCCAAAAACAATCGTCTATTGTGACAGTACAACACAAAAGTGGAGCTTTGTAGCATTTCTCCCGCGACAGTTACAACTTAGCTCGCTCACGCTTGTAACATAATCAACGATCGGCTATCTTCGGGTATTGCTCTTATCTCTTCAGCTGACTACGCTATCTACACTTGCTCTCTGTAACAACTTCTATGCGTTGGCCTTGAGACGCCTGCTCTATATTGTAGATAAACGAAAACTGTGTCTTCTACACTGACAAGCGTAAACTAACTGCTCACGGAAACCACCAGGCGTGGTCTTGAGACGTTTTTTTTAAGCGCTTCAGTAAAGCAAACTGATTGTTGAAACAGGACGCAATTAGGTCAGCTGACTGCAAAATGATGGACAGCTGTTGAGTGATTCTTAAGCACGGTCGGCAGCACGTTGGTAGGCTATATTATTGCTGCTCCGAGTGTTTGCTGTTCATCGCCCGGCCGCAGGGGGAAGCGAACGCACTGTATAATCTTCGGATCAAGAACCAGAGCTTTCGTTATTTAATAATTTCTCTACTTCGTCATTATATTTCTGTCTAGTGTACTGTATTACCTTATCAGAGTTTTCAGATTTCACATTTCAATAATTGTTTCCAAGTTTTTTTTAACAGTATAAGCATCTATATTTCTTAACGGAATTGTACATACATTTTATCATTTTAAAATTCTTATTGCTTCATCTTTTAGTTGGAATCTGCCTTAATATGTCTCGTAATAACAATATTTATTAATATTCTCATCTACAACCTTGTCTGTTCACCGTACATAAGACAATGGAATGGTTTTGTTTTATGCTGGTAATTATATTATGTATGTATGTATGTATGTATGTATGTATGTATGTATGTATGTATATACAGTATGTATGTATGTACAGATGTATGTACAGATGTATGTACAGTATGTATGTATGTATGTATGTATGTATGTATGTATGTATGTATGTACAGTATGTATGTATGTATGTATGTATGTATGTATGTATGTATGTATGTATGTATGTATGTAACAAAATTAAATTATGTTTTATTTAACGACGCTCGCAACTGCAGAGGTAATATTAGCGTCGCCGGTGTGCCGGAATTTTGTTCCACAGGAGTTCTTTTACATACCACTAAATCTACTGACATGAGCCATCGACGTCGGCCGGGATCGAACCCGCAACTTCGAGCACAGAAGGCCAGCGCTATACTAACTACGCTACCGAGGGCGACTGTATGTATGTATGTATGTATGTATGTATGTATGTATGTATGTATGTATGTATGTATGTAATTTTTTTAAAATTAATTGGTGAATAATTCAGTCGTTAATATTCCTTTTAAGTTTTTTTATTTTTAACGAGGCTCGCAACTGCAGAGGTTATATCCATGTCGCCGGTGTGCCGGAATTTTGTCCCGCAGGAGTTCTTTTTACATGCCAGTAAATCTACTGACATGAGCCTGTCGCATTCAAATACACTTAAATGCTATCGACCTCGGCCGGGATCGAGCCCGCAACCTCGAGCATAGGAGGCCAGCGCTATATGAGCTATACATCTAGGGCAATTGTATGTATGTATGCATGTATGTATGTAGAGATACGAAATTAAAATATGGAGTGAGTCTTGAAGGAAATTCACCTGTATTTAGGAAACAATTTCGCACGACTGTCCACAAGTAACATGTGTCAGGGGCTCTTATCTTTATTATTTTAGCAATTCGATCCTAAGTTTCCAGATTAAAGCCTGTCTGAAAGAGATGAATTTATTATAAAACGATATCATAACAACATCTATACAATGTCTTTCTTTTTGACCGAAATAATCTGTAGGTCGCTTGTCTTGGATTTACAGCACATAAAAGAAACCTGTCTCTAATGTAAGATCCCATACAAAATTTGTCGGCCATTTATCATCCATGTTGAATTTTATTTCGACTCTGAATAACCTCTGAAAGCGTTATTTTCGTCATTATTTTACAAAGTTTTACCTTCCTATATTACAACGTTCAGAACTACCTGTACATATTTTCACATAATATTCTTTTTTGCATGATCGTGTTTTTGTTGTATTTACAGCTATTGTTGTTAGACCTTGAAAGTTATAATTTCCACACAGAAACTGGTTGCTATGGAAACCATTCTTCATAACATAAAATTGTACTGAAATATACTTATTACAGTGCCCTTTTTGTTACTTAGTTACCATTACAGTATAGTTTTGCGAAGGCTTTGGAATAATATTGCTCTAAATTTTCAACGCAAAATATATTGTATTTGCAATTTTAAAATTATGACCATACAAAAAATGTTGTACAATACATGTTTGTAAAGTGCATTATAAAATCTCGAAAATTGAAAAACTCATTCTGCTCGTTTTTCAAACTTTTCCTCGATATTGTAAAAATCACGTCCCAATCTTGTATCGTAATAATTATTTGCTATTATACCATAAGTACTTATCTAGATTGTAACACTTACTCGCATATTCTTTCAGTAAAATGTTGTTACGACTTCTTATTGCAAGGCGTTTTCTACTTAATAACGAGGCTTCGGCCTAGGGACATAGAGTAACCAGTATGAGGTTTAGAGCACACGGAGTATAAATGACGTCATGACCCGTGTGCAGTCACCCGACTGCAACAGCACAGGTGGGTTCGTAAAGTGCATTACCGTTATGTGTGGGCCTATTGCTGCTTGGCTGCGGTACGTGTAACAGGCTTCGGCGTAGGGACACCTGATTGAAGGTTACAACTCACGTTAATACTTCATTGGTGGACAATTATTGTCTACACTAGGAATGTACTGTACATACTGCATCTGTACAGAGTGAAATATATTTTGTGCCGTACTGTGACGGACTGTTTACATGTTGAGACACGAAATAACGGCGCTCCATCTCCCACTCCACTCAACTAACACAACACTATTGTCCGTGCGTTCTGAACTTCATGCGTTTCTGTGCCCAGGACCGAAGCAGAATAACTTAGACTTTAAATTCTCAAAAAATGATTCTGACGTCTATTAAGAAAGTGCGCCCTTCAGTCTGTGTATTTCGAACTTCAGTCAGAAAGACAGGATTTGAGGGCGAGATTATAAAATACTACTTTCTGGAGGGGAAGAAAACAAAGAGAGGGATGACGCTTATGATAATAAAAACATCATCAATGTGTTAAACAGGGCAATATGTAATCCAAACAACATCTCAATGCACGGCGTGATGTTATTTCGCTATAAAATGTCAGGCTATTGTGGTGTAATTGATGTTTCCTACATAATGTCACAGACAATATACCTTTCATAAAAGTTGTGTAACGCTATGTTCTCGCCGTGTTGAACTAATATTACCACTTGGATAATAAATTGGCCTAACTCAAGCCTCGTTATGAATGTTCGAGCGTATGGAATTATGAATTGGGGCGTAACAGCAACTCTAAAAACACGGAGACGAAAATTGCAATAAATCTAAATCTCATAATAGGCATCGCTTAACCCGTACTTAACTCAGCGTTGGTCAATGTTTCTGAAAATCCGAATGAATATATAAAATAAGGAGAGGAATTTAAAAAACAAAACTTCCTACGTGGTCTCTACTGGGAGGCAAGAAGAATAATGGCTTAAATGCTCTCAAATTCAGCCACTGAAGAACAACCTATAAATATAAGGTTGGGCCAAATTTCGATACTCCGTTCCTTACCACACAAGTGGGTTCGGAAATGATTTGTTTCTGATATACGATAGGCGTATGCTACAGTTCGGGTCAGCTTACTTCATACGGTAAGGGTGAAACATAACCATTTTCCACCATTACTACCAGAGTGCTGCATTGGAGTTAAATCGCTCCCTTGAACTCGGTCGAGTGTCGAGATACAATCGGTCGTGATACGCTCGTAATAAATAGAAACACAGTACAAGGTCATCTCACCGACATGTCTTATCTTGTACGGAAGGCGACAGATAAGATCACATATGTTTTGCTCAAACGGTAAAAATAAGGCTTTATTTTCTGCGTTTATGACAAACGTTTAATGGAATAATCAATGGAACGTACCAAAACAGTAACATGAAGTTATAAATAAAATTGTAGGAAAAACTTCGATATACAGTTATTATTCCTAATTAATAATTATTCAATATTTGATTTACCACATATATAATATGATAGGTCAATACATAGTGTCCCGCCTATATACTGCGACAATGTAGAAACGTTTTACAAAATATTATTGATATAGCAATAGATTAATAACAATATTAGTACAGATATAACATCACAGAAAATATAATAAACCGAATAATCATGCTGCACAACTGTTACAGACGCAAAGATTGATACACTAATTATTAGAGATTATTATTATTATTATTATTATTATTATTATTATTATTATTATTATTAGAAAACTTGATACACTTCTTGCATTATCGTGATTGTGTTCTCCGTTTATAATAATTACAACAACATCTATCGGATGTGGCAAAAACAAAATCACTCCTGTGTGGGGGGGAAAAAAAACATTTACCTACAACATATATATTACATTTTAAAGTAAGTTTTGTAGTTGTACTATGGAGAAGTTAGTTAAAACACTGCAAAGTTTTGAAATGATAAACATCTATGATGTTACTACACAGTTCATCACTGTAACAAGAACGAATGTCTAACGCTCGGCTTATACCGTTCGAGGATTTATCGCTCGTGACAATTTTACCCATCATGCATGTGCACTACCTATCGGATTATGCTATGAACTACTTGGCGCTCGAACGAAAACGTCCGATGCAGATCTCTGATTACCACATATGCTAGTGGATTGTGGTGATTTTCTAGTTTGTAGGTTGAATTTTCTTTTACCAACTTCGTTTCGAATTTTGACACTGACAAATACTACAAATGGGTGTGATTTTGTAACTAGTATGTTGGCAGCTGAGACAAATGTTGTCGGTACTGGAGTTACATGTAATTAAAATGGTAATAGGCCTATATTTCTGAGTCGGTTACTGGAAGCTAGTGTTGCTCATCGGACGAATACTACTGACGGGGGGATCGGATGTTACGAATAAAGCTCTCCTCCGGTTATCTCCGATACCACCGTAGGTAGTAGGGAGAGCATACGAAGGGATTCGGAGCTCCGGAGGTAAGCGACGGAATTCTCAAGGACGACCGGCAGGTCGACCGAACGACGAAACTGAATAGTTTAAGTTCTACCTCCGGGTTCCCTCTAGTGAGAGGATACGATCCGACATCGGGATGGGAATCCGGTGTGGCTTAGTGGATAGAGCAGTGATGACAAAGCAAGCGCATTTTTCTGACCTTGACGTCGTGCGCGGGCATCAAGCGCTAAGTATGGAAAGAGGACGGGTTGTGTATATGAATAAGCAACCTGTTGGATTAGGAAAACAGTGGTGCACAAACTTTCAACGAAACGTGAAATTTTATGTCGTTATTTTTATATGGCTTCTTTCTGTTTAATATTATCTATATTGTCTGTAAAGCAAAAGTACGAATACCAATTTCTTAATATTGCAGTTATGTTTTAAATCTTAATAACATAATAAAGAGTTAAGGAGGAATATTCACATAAATTCCAATAGTATTACAACTATACTGTATTAAGTGGATGAAACACATCATTCATAAAGAAAGTGATATTCAAAAGAAAGAGACTGAGCATGACATGATAAGTTGGAATTTATATTGATGGTATCTTTAGCCTTACAAAAGTAATCAATAAACTAATCAAAACAATATTACAGTACAAAGCAAAGTTACCTAGGTACTGTATCTGTTTTAAGTGTAACTAATATTACATAACAAAACTCTTATCGCATTATGCGTTTAAGGTGATATTGGTGAGCAACTTCCTATCATCAGAATATTAAATTATTTTCTCGAAATCTGGTGAAGCTATAGAGCTGACATTCTTACAACACATGGGCACGTATCTTTTGCTTATTATGTAACAGTAGTTGCTTTGTTAATTCATTTCCTTACAAACAATTTCCATGCGAAAATTTTCAATACACTATCTTCAGTAATACGTATTTACGGTATATTAGATTTACGAAAATATTCTGTAAGGCTACTAAATAAATAGGTCTATATCTGAAAATTTCACTTTTCTATTAAAAAAGTTGAGAAAATATTTATTTTGAATACAAAATGTAAACTTGTGAAAAATGAGCATTAAAATTAAAAATTACATTCTTATAATGCACTTATACTTCTCAGACAAATCTAAAAATTAACATGGATACAGTTTTAATAAGTTCTCTTCCCTTTATCCATTGAATCAGTGCTGGCCATCCCTGAATATAGCTCGACCAAGTGGCATATCCTACCTCTTTCGTCTGTCTCTTTCCTTTCCGCTGTAAAGCGCTCAGGCTCTCCTGAGCTCTAAAGCGCGCGCTTGCTCCTATGGGCATCAATTGACATGACTGGGATAGAGCGTCAGCACGTAGAGCTGAAAACCCCTGTTCAAATCCCGGTGTCGGAGAGAATTTTTCTCTTCCACTCTTCCATCATTAATTTAGTTAGTTTGAATGTGCCACGAAAATGTTTACCTTTGCACAGTTTCATAGGTTCTATAATATAACGTCCAACGTTTGGGGCTAGACTGTGTGTCTTTCCATCAGGAAGGCCAGGAAAGAAAACCTATGTATTCAAACTTGTCCAGAGACTGGAGATTAGCTTTAGGTAACAGATTCAACAAACAAGTTTCCCTGTTTCTTACCTTTCCAGATGATGTATCTGATATATAATTCCAAAACATTGGATGTCCTCATATCCATAAAGAGATAGGCCTAGAAAAAATAATAAAATTGCGTCTGTTATTAATTATAGAATCGCTCTAGAAGTGTGTTTCAGGACACGAGATTCCACCTTCAGAATGATTCTCTTGTCTCCCAGAATTATCTGAATTAAAGCAAGGAGATGCACTATCAACTTTACTTTTTAACTTTGCTCTAGAGTATGCCATTAGGAAAGTCCAGGATAACAGAGAGGGTTTGGAATTGAACGGGTTACATCAGCTGCTTGTCTACGCGGATGACGTGAATATGTTAGGAGAAAATCCACAAACGATTAGGAAAAACATGGGAATTTTACTGGAAGCAAGTAAAGAGATAGGTTTGGAAGTAAATCCCGAAAAGACTAAGTATATGATTATGTCTCGTGACGAGAATATTGTACGAAATGGAAATATAAAAATTGGAGATTTATCTTTTGAAGAGGTGGAGAAGTTCAAATATCTGGGAGCAATTGTAACAAATATAAATGATACTCGGGAGGAAATTAAACACAGATTAAATATGGGAAATGCCTGTTATTATTCGGTTGAGAAACTTTTATCATCCAGTCAATTACTTCAACCATTAAAGGGTCTGTGGCAATTCTGAAAAATCATTTATACGGAATATCATAATACCCCCCCCCCCTTTTCTATTCGTTAGTGTGTGATTGTTACAAATATATGTACAAATTTATTATTTCTTAAACTTAAGCTCCTAGTTCACATTTAAATTTGGCTCATCTATCTTACTGTAATCATTACTATTCTTATATGTGTGTTATTCTGTGTTTTTGGCAACCCAGGATGCCTGGGCAGACTATTTCTTGAAATAAATTATATATACCGGTTGTTCTTTATGGTTGTGAAACTTGGACTCTCACTTTGAGAGAGGAACAGAGATTAAGGGTGTTTGAGAATAAGGTGCTTAGGAAAATATTTATGGCTAAGAGAGATGAAGTTACAGGAGAATGGAGAAAGTTACACAACACAGAACTGCACTCATTGTATTCTTCGCCTAACATAATTAGGAACATTAAATCCAGACGTTTGAGATGGACAGGGCATGTAGCACGTATGGGAGAATGCAGAAATGCATATAGAGTGTTAGTTGGGAGGCCGGAGGGAAAAAGACCTTTAGGGAGGCCGAGACGTAGATGGGAGGATAATATTAAAATGGATTTGAGGGAGGTGGGATATGATGGTAGAGGCTGGATTAATCTTGCTCAGGGTAGGGACCAATGGCGGGCTTATGTGAGGGCGGCAATGAACCTCCGGGTTCCTTAAAAGCCAGTAAGTAAGTAAGTAAGTAAGTAAGTAAGTAAATCTATTGAGATATATACTGAATTATTTCAATTATTCCATTGACATAAATATGGTACGTTGTGGCATTTAACTCAAGTTCTCTTCAGTTGTCCGGTGAGTGTTTCACTTCTATTCTCTCTCTTATATTCATTACTGTGAAATAGACAACTGCGAAGAAATTTAATCAAATGATTCATTCTTATAACATAATTATGTCAGTGCCAAATTTATCGCAGTTGTCTTAATTTGTGGGTCTCAGAATAAATACATTTCAGACTGAGTGAATTGTGTTTGAAGATGTTTTTGGAAAATAATAATTTCTATAACTGTCTCACAGACTCTCAGTTAATTACACAATCACTTTAACGTTCCAATTACGCTGCTGCCAATAGAGTTGAAAATAGAAAACAAATTGAATGTGAAGTCTGGATATGGAAATTCCTTAGAACAGAAAATTTAACACAATCTATTATGTGTACGCTTATCCCTGAATGTGAATGTGACGTAATTGCATGTTTATGAAGAAGCCTTTTTGAAGTCATTTCTATAGAAATAACTCACTTCGTTAGGGGGATTTTTACCAATTATAATTTTGTGGGTTTTCAGATTCTTCAATTGAAGGCGCCGCTAGTGTATTTGTAACAAAACTTTCCGTGACATTAATTTGAGAAAAGTTTTCACGTCCTACTATAACAAGTGTTAAATTTCAGTAACGTATGATTTTAATATTACATTTTCCATATGCCTGAAATCATTAAGCTTAAAACATGCTAGAGTACGGCACTGTTCTATACGAGAATAAGATTCCATTTCTCTAAAATATTAAAAACGGTGCTAAATATATTAATTTATTCACTCGTAAGTCTATACTGGATTCCTCTGTCTTTCCTTCTGTTTCATTGTTCATCCGTCCGCCCCTTCGTCTATTTATTCACACACGTGCTTATCACACATAACATAACATAACATAATGTGACATCGTGGGGTAACGGTTAGCCTGCCTGGCTGTGAAACGAGCGGGCCCGTGTTCGAATCCTGGTTGAGATTTTTTCTGGGGTTTTCCCTCAACCCATTAAGAGGAAATGCTGGATAACTTTCGGCGCTGGATCCTGGACTCATGTCGCCGACATTATCACCTTCGCATCATTCAGACAATAGATAGCCGCTGCAGTTGATAAAGCGTCGTAAAGTAACCCACTTAGAAACATTACATTATGCAACATAACATTGTATAGGGCTTTGCCTGTTATGTTCAATAACAAGTAAATAAATAAAGATTAATAAAACAGATACATACATACAAACGCAACAACATATGCGGTAGAAGGGATTTAATTTTCTCTTTTCTTAACTGCAGTAGATATCCATGAACTTGATGAGCACGTAGATTCACTTTTATGAGCTACAGCATATTATATCTGTGTATTAACTGTTTATTTAAATATATGAAGAGTCCACTGCAAGAATGATGGATGTCACTTTCTTGTCGAAAATGAACCAAGACTGTCAATGCATAGCTTAAGTCATATAGAATGTACATAGAGAGTTATATGGCATTAACACTGAAAGTCATTGTCCAGTAATGATCGGAAAATCACAGTTAGGGAAGAGTCGGGTAGTATCGGACATAGGGTAATATTGGACAGTGAGTTTCTTTCATCTACCATACGATGATAGTACCAGATTCACATGGTTACGTTTCTATGATGTCGCATAGAGAAACGTAACCATGTCATTCAGGTACTACCATATGGTGGTAGATGAAATATACGCACTGTCCGATATTACCCGATGTCCGATACTACCCGACTCTCTCCTAAGCTTTGAGCGCTAAGCATTTCAAACTTTCAATTACTTCTCCTGCAAAATGTATTCCAAATGACATCCATCATTCTTGCAGTGGACTCTTCGTATGTATATATGTATATTTATTATCATCAAAATCTTGTACAATTTGTATATCATTCGTTAATGATGGTCCTGTTGTATTTCTGTTTTCCAGAAAACCATATTTAACTACATTTTACTATTAATGACTATTACAATATATTCCATACTATAGACAATAATTCTAGTTATTTATTAATAAAAATTCTTTCCCTTTAATTAATATTTCTTATATACGTATGTTTATACCCTTGTTTACCTTTCCCATTTTTTCTTTACTATGTACAAAACTCTTCCGCGTTCCGTCAATTTCCTTCCGTTTACTGTTCTATACAATTTGCTATATGCTATTTCCATTTCATCTCACAAATTCTTAAAAATTCCCTGCAGATTATACAATTTCATTTATACCACTCAGAAGGCCTTAATTAGGGATATGCTAATTTTCAATAAAATATTTTATTTATAAGTATAATTTTATAGTCATCCTCTAAGATTTTATTTTATAATTGAAAATCAATGTTGCTTCATTATTACATTTTATTTTTATAACAATATTCATATTTAATTAATTATATTTATTTGCTATTAATTTCCGGAACCTCGTGGTCATCCTTAATTAAGGACGGACGAGTTATTTCTCTCTCTCTCTCTCTCTCTCTCTCTAATGCCTTCTGAATAAATATTTTTCTTTGAATATTCCAATTGCACTTTTTAAAATAAACATATTTTATCAAAGTGAATTAAATAATATGTTATTGAAAGGATTAAAATTTGAATATTCACAATTGAAAATGGGTTAATACTGAAATATACAAAAATATATTTCGGACCCCTTTCAACTCCCTTTCATTTAGAAATGTTTGTAAGTTTTTTTTTTGTCTCCATATATTACCGTTTCTAATATCAGATTATAAAAATGAATTGCGAATAGGCCTACTTGTTTCACACGTGAAGATTGTAAATGGACACAGCCTATGTATGTACACATCTATAAATAAAATAAGTATCTTAATAAATAAATTATGTAAATTACAATAATACAATAAATCACAATAAAAACAAAATTATTTATAATGAATTCTTGCTTCATGGCACTTGGGGGGCAACGAAAGGTAGCGAAATCCGGATGCGAAAGCCAGCTATAACGTCTGGGAGGATCATCGTGCTAACCACACGATATTTCCATTCTGGTTGGATGATCGTCCACCTTTGTTTAGGCATGTGGGCGTGAGGCCAGCAGCCGGCTGGTGGGTCTAGGCCCTTCACGGACTGTAGCGCCACGGGTTATATATTGACTGTTTCATGAGTTTCTGGTGTTGTGGAAGAGAAGGCCTGATGGCCTTAACCACACCAGAATAAATAAATAAATAAACAAAAACAAACAAATAAATAAATAGATAAATAAATAAATAAATGAAAAATAAATAGATAAATAAATCGATAGATAGATGGATGGATGGATGGATGGATGGATGGATGGATGGATAGATAGATAGATAGATAGATAGATAGATAGATAGATAGATAGATAGATAGATAGATAGATAGATAGATAGATAGATAGATAGATAGATAGATAGATAGATAGATAGATAGATAGATAGATAGATAGATAGATAGATAGATAGATAGATAGATAGATAGATAGATAGATAGATAGATAGATAGATAGATAGATAGATAGATAGATAGATAGATAGATAGATAGATAGATAGATAGATAGATAGATAGATAGATAGATAGATAGATAGATAGATAGATAGATAGATAGATAGATAGATAGATAGATAGATAGATAGATAGATAGATAGATAGATAGATAGATAGATAGATAGATAGATAGATAGATAGATAGATAGATAGATAGATAGATAGATAGATAGATAGATAGATAGATAGATAGATAGATAGATAGATAGATAGATAGATAGATAGATAGATAGATAGATAGATAGATAGATAGATAGATAGATAGATAGATAGATAGATAGATAGATAGATAGATAGATAAATAAATAATAAATAAATAAATAGATAAATAAATAAATAGATAAATAAAAATATAAATAAATAGTTAAATAAATAAATATAAATAAATAAATAGATAAATAAAAAAAAGTAAAAAGGTAAAGGTATCCCCGTACCATGCCATGAAGGCACTTGGGGGGGGGGCATGGAGGTAGAGCCCCATTCTTTCCATGACCTCGGCATTAGAATGAGGTGGTGTGGTCGGCACCACGCTCAGACCGCCTTTTACCCCCGGGAAAGACCCGGTACTCAATTTTATAGGAGGCTGAGTAACCTCGGGGCCGTTCTGAAAGTTTGGCAACGAGAAAAAATCCTGTCACCACCTGGGATCGAACCCCGGACCTTCCAGTCCGTAGCCAGCTGCTCTACCAAATGAACTACCCAGCCGCCCATAAAAAATAAATAGATAAATAAATAAATAAATAAATGAAATAAATAAATAGATAAATAAATGGATAAATAATAAATAAATAGATAAATAAATAAAAAATAAATAAATAAATAAATAAATAAATAAATGAGTCTCTGCACATTGCAATAAGTAACTAAAAATTTTAAGTGTTTCAAACGAGAAATTTCTCCTTCTTTTTTTATGAAACACATTTTCGTCTTTCTTAATGAATTGCTTGCTACCAAATCTTTCTCTTATTAGAGCACTGATTTCCAAGCGCCTAGCTTTGTTTTGTTTTGGCATATTCGCTGAACAGCAGGCCTGAAGAGTGTACGCTGCGCTATACCCCATACATACATACATACATAGCTACAGCTGCGGATTGCTCGGAGCCTTGAGGTAACCAAACCCAGGAGTCTATTTATAACACTAAAGGAATATTATAAATCAGCACGATAAAGCTTAACATAGTAGATATATAGGAAATATAGTAGATTCATGAAATTGTAATCAATTAGTTATTTAGAGATCTAGTAACTAATAATTTAATAAATTAGAAATACGTATATAGCTGAAAAAATTCGGTAAATAAGATACGAGTAAATACTTCCTAAGTATTAAGACATGCTCTAATTGGATAACTATATCGTTCTTCCCAAGTGTATTTACATCTTCCAAATGAAAAGTAAATATTGAATGCCACTGATATACTTAAATCGTGTATTAAAAATAACGAATTGAGTGATATATTCAACGAAACTGGTCTCATAGCTATTCCAGCAGCAAATATTGATGCTACTACTAACGATTTCCAACCACCAACTAAACAAATCATTAAACAGGAAATTGAACCGATTTTCCATTAGTTTTTAAGCTATTTGCATTTGGCAGTACATTTTTTGTCGTCAACCACGTTCTCCTTGGAACGTTTGTACATTTCAAACATGCAATTTTGTAACCACGGGATACGACAGTACCAAAGATTTAATAAATCCACAAACTCTGAAATAGTTCCAGTAGTCCTCAATAGGTGACACTATTACTGACATGGGTAAAAAAGTGTTGAGGAAAATGATGATGCAGATTAAGTATAAATTATTCTTATAGCTGACAGTACCAGTGGTTTCTCGCAGAACCTAGTGCTTTTTGTAATCATTAGAGGGCAATGAAATTTTTAATTCTATAATGCGGGTATATTTATATACTATTGGCGACACTGATTTTTCTTCGGCATCTATTCATAAAAGCAATAACTAAAGAATACAAACTTACACGATCACTATCGATTAGTAGGGATCAGGTATCTTTGAACGTCAGTGTACTAGAGAGCTGCAGAATAGGAATTAGAACCGACTTGTCACAGAATATCTCAATATTCGAGCGAATGCTCAACTTTCAAGCGGTTACTCCTAAGATTTTGCGGGCTAGACAGAACACCAAGCGCACTTCATCATATCGAACACTGATATTTTCTGAGAACACAAACGCAATAATAATTATTATTGAAGACAATTAATTTTAATTAAATAATATGTTTGCTTGAAATAGACCTGCAACTGAGTGGACACGACAATGCACAGTATTTGTCTTTCTATTATTTTGAACTTGGAGTAATTTCGTAATTATTTCATATTAATACAAAATTCTACACCAGTAATAGCAAAGGAAATAACCATAATGAATAATGCGAAATATATTATGTAAATAGATGCAAAATTATAATCATAATTAATTATACATTCATTTCAAAGTAATGTTTAAATTTTAAACTCAAAATGTAGGCCTATACCGCAATAAAATAGTCGTTCATATATGCAGGGCTTTCATTTCAAAACTTCACAGTCTAAATAACAATTATTTAAATTGAATTCAATTTAAACAAAAAAAAAAAAAAAAACACGTCAATTTAGATATTGAGGGGGAAGTCTGAAATCAGGCTTAATTGCATTTTAGATTTCACCCACACCTCCAACCACCTCACTTTGAAATTTTAAATGACATCCCTACATCTATATACTTAAATATGAAAGAGTATTCAATTGTTTATACACCTTATCTATTTGTTTTCACATCTTTTGTTTTCTATCGTCGCCTGGCAACCTGGATCCTTGTTACTGTTAGTTGATTTTAGAGTGGAAACACAACTTATTTTGTGTAATTTCCTAAATTTAATCAATAAGGATGATTTATGTGCTCTCTTGAAGGGAAAGACTATTTTAAAATAATTTAATTCACAAACACAACTATTACATGAAATGCTGAATAAGTTTTTGTAGCGTTATTCTCTTCAGCGCTAATCAAGAATAACAACAATCCAGGTGGCGAAGCGACGATAGAAAACAAATGAATGAGGTGTATACACAATTGAATACTCTTTCACATTTAAGTATAAAAATATAGGGGTGTCATTTGAAATTTCAGAGTGGGGTGGCTGGAGGTGGGGGTGAAATCTAAAATTCAATTTAAGCCTGGTTTCAGACTTCCCCCTCAATATCTAAATTGACGTGTTTTTTGTTTAAATTGAATTCAATTTAAATAATTAGTTATTTAGACTGGGAAGTTTTGAAATGAAAGCCCTGTATAATGCTTTTAATTGCTCTGAGCAGATGCATTATTATTTCATCAAGGAATCATTTTAAGAAGATAGAATGTTATCTTTAACAAAAAAGTACTTCCAGGTTTCTCATAATTGTAGTTTTCATGCTGCATGTTGTTGCTTTTAATGATACCCAACTGTAATATCTGAATGACTCAATGCGATCTGCCTTTTATACCCCAGAGCCGTCCACCACAAAGAGCGGGGAAAAAAATTGAACATTCGTTAAAAGAAAGACAGGCAGTCTGCAAGACGGAAGAGCTTTGCATGCTGCCTACATCGAAAAGCGTTCATTATAATTTCCCTTTAACAGAACTCAACGAAAGTTAATCTGTTGACAATCTTGGAATGTTATCCAAAAATTTTCATGACAAGAAAGACAATGCTTATTATGATGATGATACAACTGAATGCATCAGGTTAATTCGTAAATTTGTGTCTTAAGAGGATGGTATTTTTAAAACTTTTTTTCCTATTTGATGTAAAATATTAATTTTTTGTATGTAGAGAGCTCATAGCTGTAGCAACTCAACCAAATATAAATATTTTGAAAAAAAAAATTATTTGGGAGCCCAGATTAAAAAAAAATATATACCCAATGTAGGATTTTTACTAAAACCGATATATCTAAACCATTTTTAAAGAGAGATTCAAACAATTTTTGCAATGAATAATTTCGAGGGAAAAATTGTTCCGGAGCCGGGTATCGAACCCGGGACCTTTGGTTTAACGTACCAACGCTCTACCACTGAGCTACTCGGGAACTCTAACCGACACCGATCCAATTTTTCCCTCTATATCCACAGACCTCAAAGTGGGCTGACAACCGTCAAGCAACCAACTTCGAGTGCACACTAACTCCGTGTGACTTAAATTGTGGTTTTCTGTTAACGAACAGTGACGTGTATTATGCAAATCAAGATTTCAGGTATAACTCCCTGTAAAGTTGATTTGAATAATTTCGAGGGAAAAATTGTTCCGGAGCCGGGTATCGAACCCGGAACCTTTGGTTTAACGTACCAACGCTCTACCACTGAGCTACTCGGGAACTCTAACCGACACCGATCCAATTTTTCCCTCTATATCCACAGACCTCAAAGTGGGCTGACAACCGTCAAGCAACCAACTTCGAGTGCACACTAACTCCGTGTGACTTAAATTGTGGTTTTCTGTTAACGAACAGTGACGTGTATTATGCAAATCAAGATTTCGGTGTCGGTTAGAGTTCCCGAGTAGCTCAGTGGTAGAGCGTTGGTACGTTAAACCAAAGGTCCCGGGTTCGATACCCGGCTCCGGAACAATTTTTCCCTCGAAATTATTCAAATCAACTTTACAGGGAGTTATACCTGAAATCTTGATTTGCATAATACACGTCACTGTTCGTTAACAGAAAACCACAATTTAAGTCACACGGAGTTAGTGTGCACTCGAAGTTGGTTGCTTGACGGTTGTCAGCCCACTTTGAGGTCTGTGGATATAGAGGGAAAAATTGGATCGGTGTCGGTTAGAGTTCCCGAGTAGCTCAGTGGTAGAGCGTTGGTACGTTAAAGCAAAGGTCCCGGGTTCGATACCCGGCTCCGGAACAATTTTTCCCTCGAAATTATTCAAATCAACTTTACAGGGAGTTATACCTGAAATCTTGATTTGCAATTTTTGCAATGTACTTGCAAAAGTATGCTCTACAATCTGTCTGTAACAGAATTTTGATATTAGTCCCTACGTTTGTAAAATAAACAATTAAAATTTAATAACACTTTTTTTATTTCCTTTTTCGCAAACAAACGGGCATATTTTAAAAATGAAATCTATTAACAAATTTCTGTTACAGAGAAAAGTTTCCTAATAGTCTAAAGAATGTGTGTTCTGTATTTCATGCATGTATCTTTAATAGTTCAGAAATTATATCCATTTTTATCTGGCAATGTAGCAAAAAAAAAATTATGTTACCGGAAACAAGGATAAAGAGGTCATGTGACTTAAAAATCCATAGCGCATGAAGTTTAAAAATGGCTTCTCAACATCTGATAAGGGCACAAATACCCATAAAATGTTATACAATGCATTCCATACATATCACAGAGTATTCTAAATAAAAACAATTTTTTTTGGAAATTTACTCATTTTTCACCAAAAAATATCTTCCTCTCCCCTTAACAAATTAACGATTACAATTTATATCAAAGTTACCAGGAACGAAAGTGGCGTAATATTAAACGGGGCCGGGCCCAGGTTGTGGTTTCCATGGTAACGGGCTGGTCAGGTCAGACGGACCGTACCACATCTCGTAACTCTGCGGTGGTCGCCTCGAAAAGTGAAATCTCCCACTGGGCTCAAAACAAATCATAACTTAGTGAACCGCACGGATACTGGCCTGCCAGGTAAGGGAACGTCGGACACATGCTTTCATATATCAAGGCTTTATAGCCGAGATAATCCTTTTATATGCATACACGGCTCATATTTACAGCAATTAGGATAATATGCTCCGCTTACTTCTCGTATGAATTTGCAAGAGAGGAAAATATTGTAATATAGCTTGTTTCATTGTACATTTTATGTACTACAAGAAAAAAAATAGAAGTTACTGTTGACAGAATAAGCTACTGTACATAAGCGATAGCGAGATAGCATCAGATTCCTGAGGTTCGAGGTTTGATTCACAAGATTACTTCTTTTAACATAGTTTTTCAGTACTTCTGTTTTGTGGTAAATTATTGTTCCCAAATTCTATCAGGCGATTCGTTAGTTGGTTGTTTATTTCGTTATTCCGTTATTATAGTTTACCCGTCTGTTCTTTTTAATTTGCTAATCAAGATTTTTTGTATTCGACAGATATTGGAGAAAAAATGGGAGTATAAGGGTACAGTACATCATTTATTCATAGATTTCAAAAAGGCGGATGACTCGGTTAAGAGAGAAGTTTTATATGATATTCTTATTGAATTTGGTATTCCCAAGAAACTAGTTTGATTAATTAAAATGTGTCTTAGTGAAACTTACAGCAGAGTCCGCATAGGCCAGTTTCTATCTGATGCGTTTCCAATTCACCGAGGACTGAAGCAGGGAGATGCATTGTCACCTCTACTTTTCAACTTTGCTCTAGAATATGCCATTAGGAAAGTTCAGGATAACACAGAAGGTTTGGAATTGAACGGGTTTCATCAGCTTCTTGTCTATGCGGATGACGTGAATATGTTAGGAGAAAATCCACAAACGATTAGGGAAAACAAGGAAATTCTACTTGAAGCAAATAAAGCGATAGGGTTGGAAGTAAATCCCGAAAAGACTAAGTATATGATTATGTCTCGTGACGTGTAGCTCAGTTGGGAGAGCGCTGGTACGTTCAACCAGAGGTCCCGGGATCGATACCCGGCCCCGGAACAATTTTTCCCTTGAAATTATTCAAATCTGCTTTACAGGAAGCTTCACCTGAAAGACTAGATTTGCATAATATTTACGTCACTGTGTACGTTAACAGAAAACTACAATTCCAAGTCACACAGAGTCTGTGTGCACTCGATGTGGATCTCTGGCGTTTCGTCAGCCCACGCGAGTTGTGTGGATATAAAGGGAAAAGTTGAGATGGTGTCGGGTGGAGTTCCCGGGTAGCTCAGTTGGGAGAGCGCTGGTACGTTCAACCAGAGGTCCCGGGATCGATACCCGGCCCAGGAACAATTTTTCCCTTGAAATTATTCAAAAGTTTTTCTTTCTGCCGTTTTCAAATTACCTTAACTCCATAATTATGAACGTGACCCCATTTATTTATTTACATTTTTTGGTCCAAATAAACTCAGGAAACACCTCCATAAACCGGGGGAAAACTTCATGAATCACCCTGTATATTATGTAAATAATAACATATAAATGTTGATAATAATTTCTACAGACCTCTCGTTAATAATTTACTAACACTGATTGTGGAATATAAAGTTTTTAAATACCAGAGTGTCCTTAATTCAAAATGTGTGATTATTTATGTAAACGAAAGAAGAGTCGTTTGTCTTTGAATATCAGCAAATAAGAAAGCTAGAGAAGAAATAATAAGTTACAGCATCTAGATATAATGCATAACCGTCAGCAGTGCAGGAACTTGTGGAGAACAAAACCCTTCAAAGAACAATGGAGATATAGACAAAGATGCGGACACATGCCCCAAGCAACAGCAAAGTTAGTTTTAACCTTATGGCTATCTCTATACAACATTACAGTTCACAAAGACTGTACTGTGCAAGATACAGCTAACGGCGCCATCTGGATATTCAAACAAGTCTGCTCTTATAGGTGGAAAATGTAACTGATTCGTCCTTAACCTGCAAAAAACTAAAGGTCAAAGTACATACGCAATACGAATTGTACGAGATTTAGCTGTGTTACAGGTTTCTGGATTATGATTCAGTTTCTGTGTTTCTACCAAAAGACAAATTTACAATTTTTAAAACATTTAAAAATCACATACACTGCTCCGTCGATATAGGAGAAAGTCAATGTCTATCTACTTAAATATAACACGCGGAGCAAGTCCCCTGCAATCGGCAAGCATCATGTTTAGGTAGAGCTTTAAAGTCAAGGAATATTATGGACAGTAAAAAAACCTATAATACGGGAATGAATGTTTAAAAGTTGCTAATTCATTATAAAAAGTGAATCTGATACAACGTTAATACAAATCAATTTCATTTCCTAGAATATATCTATCTATAAGATAATATAATTATTCTTATTGAATTTGGTATTCCCAAGAAACTAGTTCGATTAATTAAAATGTGTCTCAGTGAAACATACAGCAGAGTCCGTATAGGTCAGTTTCTATCTGATGCTTTTCCAATTCACTGCGGGCTAAAGCAGGGAGATGCGCTATCACCTTTACTTTTTAACTTCGCTCTAGAATATGCCATTAGGAAAGTTCAGGATAACAGGCAGGGTTTGGAATTGAACGGGTTACATCAGCTTCTTGTCTATGCAGATGACGTGAATATGTTAGGAGAAAATACATAAATGATTAGGGAAAACACGGAAATTTTACTGGAAGCAAGTAAAGCGATTGGTTTGGATGTAAATCCCGAAAAGACAAAGTATATGACTATGTCTCGTGATCAGAATATTGTACGAAATGGAAATATAAAAATTGGAGATTTATCCTTCGAAGAGGTGGAAAAATTCAAATATCTTGGAGCAACAGTAACAAATATAAATGACACTCGGGAGGAAATGAAATGCAGAATAAATATGGGAAATGCGTGTTATTATTCGGTTGAGAAGCTTTTATCATCCAGTTTGCTGTCCAAAAATCTGAAAGTTAGAATTTATAAAACAGTTATATTACCGGTTGTTCTGTATGGTTGTGAAACTTGGACTCTCACTCTGAGAGAGGAACATAGGTTAAAGGTGTTTGAGAATAAGGTTCTTAGGAAAATATTTGGGGCTAAGAGGGATGAAGTTACAGGAGAATGGAGAAAGTTACACAACACAGAACTACACGCATTGTATTCTTCACCTGACATAATTATGAACTTAAAATCCAGACGTTTGAGATGGGCAGGGCATGTAGCACGTATGGGCGAATCCAGAAATGCATATAGAGTGTTAGTTGGGAGACCGGAGGGAAAAAGACCTTTGGGGAGGCCGAGATGTAGATGGGAGTATAATATTAAGATGGATTTGAGGGAGGTGGGTTGTGATGATAGAGACTGGATTAATCTTGCACAGGATAGGGACCGATGGCGGGCTTATGTGAGGGCGGCAATGAACCTTCGGGTTCCTTAAAAGCCATTTGTAATTAAGATAAGATAAAATAATAAATAAATCAACGAACTGACGAACAAACAAACAAATTTATTTATTTATTTATTTTTATTGCTAAAACCAAATAAACAAAATAAATAAGTAAACAAGCACGTAAGTAAATAAGTACGTATCGGCCTGTTTGACGCAGTTGGTATAGCGCTGGCCTTTTATGCCCGAGGTTGCGGGTTCGATCCCGGGCTAGGTCGATGGCATTTAAGTGTGCTTCAATGCGACAAGGCTCATGTCAGTAGATTTACTGGCATGTAAAAGAACTCCTGCGGGACCAAATTCCGGCATACAATAAGTAAAAAATGAAGAAAGAAATAAAAAAATAAAAATAAATAAATAAATACATAAGTAAATAAATAAATGAAGAGTCCACTGCAAGAATGATGGATGTCACTTTCTTGTCGAAAATGAACCAAGACTGTCAATGCATAGCTTAAGACATATAGAATGTACATACAGAGTTATATGACATTAACACTGATAGTCATTGTCCAGTAATGATCGGAAAATCTCAGTTAACCCTTTGAAGCACAAATCAATTTTTTTTGTTTTTCATATCATGGATCATTCCAAAGGTTCAATCAATTATTTTCAACATTTTAACTCTGCACATAATTTCAAAACACAGTTGGCACCTCTATGTATGCTCAAGAGGTGGTTCCTTGGTGGAATATCTGTGGCATAAAATTTAGAAAGAAAGAAAACGGTGGTTCTTCTGAGTAACGACTATGCTTCAAGGGATTAAGCTTTGAGCGCTAAACATTTCAAACTTTCAATTGCTTCTCCTGCAAAATGTATTCCAAATGACATCCATCATTCTTGCAGTGGACTCTTCAAATATTATCTTCAACTCTCCAGCAATATCCTTAATATCTGCGCCGTTTTCAAGGCATTCAATAATATCTTTGTCAGAAATACTCAGACGTAAACGTGTTGTGACATGATGCTTCACCGGTAAGCGGCGACTTGGATTCTCGTCATAGCAGGCCGCGTTGTACGGTTTTCTGCTTCCTTTAGACTCAAACGCATTGTACTAAATCGGTGGAGCAGTGTACTATCAGTTCTGCAGTTTGAGAAGCTCGTATAAGGTAATTCAAAAGGGAATAAGTTTTATATTTTACTGTAATTAATTTAATTTAAATTTAAGCTCACTAAAAGCGAAATGATTTTTATTTGTGAAGAAACAGTTCCACTACCATACTATTTTGTTTGTTTTTCGTAAATATATTAACATTTCTTTTGATCAGAATTGAAAGGCTAGTTTGTAAATTACTGAATTTATGATCACTCACTAATTAATATTCCTTTGAAAATGTCTTTCTTTATTTTGAAATATTGTATACTCACCTATATTATTACTATGAACAGAAGATGACGCACCTACCCATTTCGATAAAACATTAAGAGTTCATAACTAACACATTTGTCAATTAAACACTGATTTTTCCCATTCTTGACCTGTGCTTTCTCCAGATGCCAACTGAGAAGATTTTGAGGAACTTAAGGGTAAGTGTTTCTTAAAGTCATTCTATGACTAACGGAGAGCTAAAACATTCAATTATGGAAAAATTGTTGATAATTCACCACACTTACTGAACAATTATGTCCCTAATGTAGTTCAAAGTTTCTATTTGTTAAGAGCAGCATAGCGGACACATTCAAAATCAAAATCGAATTAAATACATTTCACTGCTTATGAATATACAGCAAATGTGTTTTTTTTTTATTTTATGTACATTTTACAAAATGTAACTTTCTTTCAATGATGTGTATATCAATAATTATTTTTTAATAGAACTGTAATTCTAAATCGCTGAAAAACAGAATAGACTTACAACTGGACAAATTAAATAATTTCCATAATGATCCTTGTCATTGAAATTTACTCGAAAATAAATTTACCGATATTCATAATTTTTATAATAATGCTGAAACTGGTCAGGAATAGAAAAAGGAATTGGCTGGGTCAATGACTGACAACAAACTGCCTACTGAAGGATGCACTGGATGGAATGGTGAGCGGGAGAAGAGTTCGGGGCAGAACAAGATATCAAATAATAGACGACAAAGAAATATGGATCATACGTGGAGAAAAAGAGGAAGGCAGAAAATATGAAAGATTGAAAAGTACGGGGTTTGCAATGAAAGGCCTGCCCTTGGACAGAACACCATGAACGTATTTATTTATTTATTTATTTATTTATTTATTTATTTATTTATTTATTTATTTATTTATTTATTTATTTATTTATTTATTTATTTATACAAGGTATATGATGAAGTCAGCTTCTAAATACTGGTTTTAGGAACCAAATTCGTATAATTCTTGAACAATATTTTCAATTATTTCATGAAATAAGAGAGTGTTCTGCTAAATCTTTACCAGATTTTGAGAAACTACACAAGTCAAACATACATATTGAATCATAATATTCTACTTAAAAATATTATTATTATTATTATTATTATTATTATTATTATTATTATTATTATTATTATTATTATTATTATTATTATTATTATTCGTTACGTTTTACCATCATTTCCCATTTCAAACATTCTAATTTTTAATACATGTATTTCTTTTAAGCGGTTTTTTTTTCATCTTTCCTGAAAACTTCGTATTTCGTGACTTAAGGGATTTCTAAAAAAACCGATTCAATTAGGAACATTAAATCCAGACGATTGAGATGGTTAGGGCATGTACCATGTATGGGTGAAACCAGAAATGCATATAAAGTGTTAGTAGAAAATCCCGAGGAAAAAGATCTTTGGAGAGGCTGAGACGTATTTGAGGGAGATAGGATAGGAGATAGGATATGATGCTAAGGACTGGATTAATCTTGCTCAGGATAGGGACCGAAAACAGGCTTTTGTGAGGGCAGCAATGAACCTCTGGGTGTTTTGAAACCTATTTGTAAGTAAGCGAGTTTTAAATTGATTGCTGCTGTACTTATAGGTGTTAAGAAATTTTGATATTTAAAGGAAACCAGAAGTCTTTCAGTTGAATCCTGAATATGGTTTGAGCCGTGAGCTCTATACTGGAGATCTTTAGATCGACCCAAGACGCTACTAAAGCTCGTAATAGGCTATATAAAAGACAAAAGACACACGCGATCTGTGGCGAGACTATAATACCGGATCACAAATGGGATTCTCACCTAATGAATAATGAAGATTTGGGGCCGGGTGATTGCGAAGCACATTCTTTACGAGATATTAAACAAACATCAAGACGTGCAGTGGGAACCATCACGGTAAGTTATGTGGCCCAGTATTGCCTGTAAACATCCGTCGCAGCACCCGCGGAAGAAGGGCAATCCCGTAGTCTGTAAATAATTCCTTGTAGTTATACTCGGAGCTGCTCTAACGCCGCCACAGCAAGGCTCTCATAATTCCACGAGCCTCCTGAATTAACAACAATATTTACTTATAAATAATTCCAGCGCTGGACGTCGTGTACGCAGCGTCAAAGCGTAGTTTTAATACTCCGTAGATGCCACTAACATTGGTTCGAATTGTACTAAGTGAAAGCTATCCAAAGCTTTTATGTTATTCCAAAAATAAAAGTTAAAATTTAAGAGGACTATTTCGTTTATGGGACGTCATTCCATTTTCGACCAATGAAGTGTAATGAAATTTTGAATTCCAACCAATCACAATCACACTTTGCGATAATTTTTTCAGCTAGATTTATCGCTATCAATTTATCGCATGGTCGTTCTTTTGTTTAGTCGTTGTCGCCAACTGTTTTCCTGTAAATTGATGATCATGAATACATTAAGATGCAACTACACGGTTAAACTTTTCTTTCAACTTTAAAGCAATGAATGCAAGATTGATATTTAATATTAATTAATATATTTACGCAGTGAAGACGACGTTCAAAACGGCGCACCATGTAGACACAAAATCGTCATGAATCTTAATTGAACGTATCTTTTTAAACTTGATTCTTTCAATATTCTTCCCAGATTGCACGCATACGCGGTTGGAATACTGAACTGTGTAGATGCAGCTTTAGTTCCGTTACACACTACAGCGAGAATGTGTCTGTCGAGCTATAAAAAATGCTTTCGTGTAGCACTGATTGTAACGGTCGAAGTAAAGCACAGCTAACATTGGTTCTGCTTCCACAGGTAACTTAACCTGTAAATTGTAGCCTATAAAATTTATATTTTGTGAATGAAATGAAACAATTAATAGAAAGTCAGATATTCAAATTTATGTAACATCATCGCATATCAAACCCAAATACCTTGCATAATAATAATGTCTTTGATCAAACTGCCTTCCGTATGGCGTAATAAAATTCGTGTTTTAATTAGGCCTATCTATACAGAGATGTCTCGCTGTGAATACATAAGTATTGGTATATAGCTGTCCCCATTGTTACTGATAAATTAAATTATGATTTCAGCAGATAATGGAAATGTATTTATGTTATAATAATAAGAGAAAAGTGTAGTACATGTAATTAATACTGTTAAACCTGTATTTCGGTTTTCGCAATTGGCATTACTGAATAATAACATCGCATTTCTTTATTGCAGTAATCGATATTCATCTACGAGTAGACTATTTCAACTTCACAATGTCTAAATAGGTTAAGTATTCGTTAATATACAATTATTAATATTTTGTGATCGAATTTTAGGGATATATTATTTACATTTTTATTTTATTCACGAAATAGTGCTAATAAATGTCACTCGAGGTCTGAGATTACTACAGATAACATTTTGGAACTTATGCCAATTAATAAAAGCATCAGACAAGTTGTGGACTCTCACCAGTTAGGCTTAGTATTTACATTAACAAAAATGTTAAACAACACACTATTAAGCCTACAGGCTCTATTACATGCAGATGATTTATTGATATTAACAACATCAGAAGATGATCTAAACAGAGAGCAGTATTTTAGTTAAATCATATTCAATAATTAACTTCAAACTTTTTACTGTGATAATAGGAGGAAATTACCCGACTGATTAGTTTCGAAGTGATGTTCTTCATTTTCAAAAGTCTAGTGGAGGTCCCGCGCTATCATCTAGTTTCCTGTTGTGGTGGGATTCTAATACCAGAGTGTTACACAAAATGTACACAATTCACAAAAATATGTGTTGTTTCTAAAACTAAAATTTAACATTCCAATACCAGAGTGTTACACAAAATGTACATCATTCACAAAAATATGTGTTGTTTCTAAAACTAAAATTTAACATTCTAATACCAGAGTGTTACACAAAATGTACATCATTCACAAAAATATGTGTTGTTTCTAAATCTAAAATTTAACATTCTAATACCAGAATGTTACACAAAATGTACATCATTCACAAAAATGTGTGTTGTTTCTAAAACTAAAATTTAACATTCTAATACCAGAGTGTTACACAAAATGTACACAATTCACAAAAATATGTGTTGTTTCTAAAACTAAAATTTAACATTCTAATACCAGAGTGTTACACAAAATGTACACAATTCACAAAAATATGTGTTGTTTCTAAAACTAAAATTTAACATTCCAATACCAGAGTGTTACACAAAATGTACATCATTCACAAAAATATGTGTTGTTTCTAAAACTAAAATTTAACATTCTAATACCAGAGTGTTACACAAAATGTACATCATTCACAAAAATATGTGTTGTTTCTAAACCTAAAATTTAACATTCTAATACCAGAATGTTACACAAAATGTACATCATTCACAAAAATGTGTGTTGTTTCTAAAACTAAAATTTAACATTCTAATACCAGAGTGTTACACAAAATGTACACAATTCACAAAAATATGTGTTGTTTCTAAAACTAAAATTTAACATTCTAATACCAGAGTGTTACACAAAATGTACACAATTCACAAAAATATGTGTTGTTTCTAAAACTAAAATTTAACATTCCAATACCAGAGTGTTACACAAAATGTACATCATTCACAAAAATATGTGTTGTTTCTAAAACTAAAATTTAACATTCTAATACCAGAGTGTTACACAAAATGTACATCATTCACAAAAATATGTGTTGTTTCTAAAACTAAAATTTAACATTCTAATACCAGAGTGTTACACAAAATGTACACAATTCACAAAAATATGTGTTGTTTCTAAAACTAAAATTTAACATTCCAATATCAGAGTGTTACACAAAATGTACATCATTCACAAAAATATGTGTTGTTTCTAAAACTAAATTTTAACATTCTAATACCAGAGTGTTACACAAAATGTACATCATTCACAAAAATATGTGTTGTTTCTAAAACTAAAATTTAACATTCTAGTACCAGAGTGTTACACAAAATGTACATCATTCACAAAAATATGTGTTGTTTCTAAAACTAAAATTTAACATTCTAATACCAGAGTGTTACACAAAATGTACATCATTCACAAAAATGTGTGTTGTTTCTAAAACTAAAATTTAACATTCTAATACCAGAGTGTTACACAAAATGTACACAATTCACAAAAATATGTGTTGTTTCTAAAACTAAAATTTAACATTCCAATACCAGAGTGTTACACAAAATGTACATCATTCACAAAAATATGTGTTGTTTCTAAAACTAAAATTTAACATTCTAATACCAGAGTGTTACACAAAATGTACATCATTCACAAAAATATGTGTTGTTTCTAAATCTAAAATTTAACATTCTAATACCAGAGTGTTACACAAAATGTACATCATTCACAAAAATGTGTGTTGTTTCTAAAACTAAAATTTAACATTCTAATACCAGAGTGTTACACAAAATGTACACAATTCACAAAAATATGTGTTGTTTCTAAAACTAAAATTTAACATTCTAATACCAGAGTGTTACACAAAATGTACACAATTCACAAAAATATGTGTTGTTTCTAAAACTAAAATTTAACATTCCAATACCAGAGTGTTACACAAAATGTACATCATTCACAAAAATATGTGTTGTTTCTAAAACTAAAATTTAACATTCTAATACCAGAGTGTTACACAAAATGTACATCATTCACAAAAATATGTGTTGTTTCTAAACCTAAAATTTAACATTCTAATACCAGAATGTTACACAAAATGTACATCATTCACAAAAATGTGTGTTGTTTCTAAAACTAAAATTTAACATTCTAATACCAGAGTGTTACACAAATTGTACACAATTCACAAAAATATGTGTTGTTTCTAAAACTAAAATTTAACATTATAATACCAGAGTGTTACACAAATTGTACACAATTCACAAAAATATGTGTTGTTTCTGAAACTAAAATTTAACATTCTAATACCAGAGTGTTACACAAATTGTACACAATTCACAAAAATATGTGTTGTTTCTAAAAGTAAAATCTAACATTCTAATACCAGAGTATTACATAAATGATACATAATTTGCAAATATAAAATGTCACTTTTAATACTCGTATCGTAAATAACTATTGTAGGATTCAGCTATAAACCAGTGGGCTCCAAAACATTGGATGTTTCTGCATCTGTGGCACGGTGCAAAACACAAACATATTTCACCATGTGGAACAGCGTGGGAGTCTTAACTCATACTTAGTTTTTATTAATGCCAATTTACACAGACATAGATAAAGTATCGAAGTACATACATCAAGAATCAAGTAGACTATAGGATAAATGCCTGTTCCCTAGCTTCGCTACGGCCGGCGCCACGGACGCTGCGATATCAGACTTCTGCACTGTCCGGTCATCCAGGAGGTTCTAGCGAAAGATTAAATGTTAAGGGTGCAAAAAAAAGTCAATTGCTGCGCCGTGAGTGATATCTGGCGAGGGTGGCTGGGGAAAATAAAAAGCAATAAGAAAGTTACAAGGCGATATCTTCTACTGGGGTGCAATTTATTGTGGCTTATAACAACAGATATCGCAGCGATGTAGGTGGCTTGCTGCCGGAACCTTCCTGACGCTGTCGTTAAAGGGTAGTTGATAGGAAAGAGGCTTGTCAGGGGGGTGATGATGAAAGTTTTGTGAGTACTTCGGCTGATGAGAGCGAGCGAGAGGGACTGTGTATGTTATTTGGACCGTACACGGAGGAAAAAATCACACAGGGTTAGAGCAAAGTTTTTTTAGAGTAGGGGGAGTTTTGGAATGTTACGTGATGAAATGGGGGCGATGTAGTGGGTGGTATGAGGGGTATTGGTCAGTTGGTTTGGTCAGGTAGTCCTGAGTTATTACTCTTGGGGTACTAAATGTACAGTAAAAAATACTACAGCGGCCTAGGGTTTTGGAACCAGGGATATCGGCATTCTGCCAAACTTGGATCCGAACAAACTCCCGCCTGCCTCCCTTGTTTTACTTCCAACCCCCAAAAAAATAAAAAAAGGAAGATTTTTCATCTGGGGGTAACATACAATACTACACGCCCCTTTCTTCTCTCCCCACCACTGAACAGTACAAAATACGCCACGCCCTTTTCTCTGACATCCCCATGTTACAGCAAAACTCTTCCCTTGTTTTTATTTAAAATAGCAGAACAACGCATGATATTTTAAGTTATATCTGTTTAATTTGTACTACGGACATGACCTCTCTTGAAAATAAATTTATCACGACTTTCGGTATGGGACGAAATATATTCTCTCCCTCTTTCCACACTCTAATTTTTTATTTTTATTATTTTTTTACTGGGTGTAGAGATTTATATACACCCCATTAAACCCGCTGTGCGAAACAGAACACTACACTAAAATAATACAGTCAATAGAGCACCATCGAGAATTGATCATTTGCATTTTGATGTCCTTCAAACGTGAGAGATAGAAAGACGTTTCTGTTTTCATTTTATTTTTCAACGGACCTGAAATTTTAACATGCATTGGGAATTGTAGGACTAGCATTGTATGCTGCGACTAACTTCACCCTAGAGCAAAGATGACAAAGCAAGCGCATTTTTCTGAACTGACGTTGTGCAAGGGCATCAAGCGCTAGGTATGCTAGGAGGAATAAGCAGCCTGTTGGATTAAGAAAACAGTGGTGTACAAACATCAAACGGAACGTGAAATTTTATGTCGTTATTTTTATATGGCTTCTTTCTATTTGATATTATCTCTATTGTCTGTAAAACAAAAGTATTTACACTAATTTCTTAATTTTTCAGTTGTGTTGTAAACGTTAATAACATATTAAAGAGTTAAGAAGGAATATTAATATAAATTCCATAGAACCTACAACTATGCTGTACTAAGCGAATTAAACACATCATTCATAAATAAAGTGATATCCCAAAGAAAGAGACTGAGTATGATATGATAAGTTGGAATTGATCTTGGTGGTATCTTTAGCCTTATAAAAGTAATCAATAAGCTAATCAAAACAATATTACAGTACAAAGCAAAGTTACCTAAGTATATGTTTTAACTGTAACTAATATTACATAACAAAACTCTTATCGCATTATGCTTTTAAGGTGATATTGGTGCGCAACTTCCTATCATCAAATATTTAATTATTTTCTCGAAACCTGCTGAAGCTACACAGCTGACACTTTTTCAACACATGGACACATATCTTTTGCTTATGATGTAACAGTAGTTGCTTTGTTAATTTATTTCCTTACAAACATTAATTTTCCATGCGAATATTTCCAAAATTTGTAATACACTATCTTCAGTAATAATATATTATATTTACGAAAACATTGTTTCAATACCTGTAAGGCTATTAAATAAATAGGTCTATATCTGAAAATTTCACTTTTCTATAGAAAAAAGTTGAAAAAATATTCCTTTTGAATAAAAAAAACAAAATTGTGAAAAATGAGCATTAAAATTAAAACATACATTCTTATAGTGCACTTATACTTCTCAGACAAATCTAAACATTAACATGGATAGAGTTTTGGTAAGTTCTCTTCCCTTCATCTATTGAATCAGTGCTGGTCATCCCTGAATATAGCTCGACCAAGCGGCATATAATACCTCTTGCTTCTGTCTCTTTTATTTCCGCTGTAAAGCGCTCAGGCTCTCCTGAGCTCTAAAGCGCGAGCTTGCGCCTGTGGGCATCAATTGACATGACTGCCCTAGAGCAACTAGACTCGATTCTAAGGCGTGATGTTTTTTTGAGGGGGGTGGCAGGGGTTTCACAAAAATGATATATAAAATAATTCGCAGAAAATGTATTTCACCTCATTTCGCAAAACAAACATAAACAAACTAGGTCGTGAAAAACAGAAAGACCCAGGCAGGCGGAATTTAATGGGGGACGAGAATTAAATGTGAAGCTTCAAAGAAGAAACCATCATCATCATCATCATCATCATCATCATCATCATCATCATCATCATCATCATCATCATCATCATCAATTCTTACACAAAAGCCGGACCGGTATACTACTTTCGGCATTATATTTATAACGTAGGCCTACTCGTACGTATAAAAATAAAGACAGTAAGATGATAAAAAATTCTATTATCAATTATCCAGAATACAAGTTACCGCGCGCAGATTTCTTCCGAAATACCGTCGCGAGGGGTGACTTTGTGCCATGAGGGTGACTTTGTGCCATTCGCGAAAAACGTATGGAAGTATTCTTTAAGACCGTGACAAGGTTTTAAAGTCTACTTCCTTACGTTTAGTAGTCTTTAAAAACTTGTGACGGTTTTAAAGACTACTTTCTTACGTTTTTTTATGAAATGCACGAAGTCACCCCGCTCGACGGTATATAAGTAAAAATTACAGGTGCGCGGCTTATTCGAAATGAAGTTGGCAACTCGTAAATTCAAATGTATTTGTGTTTAATTGCTTTTAATCTGTCTTGAATAACATTTGCTGAAATTTTATTTTTGTAATTTCTGTTTGTTTTAATTCCCCCCCTCCTTTCCAAAAGTGAAGTGCGTGGCTTAATCGAAGGCGCAGAATATTCGAGAAAATACGGTATTACATGACACTTAAAAGCCTTGACAGATGCACAGCTTCACGTATGGGTGTGAATACAAGAACAATGAAAAGGTAAAGAGAACAATGGGAATAAAAGAAGAGCGGAGGAAAGCAAGGAGAACACAAGGAGAAGAAGGAGAATAGAGAAGAATAATTAAAATATGTCTGAAAACTATTGATTATTCTACCGAAAAATTGTTATTAGAATTTAAAGTCTTGAAAATATATCAAATTTATATCAATGCATTGTTAAATTTTATAAATAAAAATCACACATATTCCAGATCATACATTCACAAACAGAAAACCAAAGGCATGGATATAATACGTTTGTTTGAACCCAACTGTTTAACGAGCACTGCTTTCAACCACAGTATTAATACCGGCCCTAGAATTTATAAGAATGTAATAAAAAATTATCCACATCTATTTACCTCCAACAGTTTGAAATTTAAGAATATATGTAGACCTAAGCAATTCGTTATGAGTAATTATTAATTTTCAGATGCTATTTTATGGTTATTTACGCATGTAAATTTATTATGTATCGAATCATCCACTGAGCACGAGAACACACCCTCTTTCAGGGGAGTGCTACATTTTGTAAATTTACAATTTTTTATTGTATTTCTCTGGCAATAAACGTGATTATTATTATTATTATTATTTTATTATTATTATTATTTTTATTATCATTACTTTATTATTATTATTATTATTATTATTATTATTATTATTATTATTATTATTATTATTATTACATGAAGGTAGGTAAATTCTCATTTTTAAATAGAACTATAAATGATTGGATTGACCTACCTGCAGCGGTCTTTGAGGGCTGTCCTCCCTTCAGGAGATTCAAGAATAATTTAAAAAGTTGTATATAAAGTGAAAATTAAAATTAAGGTAACATTCAACATTTAATTTTTTAAGATGACATGTATTTATCTAGCCTGACGAGTTTACTTCCTTGGTTTGAATTGTAAATTATTTAAAAATAGCGTGTAAGAGGGCCTTAGACTAGAAATGTTTAGTTTAAATGTAGTTCTGTTTATAAGTATGCATAAGGATGTAATTATTTGACTTATTTGAACTGTTGTATCAGTGAAGCGAGGAGAGTCAGTGAAGTTATGGTTTTACAGTGCAGTGAACAGTTCCGATCAGTGATAATTTATAGCGTCAATGAAATGTGTTCTATAGTGTCAGTGAAATGTGTTATAGTGTGTCAGTGAAATGTGTGCTAAAGTGTCAGTGAAATGCGTCATAGTGCCACTACAGGGAATGAGATGAGAGTAAAGTGAAAGACTATTGAAACTTATGTAGGACCTATACATAATTATGTAGGTTGTGTTGTAAAATTAGGTATTTTATTTTATGTTTTATTATTATTGTGTTAAATTGTATTGTGTATTCTTATTGTATTGTGTATAAAATTGTATATGTGTTGTAAATTGTATTGTGTATTGTAAATTTTATTGTGTATTGGTTATCATTTTATTGTGTATTGTTAATATTGTATATACCACTGCCACCGGGTGCATGCCCACTTGCAGTGTAAATAAATACATAAGGTAGTATTTTCCACATAACTCTATCTGATGTACATAAGTTTCATAAATGCCATAAGCTTGTTACAAGGATCTGATGACGGTTTCAGCGCAGTGTAGGGTAGTGATTTCAAAATAATGGGTGTCCTTATAAATTATGAAACATTGTAAAACACGACAGAATATTAATGCGACCACAGACTGAACGCACATTCTAGAGTCCGCCATCCGTGTAATTGCTCTGCAGACAATCCGCCACAAACTAAACGCAATCATTACTTCCTAATTACTCGCATGGAACCACACACTGCGACGGAAATGACGGCAGGCTGTGAGTTTGCAATTTCTCAATACAGCAAACAGGGGACGGATAGATATCATTTTTCATGTGGTCTCAAAGCACAATTGAACTTTCAAATGGGATCACTGAAATAATTGCTAGAAGAAAACACAGATGGAAAACGAAAGAGATTTAGCACATTCCCTGAATTCTTCCGGGATAAAACCATTACTCTGTTTGATCACTCAATTGACGAAAAAATTTAAAACTGACTTGAAACCCATTGCAAAATATTGGTCATGTGGTAAGTACAAATTAGTGTCGTGCATTTCAAGAGCTATGTTCGGTTCCAGTTTGTCGAGCGTGACGAGAACAGTAGTCCGCGTTGAAGAAGCGTATGTATGCAGCTCGCTCGAACTTGCCCCTTCAAGCTCGCTGGCCCTTCTTACCCTCCCCTCTCCGCCCCGCCTCTCCGCTTGTGCTTTTGACTGAGTAAGGATTTTATAACAACTAATGTGAAATTTTATTTAGACGAAAGGAAATATAATTTTTATTACAAAATTATGATTTAACATTCACAGATATATATGTAAATATACGTAAAACACATTATGTTTTAAAAATACATTATAGTTTTTACTATACGTGATTCATGAAGAGAAACTGTGTTGGTTGCACTGAAACCAAGCCAATCATTGTATTGGCTGTACTGTCTTCTCTAGCCAAACATATTATGTTAGCTGCACTGTCTTCTGTAGCATTTTCTTGGCTCGTATGACGATACTGCATAATTTTCCCATTGTGCACTATACGGTATAAGGTAATATGCAGAGCTAGGAAGTTCGTACCAAAACATTAGATTCCAGTTGAGTACAGCGAGGAGTAATAGCTATCACCCGCCCCTCGATAGAGATGATACACAGTATGTTCACAAACAACGAATAGTGGCATTCTGTGGATCTGTGTAGAGTCGTGAATAGTTTGAAGAATATTGTTTATTTATATTAATATTTTAGGTTCTGAACAAAGTCAACTATTCTGTTGATATTGTATTATTTCGTAATGTGAATATTATGCATGACTCCAAAAAAGTAAACTCATGTGTTATTCAATAATTATGCAAACAGGAGTGTGTAACACGTTTATTTCACCCCCCCCCGATTATTATTCGTTAATGAGCCGTTCAGAACAAAAGTGGTGTAAGTCAAAATTGGGTAATGAGGGTTAAAGTAAAAATTCTGTAAAATACAGCGCAAAGTAGCAATTAATATGTTCTTCTTGCTATCCACCGACTACTAATAGTTCAAATAAATTGAATATTAATTGCTATTTTGCGCTGTATTTTACAGAATGTTTACTTTAACCCTCATTACCTATTTTTGACTTACACCACTTCTGCTCTGAACGGCTCAAATGTTGACGTCTCGTTCTGCTATGCATTCGGTTGCGTTACAGCCCAAATTCAACATCGGAATTACGATACGAACTTCCTAGCTGTCATTAAAACAGAAATGAAAAATGTTCTTTGAAAATGGGTTTAATATTATGTGCCACATACGAGATACACTATTAGATTCACAAAGTTGTTGTTCACTTGACGATAGTAATAAATACTGTATCATATTTAAGATTTGCTCCAGTGACGTCTTGTGACGTAGAACGAATTTTTTGAGACTAAAAATATAATTTTTTTCTGAACCTAAAAGGAGTATGTAATTTTATAAAATGAAAATGATCATTGCTATTTGTTATAATGAGGCTAGAATCATAATTGTATGTTATTTTTATATGTACAGGTAAATTAATTTAGCGGCTGGGAGGATCATCGTGCTAACCACACGATACCTCCATTCTGGTTGGATGATCGTCCACGTCTGCTTCGGCATGTGGGCGTGAGGCCAGCAGCCCTTCACGGGCTGTAGCGCCACGGTAAAAAAAAAAATAATTTAGATTGGGAGTTAGGAAGTTTATGATCATAAATTATTGTTTTTTACATTATTTTCTTGTTCTAAGGCTGTGGACGATTGGAGCAAATGTTTGCTTACCACCCGGCTGTACATGTTTGTCGTTCTGCTTCACTGACACCGAGAGACGCTGTAATACCTTTCACACGGTAGAGATATAGTCCAAACTCACATAACTTAACAGTTTTGGTACGAACTTCCTAGCTCTAGTAATAAGTCATAAGTTGTTATCTAGAAATGAATCGTGAGTTCCGGAGGGAAATGACTGGTTGAGTTAACGAACATCACATAATTAAAAAACGATATGATAAGTTATTAGAGTTCATATTTTTATGTTGTGTCTTTTCAGTGGGCATAATAATAATAATAATAATAATAATAATAATAATAATGATAATAATAATAATAATAATAATAATATATTAATTTCTAATTTGGGAAACTGGCATTTAAATTTCTAGATGAGAAGAATGTCCCTGATAAAGATAATAATCGAACAATGGCTCAGATGAGAATAGGTTTGCTGATATTTAACTCAGAATATGTTCCAAGCCGCAATGAAAGTCATGATGATGAAACACCTCCAACGAAAAAAACAAGAAAGCGTGTCAAACTCTTACTAGTAAATCAAAATCAGTGAAACATTTACACCTCTTGTAAACTCTATCAATAAACAAAGATGCTTACATTTTCAATCACAAGATGTAAATTTAACATTATAATTTCGAAAAAGAGAGCTAGTAACAGTAGAATAGTTCAGAACAGTTCAGCCCGGTTGTCGAGGGAATTTAACATACCGGTTTAACTATACGTTTCAAAATACAGTGCTAGTCAAAACTTGATATGTAATTAATTATTTTATAAAACAAATATTAATGATAAAAATGATGTAATATTTTTGTATTTTGTTTAAAATTATTTTACAAACAAAAAATAGAGGGTGTTCCGTTTGGGAAGACATAAAATAAAAACGTGATAAAATCAGAAACATTGCTATTAATTTATTGTTAAATAATTTGTACATGCATTCTAGAAGAATGAGAGCTTTGTCCAAATTGACTTAAACGTACCCACCATTGCGAACACAATAGTTCATAAATCTTGAGGCTAATTTTTTCCAAGCGTGGTCTAACATCTCAGGGGTAACTTTCTCGAAAGCTGAGAAAATCTTTGCTCTGAGATCATGAATATCCTTGGGTTGCTGTGCATATATATCATTCTTCAAGGAATTCCAGAGAAAGAAATCGGGTGATCCAGGTCTGGGGAATTTGGAGGCCAAATAATTGGCCCTCCTCGACCAATCAGTTGTTAACAAATGTGTCATCCAGATAATCACGGACGTCTGTTGCCCCATAAGTGGTGCATCATCCTGTTGGAACACGACACCCATGTTGTTTTTCTGTTGAAGTTGTGGTTCGAAAAAGTTTTCAACATGTCCAGTACGTGGCATTTTAACAGATCCAGTTCCTTCAAAAGTGCAAGACTATAACATTATCGACTTGTAATCCAGAGCCCTCCTAACATCATACTCTCGTTGAAACCGCCGTTGAATAGACGTTACACTTTCAAATTCAGCAAGCCGCAAGACACATTTCGCACGTTGTTGTGCAATAAACAGCATTTTGTTTATTCGGTCGTTACTGAGTAACTTCTTTTGTTTCTTACGCGGTAAGAATGATGATACAAAACTTCCGTGCTTCAGTATCACATTGGAACTGAAATGAATTTTACAGCACCCCCATTATTTATTCATCTGTCGTAAAAAATCTTGGCTTCTTTTTCGATAATAATCTAAATTGGAATTTTCAAGATAAAGAAACGATAAAAAAATCTGTTCCTCCATTCACTGTTTGAGTCGCTTAAGAAACTTCTTGCCCCAGCAACTAAAACTTACCCTAGTAATGCCGCATTTCGATTATTGACGTTTTGTTAAGTGACCTAAGTTCTGAACTGTCAGTCAAATTACAGCGAGTTCAGAATATGTGCGTCAGATACGTATGCAACATCCGACGATATGATCACATATCACCGTCCTTCGCAAGTCTTTCGTGGCTCCGACTTAAAGAACGTAGAACTTTACACTCCTTGTCATTGCTCTTTCGAAGTCTGCACACTTCAACACCAAATTACCTTTCGTCTCGTTTCTCTTATCTATAGGCTACTCTAACCACGACGTAAATACCAGATCACTTATCTGTGGCACGCTAAGTATACCTCTTCATAGAACATCTCGTTATTCATCATCTTTTACAGTATCCACCTCGCGACAATGGAATTCCCTGTCACAAAGTATTAGGGGCTGCAAGACAATAAACACTTTTGAAAACAGCTTAAAAGATAACCTT
Organism: Periplaneta americana; assembly: GCF_040183065.1. Taxonomy (NCBI): domain Eukaryota; kingdom Metazoa; phylum Arthropoda; class Insecta; order Blattodea; family Blattidae; genus Periplaneta; species Periplaneta americana. The sequence continues at coordinate 142,534,072 of NC_091129.1, forward strand.
CTTAGCATTTCACTCCAATCATACTGACTTAAACTATCACTGTCTACATTGTTCCTCCTTCCTTTAGACATGCATCCTGATAGTGCTGTATTTTCAAAATTGTCTCATAATAATCTCTTTCTATTATATAACATTATTTTAAATATATTAACATTCTATGTATTTTAGCTGAATTCTGCTACATAGTTTGTATTTCAGTGTTTAATTAATAGTTCATAGTATTTTGTTGTTTAATTCGGAAATAACTCTTGTATACATGCAGGTCTTATCTAAATCAAATTGTTGAATTATTTCTAAGTTGATACATATGTATGTATACTTTTTGCTGGTTGAGTGGAAGAGAAGGCCTTACGGCCTTAACTCTGCCAGCTAAAATAAATAATAATAATAATAATAATAATTATTATTATTATTATTATTATTATTATTATTATTATTATTATTATTATTATTATTATTATTATTATTATAAATTTTATAGTCGTTTTATTTTATGCCTTCCCAAACGGATCAGACTGTAAATTTTCAAATTATTAAGAGCATGAACTGATTTTTAGTAGCTTCTTCCAAAACCTTCTCCTGTAAATTTGCAAATGTCCATATATCAATTGAAGGGTCCCCACAACAGAATTTGTTGGCCATTTCTAGCTTACGCTGAATTTCAACACCTTTCCAGTTAAAAAATCAAGTAAACTGCTACTGCTCCTACTACATACAAGCTCGGTGCATGACATGGTGTGCCGATAGAGGGGACAGCACGACCGACGAGGATGTATAATTACATAATTGTGGTGTTATCACAGCCGAGTTATCGGAGTTGACTTAATTTCAGAGAGGACTATTAATGGCAACGAGCAATTACGAACAATCATATGGGAACTAAGAAAGAGTCTCGACCCGGAAACCAATTAAGTGAAGCTGTTTACCAGAATAATTAACGGTTATAAACAAATATAGAAAAGTGTGCACAGGAAAATCAAGCGCCTGTTATGAATTTTTAGCCTGTTTTTCTTAATTAAAGAAGCGTTGGAATGTTGAGGCGGTAATTGGATTCCATTCATACCGAACCTCCCCCCCCCCTCAGAGCCTCGTTAACAAGGTTTGTTGGAACCGCGCGCACAGCTTCGGCGGTTGACATCATGACGTCACTAGATTCCAGTCGCTCAAAGAATTTTACCTCCATATCCAGAAGTATGCAACATAGGATATCTTACTACCCTGGGAAGCTATGCATTTATTATTAAAACATTGTGGTCAAAAAGTATTACGCTTTTAACGCTCAATGTAATGAAGTAATTGAAATCCAATATTTATTTTCTTGTTTTAAGAATAAGAAACATATATTATGATGCGGATAAAATATTATCATCGCCACGAAAATATGACAATAGTATAATCTGGCTTTAGTAGGATGCATCAAACCTCTCTTTCCATTCCTTAATTTGTATTTCTGTTTTATGTACAGTATATACGCCTAATACAGAGACATCACTTTATTTTTACCATCATTTTTAACATTAACCTGGCTATACTCGGAAACACTGTTGCCCCCTTCCATTACAGAAGTTTGATGTTACTAGTGCAATCTGTAAACAAATCATTTTACTAGGTATAGAAGGAGAGAAAAGTAGTGTATCCATTTATGTTGTAGGGAAATACGATATTACGATTTTCAGTTTGATCATCACTTTTACGGAATTTATCAAAATACAGTAGAGTAATAACATTTTTTTTTTTCAAAAACTCAACTTTTCAGGCGGCTATGTTCGTTATGTAATGTCTACTTTATTTAGCATAATTAATTATTGATGTTAACATACAATATAGAGAGTGCACTTAAATTCAGGGGCTCATAAGTAAAGGGCTGTAAGTGCACTTAAGTTACTTTTGAGAAAATGGGGTTTAAATATTTAAGCTTTCGTAAAATCGGTGAAATTTTTATTTAAATTTTAATGTGTGATGCGATTAAAATATCCCTTTGCCACTAAAATTTTAGATACTTTAGCTTACACTGGATGTACTTAACTCATGTTATTACAAATGTCACTAGCATTCCTTTGCTTCTAGCCACCTCAATTCAAAAAAAGCTAATTTGAATTTTTAAACAAGTTGCTGAAAATGGTTGCCGTTCATTACAATGCAGGCTTCAATTCAGTACGTATATTATTAAAAACATTTTGAAGCATATTCTCTGAAATTAAATTTATCGTTTCTTGAATATAATTTTTTTGTACGATATTATTAATATAGGTTCTTTCTTCTATAGAAAACGCAACCATATTTATGAAACACACTATACACTGCAGTGTTTACTTCACTGCTTGAAGACTTCGAATGCAACAGCGGCCGTAAGTTTGTGTGTCTGACGGGAGCAAGGACATTAGTGAAGGGGTGGTAGTGAAGTACATTCAGAAATGCAGGTACAATAAAAATGCAAGTAGAAATAAAATGATGTCCCTGTAGTTTCTTAATATATATTTTTAATGTAAATAAAAAAATTGTTCTTTTTCTTGTGAAAAAGGAAATTATATTACATTTGGATCCTTGTTCACATCAACTGTGTTACTTAAAACGACCGCTAAAATAAGATCCTGCATAACTTTTGAATCACTTCGCATACCCATGGTGATTCATTTTGTCAACTACGTATGGGCTATTCCATATGAAATCGATCAATAAAAAACCTCGCATTTTTATACCCTAATTTTTTCCCTATTTATACAAAGTGCTGAGGAGATTGCATTTGCAAAAATATACTATCGAAAGTCAAACTGTTTTCGTATTGTTGAGTGGTAAATTTAGCGTATTTTAGAAAACCAAGCCTCTTTCAGCGCTCATAACTCTGGAACCATTTACTGCAGAACATTGAACGAGAGCTCATTCTGAAGCTGACATTTGGTAGGTTATGATAAGAAGTAATCCTTATTTTTATTGTATACAGAGAGAGATAATCTGATTTTACTTACTTTTAGGCTTTTTTGTCCATTTGTAAAAACGTAAAAAAATATTGAGAAAAAACCTTGCATTATTAAGAGGGATTCGGCATTGTTTGCTTAGTGTCACGGCAATAAGTTTCGAGGGTATTAAATAAATTATTTTCATACGCCTGGACTTGAACGGCGCAGTACCGCTCGCACTGGCCGAGAGCTGAAGATAAGCGAGCGTTGGGCGTCATTTTACTCCTATGTTTATGAAAATCTGTGATAAAGCTAGCCTAGCTATGCGCTACTAGACGAAACATCACGTGTTTGTCTCCTGGCCTTGCTTCCCTCGGCTAGCTCCCGCCTCACAGTCAGCTGGTTAGTTCACGCGCGTACTATTTATTTCCTTTATTTGATATTTTCAATACTTTCTTGTCAACGGTACACCAGTAAAAAATATGCGTTTATTTGGACTTTCAATGCGGAATCTAACCATATATTTTAAAAATATATTTTCGTGAGCAAAGGCGTCTTAATGAAGAAAAATCTAAATTTCTCCATTTCCATAAAAAGTAAGAAAAACTGTTTACATGTCAATATAAACTTCAACTTTCCAGCATCAAAATAAACCATGATTTTGATCATTGGGTGAAAGGGTTTCGGAGCCACAACAGTTTAAAGTTGCTAATTTTATGAAAATACGATAAATTTAAATATTTTTTATTTAAACACTAAGAAGTTCTGATGCCTCAAACTTTGCACAAAGCATTGTATCACAGTTGTCTACAGACAGAAAAAGTTCATTGTATTTAAAAATTGCAAGGTCGGTTTTCTCTATATTTCGGTCGAGTTGAGATGGAATAGCCCCATGTAATTCCAGATATGAAGTATTTGGTACCACATTACAATTATAGCTTTCCCACTTCGAAGGAATCCTTTGTGTATATACATAAGTCTGGTATGTAACACAAAATAATATAATTTATTTTAATTTTGCAATTTGCAATGTGTCACAGATTTTTTAGGATGACAGCGCTGAATTATGGTGTATGTGGTTCCTCTAGTATCTAAGGAATGAAATGTGTCTATGTTGCAGTGGCGGTAAACACATCAAGTTGGTACCTAAATAGAGGAGTCCGCCACGGCGCGAGGTAAAGAAAACGGAGACATCAGTCGCCGGAACTGCGATGCAAGGCTTCTTCTTCTTCTTGGACTTATTGGGAATTGAGCCGTTGGAACAAGGCAACCGGAGAAATTAACTCCGTCAACTCACGAAGAAGGAAGACCGAGAAATACGTTCTTAATTAAGGATGTGGACCTATAGGTTATTGAGCTGTAGTATCGAACCGGAACATTAGACGAAGACCACGGCAGGACCGGTAATGACAGAGTTTCAAGACATCGACCTAGCTATAGCTAACTACATTCCCTGACCAATACAGAAAAGTACAAATAGTGTGTTTATAAGAAAGGAAATTAATTAAAAGACAATGGAAGGAATAAACAAGTAAATAAAGGAGAAGCAATAGCAGGGGAAAGGGAGATGGAGGAGAATTTAAATTGACTATTACACTTTTACTACGTCATACTACTTTTGACCAATAAAACAGTACGAAAGGACGTCATTCAACCAATCATGGCTGCTTATCCCACAACTTTATCTCTTCCCTAGCATTTGTTTAATTTTATCACTTCCCTAGATTTGTTTGTTTTTATCACAATATCTCGCGCAAGAAACGATTACCGAAAACCAATGGAGGCGTTGCTGTCTGTTTTGACGTGTGTATGTAGGCACGCCGAGGGGGGGAGAGGTGCGAGCCGATGGAAGTACTGTCTCTTTCAAGAAGATGAACAAATGAGGACATCGCTGTGGAAAAAAAGAACGTAGCAAGAGAAATATTCGAAGCTAATTAAACGGGCAACATATGTTTACGAATGAAATAATAATATCGTGCGATACAAGAACACGTATTCACATGCAATGGAACAAACTAATGTCGTAATGTAACTATCACAACGCAAGACTGATTCTAACGATGTAATTTCTTTTCCGACTGTACTCTTGAATATCATTCAAGTTATCTCGTGACCTTTCCTGTCGCCCGCTCTTCCTTATCGCAGTGTTTGATTCGCATTCCTTCCGTCGGTAATCCGAGGAGTGGATCAGGACAGCACGTTTGCACATCTCCTTTTTATGTTAGGTTAGGTTCTTTTCAAACTGAAATGACGAGTGAAGATTTTGGGCCATAAGAATAAAACTGAAGGATTTCCTTCGAAGCAAGAGGTTGAAGTATAAGGATGTGCTCCGAAGCAAGAGGTTGAAGTATAAGCATATGCTTCGAATTGTAAGAATAACCTCTACCTTATCCTTCGACCTTATGCTTCTAAGACAGGAGCATGTGCTCACGAATGTTGTTGTGTCGTTTCACGTTGCAGTACTGTGTATTTGTCGGCGCTCTTTGTCAGCTGAGTGCGGGTGTTCGGTTTCATAAAGAAATGAGATAAGCAGCAATGGTAGGCATCCCAGTGACATAGCAAGTTTCCTTCTGATGCTAATAAACCACACTCATTTCAATCACAGTCCCGCACCGTGGCGTCGTGGTCTAAGGCATCTTGCCTAGGACTCGCGTTACGGAATGCACGCTGGTTCGAGTCCTCGTGAGGGAAGAAATTTTCTCATGAAATTTCGGCCAGTGTATGGGTCCGGTACCCACCCAGCATCGTGATGCACTTGGGGAGCTACGATAGGTAGCGAAAATCCGGTTTCGCAAACCAGTTATGACGGCTGGGGGATCATCGTGCTAACCACAAGATACCTCCATTCTGGTTGGATGATCGTCCACCTCTACTTCGGCATGTGAACGTGAGGCCAGCAGCCGGCTGGTCGGTCTTGGCCCTTCAGGGCTGTTAAGCCATGGATTTACTTTTACTTTACATTTCAATCACAACTAAATAAGGATTCCACGTGGTTAAAACTGCATCTTCCGATTCAGACAGCGGAGCTTTGTGCCCCTTGAAAGTACAATTATATTTTTAGCTACACATCCTGGAATATTAGAAAAAAGTGACAAGTTCCAGAAGTAAAAAAGAAAAAAAAAAGAGGTTGCATTTCAGAAAATGATAAAAATTATTGTAAGAAAATTCGGCATACTAATAAATTCCTCTTAACATGCGTCTTTGAAGTACCCATAACAGCATTATTAAATATTATAATTAAGCCTACTATAAGAAATACTGATAGTTAATTAAAGTTTCTACGTTAATCTGTGTGCATCAATAAAATACGAGTAGTAAAATTATACCAATGCAGTGACGTGAATATATTTGAAGTCCTTCCAGTGGCAGGTTCCTCTTGCTCTACAGTATTTTCATCTTCATTTAAATCCTATATATTGTCTGCAAAGTCATAATTATGATCATATAGGTACTTCGCTAGCTTACATTGTGAAAAACAAAGCAACAAACAATATGACTGTTGGGATGTTTGAGGCAGCATTGTACAGGCGTATTGTAGAATGGGAAACCTGCTTCATAGTTGGCCAAAGGAACGTTCTGTTATAAATAACTGTCTCTTTATTTAAAAATCCGATTTCGATATGCTACCATGAGCCATGGTTCGAAGCCGTCACTCAATAGGACAAGTATTTTTAAATCCACTGAACACATCACGAACTGATGAATTTTTCCTTATTCTACAGTCAAGAACGGACCCTGGCCAACTGCAACACTAGTAAAGCATTCTTTTGCTTTGCATGTAGCTCGCAACATACTCATAATTTTATCACCATATCACCATGCTGTGTATGTTTAGCAATACGCACGAGTGCAGTCTAATACACTGCTTACACTCGGAAAATTTAATTTCTAAACTATTCAGGTTTATATCTTGTAATGATGGTGACAACTTGAGCCATTTGTTCGCTTTTTCCGTTATATTTAAATACATTAATAATAGTTTTACTCATAGTGGTCCGATGTATACCCATCTCTTCTGCAACACCTGAATGGAATCTCCGATCGACCATGAACCGCAAAAAAAAAAAAAAAAAAATCTTCATCTTTATTTCCAAGGATGGCTGGTCCATTGTGCGCCCTGTATGATGATTGTCCAAATCCGACAGGTGGCCTGAGTGGCATTCGTGAATCTGACACTGACAGGTTGGCCATTCTGTCTCAGCCCGAGATACAGCCAGGCCCCGTTTCGCGACGATAAACCCCAGCGGCCGGAGCTCCAAGCCCTTCCTATATCAGCATCGGAAACCCGTACTACTCCCAAGAATTCACTCTAACCTATTTTTACTATTGCAGATAATAGATGAAATGGAATGTTGCAGGGAAACGGGAGTATCCCGAGGAAACTCTTTGCAACGTCTGATTTGTCTACCATAAATTCTAACACGACCTTGCCGAGGATCGAATCCGGGCCTCCGAGATTGTAGACAGTATGCTAGCACTTGGGGCCCCTCCTCTTATCTCCTGTGTTTCCTCCAGAAAATGTGATGTAATCCATTGGATATTTTCTTCAATAAGTGTATATAAACTGTTATACTGCTCCCTAATAGTACACCAACGTAATTTGTAGTATTTTTCACGTCGTAATGCTACTGGTAATTCAACCAGATCAGTAAACTACAGAGATGAGTCTGCTCCTGACCAGACTTCACTTTTTAGAAGGATATGCTTCGGAATCGAAGGATATGCTTCACTTTATTCTTACATTTTTTTCTAATTCTGAAGCAAAAGGTTGCGCTCCAAGCAAATGCTTCTTCCTGTGAAGCAAGTGCTCTTTTCCTATTGCGTCATCAAGAGCAGAAGGTTTTGCTCTGCATTTTATTATTAAAATCTGAAGCACAACCTTCAAAATAGTAGAGTAAAAGGATATGCTCAACTTTATTCTTACGGCCCTTTGTCACAGTTAAAATTACTCTAACCTAACCTAACCGTTTAATATGCATATGTTTTTTTTTTAACAAAGTAGGGATATCCAGATTGTATATTTTAAATGCTTACATATTTTTCAAGATGCTCAAGAACACTGGAAATATAAGATAAAATACTTTCAAAGCTCCTTTTTATGTTATGTTAGGTTAGGTTAGCGTAATTTTAACTGTGACAAAATCTTCACTCGTCATTTCAGTTTGAAAAGAACCTAACCTAACATAAAAAGGAGATGTGCAAACGTGCTGTCCTGATCTACTCCTGTAATCCGTACTTGCGAGACCTATACCCTAGCATTTGTTTCTTTGTTTGCCAACATTTGAAATTGCAAATTCTTTACGATACTATAAAACATGCTTTGCGATCGTAATTTGTTTCCCGGATAGATAGTAGACTGAAAATGGCGGCTCCGTTCAAACATTTTGGTGAAGGTAACATTAGTGAAATAGAATTTTAGTAAGTCAATTAATATCTATTTTATTGTATTAGAGTACTTCATTTCTTCTAATCTTTATATAGCTTCTTCTGTTTTTATAATCTCCCTAGCATTTGTTTCTTTGTTTACCAACATTTCAAATTGCAAATTCTTACGTACTTTATAAAACATATTTTGTTTACAGCATAGGCAGTCAGTCAAGTGAAAATGGCGGCTCCGTTCAAAAGTTTTGGTGAAGCTAACATTAGTGGAATAGCATTTCAGTAAGTCAATTAATATTTTATTGTATTAGAGTACTTTATTCTTATAAATATTATATACTTTCTTCTAATCGTGTAATAGTCAATTACATCCCAATCCAGTTTTGATATTCTGTAGGTAAATCAAAACGTTTAGTGAGAAAGCTACGAAGGAAGAAAAATTTACAAAACTAAACTAAGCAAGAAATAACAAAATTCATAAAATGCAATAATACTGAGCAAGTAAAGTAATTAAAATAGAAAGAAAGGAAAGTAGTAATAAAAATAAAAGTTACAAGAACAGAAAGGAAGGGAGAAAGAGAGTAGTGCCAGGGGAATAAAGTATCGTAAACGAAAAAAGAAAGAACGAAAGTAGAATGAAAGCAACGGGATTACTCTAAAGGCGTAAATAAATTAACAAATAAATGGAGGAAAAAGATAGTGAAATAAAAAGTACGAAATGAACATAGAAAAAAATTTGGAAGAACAAAAAGAAAGGAACACAAGAATTAAAAATAAACACAGGAGGAAAACAGACAAAGAGAGAAAGATATGAAACGAGAGAAGATAAAAAAGGTGAAGAAAGTAAAAGAAAAATAGAGGATGTAAGAAAGGACGATAAGAAAAGGAAGAAAGATGAAATGCAGATAAAAAAGGGCAGAAGATGAAAAAGGAAGAAACGTAAAGAAAGGCACATACTATATCCCAACCAGGAGAAAGTCTCAGGGGAATGAGACGCAGCGGGGTGATGCTGTGAATGAATGTTGATGTCATAAGATGTCATAAGGTCACACACGTGGGTACACGCATCTCTATTGACTAACACTCAAAACACAAACGATAACACTGATACACACACATATTTATACTACCATAGTTACAAAATTAGATCACAGTTGTTAATCTCCTGGTATTTTAATCCCTCTATACAGGAAATATATGCAGGAGAGCGCATGTTTTTTAAACTGACGTTATAACGGTAATATTATCTATCTACTTCGCTTTAATAGATGACGCAATAGTAAGCACATTCCTTTCACGGTTGATCTCCTGGTTGGAGAACAGTAGGCGCAGGAACAGGGTATAAAAGGGATAAAGATAAAGACAGAAAAATGTAAATAAACAAAGGAAGAAACATGAAAAGATCCCGGAGAAAGGAAGAAAGGGAGTAAAGAATTGAAGGTAGATAAAGGAAGGGAAAAAGATAAAAAAGGAAGAAAAAGAAAGTAAGCTGAGAAAATAAATAAGATAACGGAGGGAAGAAAATAGGAATGCAGATCAAAAGGAAGGAAGTAAGAGGAGATAAAATGTAAGAAAGATACTAGACAAAAAGTAAGAAGAAAAGAAAGGAAGGAAGTAAGGTGAGAATGAAAGAAATGTAGGAAAGAAAGGAAGATAGAGAAATAAAGAAAGATGAAGAAAGAACGATGGAACAAAAATAAAGATAAGGAACGGATAAAAGATAAAGAAAGAAAAGAGAAGTATGAGGTGACAGTAAAAGAAGGAAGTAAGAAAGAAAGGAAGATAGAGAATGCAAGAAATTTGAAGAAAGAAAGACGGAACAAAAATAAAGATAAGGAATGGATAAAAGATAAAGAAAGAAAAGAGAAGTATGAGGTGGCAGTAAAAGAAGGAAGTAAGAAAGAATGGAAGATAGAGAAAGCAAGAAAGATGAAGAAAGAAAGACGGAACAAAAATAAAGATAAGGAATGGATAAAATATAAAGAAAGAAAAGAGAAGTAAGAGGTGACAGTAAAAGAAGGAAGTAAGGAAAAAAAGAAATTTATGAAAGAAAGGAGGATAGAGAAAGCAAAAAAATTAAGAAAGAAAAAGGAAACAAAAATAAAGGTAAGGAATGGACAAAAGATAAAGAAAAAACAGTAAGAGGAGACGTAAAAGAAGGAAGTAAGAAGAGAAAGAAATTGAGGAAAGAAAGAAAGATAAAGTAAGAAAAATGAAAAAAGAAAGAAAAAACCAAAATATATAAGGAATGGATAAAAGATAAAGAAAAAACAGTAAGAAGAGACGTAAAAGAAGGAAGTAAGAAGAGAAAGAAATTGAGGAAAGAAAGAAAGATAAAGTAAGAAAAATGAAAAAAGAAAGAAAAAACCAAAATATATAAGGAATGGATAAAAGATAAAGATAGAAAAAGAAGAGGAGACAGTAAAAGAAGGAAATAAGAAGAGAAAGGAATTGAGGAAAGAAAGGAAGATAGATAGAGAAAGCAAGAAAGATGAAGGAAGAAAGAAAAAACGAAAATAAAGATAAGAAATGGATAAAGGATAAAGAAAAGAACAAAGATAAAGATAGATGATGAAAGATAAAGATAGAGAATATAGAGAAATTGAGCGAGATAAGGAAGAAAATGAAGGGATAAAAGAACAAAGATAAAGAAAGATGGAGAAAGGATGGAAGATAAAGGTAGAGAATATAGGGAAATGAAGCGAAATAAGGAAGAAAATGAAGGGATAAACGAAATACATAAATATAAGAAAATGAAGAAAGGCAAGGAAGGAAAATGAGGAGTGTTCATGAATGGGGATAGATGAATGAAAACAAGATACATTGAGGAACAAGTAAGGAAATATATTAATACATACAATCACGTGACAAAGTAACAAGCAGCAAGAGTGCAGATTGAATAAGGCTAATCAGCGTTCTGGAGAGAAACCCATGATCGAGTGCACTTGGATACCAGAGTGAAGACGTCGCTAGTCAAGTGAACTCTGTATTCGTTGTTGAGGGGATAAAAACTTGAAGACAGTTCCGTTTAATAATGATTTTTAAAGTTTCTCTAAGAAATGCTGCATGGGTTTAGCATCGTTATAACTTACAACGTTGGAAATAGCAACCTTGTTACAAACTGTCGAAACTTAATTTTGAGTAATCTTTACAAGTTTGACACGAAGCAAACTCTGAGACACAAAGTGGAAAATTAAGAGTCTCTTCCTTCAAGTTCTTTACTAGCTAATTTGTATGGAAGAATCTTCGGCAGTCTCAAGAAGACTTCTCTTTCTCTTCTTCAAAATTCTTTATAAAGTAATATTGCATCAAGCTATTCACAGAAATATTGAGTTACGAGTATATGTTTTCACATCCCCTCCTCATATTATAATCTTCACGTTTTAACCTCTTAAAACATTTTAAACGATTTTCATTATTAGTGGTCTTTTCGATAGCCTAATGCAGTGATGTCAAAGCAAGCGCATTTTTCTGATCTTGACGTCGTGCGCGGGCATCAAGCGCTAAGTATGGAAAGAGGAAGGGTTGTGTATATGAATAAGCAGCCTGTTGCATTAAGAAAATAGTGGTGGACAAACTTCAAACGGAACGTGAAATTTTGATGTCGTAATTTTTATATGGCTTCTTTCTGTTTGATATAATCTAAATTGTCTGTAAAACGAAAGTACTAATACCAATTTCTTAACATTGCAGTTGTGTTTTAAATGTTAATAACATAATAAAGAGTTAAGAAGGAATACTCACCAAAATTCCATAGTAGTGCAACTATACTGTACTAAATGAATGAAACACATCATTCATAAAAAAGTGATATCCCCCCCCAAAAAAAAAAGAGATTGAGTATGACATGATAAGTTGAAATTTATATTGATGGTACTTTAGGCCTATAAAAGTAATCAATAAACTAATCAAAACAATATTAGAGTACAAAGCAAAGTTACCTAGGTGCTGTATATGTTTTAAGTGTAACTAATATTCCATAACAAAACTCTTATCGCGTTATGCTTTTAAGGTGATATTAGTGAGCAACTTCCTATCATCAGAATATTAAATTATTTTCTCGAAATGTGCTGAAGATATACAGCTGACATTTTTACAACACATGGGCACATATCTTTTGCTTATGATGTAACAGTAGTTGCTTTGTTAATTAATTTCCTTACAAACAATTTCCATGCGAATATTTTCAAAATTTTCAATACACTACCTTCAGTAATACATATTTACGGTATATTAGATTTACGAAAACATTCTGCAAGGCTACTAAATAAATAGCCCTATATCTGAAAATTTCGCTTTTCTATAAAAAAAGACGATAAAGTATTTCTTTTGAACAAAAAAATCAAACATGTGAAAAATGAGAATTAAAATTAAAACTTACATTCTTATAATGCACTTATACTTCTCAGACAAATCTAAAAATTAACATGGATACAGTTTTAATAAGTTCTCTTCCCTTTATCTATTGAATCAGTGCTGGCCATCCCTGTATATAGCTCGACCAAGCGGTATATACTACCTCTTTCGTCTGTCTCTTTCCTTTCCGCTGTAAAGCGCTCAGGCTCTCATGAGCTCTAAAGCGGGCGCTTGCTCCTGTGGGCATCAATTGACATGATTGGCCTAATGCTAGAAGTCGGATCAAGTTCGCGGACGGAATGCATTATTGATTTTGAAGGTCAGTATAAGTCTACTCTATTATCCATGTGCTAATAAGGATAAATGTTCACCTTCCCTCTTGCTTAAAAAAAGTCCCTTGTGCAGAAGCTTGTATTGCTCTACTTTGACTGACTGACCTTTCCAGTGGCAACAAAACCAAACTTAACGTGTTCATAATTTCTGTGTACGTTTTGTAAGCAATGTTCACAAAATATGATCATGTTACCCAGTCCCTGGAAGCAATAGGTTGGCTTAAAGGCCTTAAACTAAATTAAAGAAGAAATATACATTCACTTCTCCTTCTCGTCGAGATCATGAACTCTTCTATTTCTTCGTACCTATCGTCTCGCTTCACTTACTTTTCTTCTAATCATAATCTAAACACACGTTCTCGCCATGAAACAACACTAACAATACCATTCCATCGCACCTCCTCATACTCATCCTCTTTCACAATAGTCCTGCCAAGACTCTGGAATTCGTTACCTGCTAGCATCAGGGACTGTCGAAATAAAATTGAATTCGAACGCAAACTTATTAGACACTTGGTCTGTAATTGAGACTCGTTCTTGGCTTCTTGTAAATAGTTCTCTTATTCTAGCATAACATACTTCGATCTCCGGTAACTTCATCACTATAAAATTATTGAACGCTTAATTTGTACTTCAGTACAAAAATCTTTCTTTGTTCTTAATTTCTACAATAAATTGTATAGCCTTTATTAATCGGGTAATATTGTAGTATTTTTGACTACATTGATGTCATAAGCCCACACCTGTGGAGTAACGGTCAGCGCGTCTGGCCGCGAAACCAGGTGGCCCGGGTTCGAATCCCGGTCGGGGCAAGTTATCTGGTTGAAGTTTTTTCCGGGGTTTTCCCTCAACCCAATACGAGCAAAAATGCTGTGTAACTTTCGGTGTTGGACCCCGGACTCATTTCACCGGCATTATCACCTTCATATCATTCAGACGCTAAATAACCTAGATGTTGATTCAGCGTCGTAAAATAACCCAATAAAATAAAAAAAATTGATGTCATAATAAAAACTAAAAGAAAATTTATTTCTCATGTGAATATAAAGGAAAATCATTGTTCTAATAAACTTAGTTTCAACTACAACATACACCACAATATCTCTGCCTGCATTCTTGATTTCTTCACCAGTTTCTTTATATTAGGCTATACTGAATATGTACAGACCTATCAGTGAAATCAGACGTGCATCTGTGATCTGTCAATTTAGAGCGATTGTCGCTCTAAATGAAGTTAATTTTCCAGAATATTTGTATATATGTATGTATGTATGTATGTATGTATGTATGTATGTATGTATGTATGTATGTATGTAAGCATTAACACTAAAAATGGGTATACACGCGGTGGCAGTGATATATTGTATACAATAATAACATTATGATAAATATTAATAAAATTTGCAATAATTACAGGAAAAAAAAATAAACGTGCATTTAATTCTAACTATAATTAGATGCAATAAACCTAGGACTATAAATAAAAACTATGCTATAATAGCGCCTACAGTAAGCAAAAGTAAACCTAACTTATAAGTACTTTTATTAAACCCAACTATTACGAACTTAATTACACATCACCTTAATTAATTACACATCAATTTAATTACATATACTCTTCATTAATTACATATCAACTTAATTAATTACATGACACAACTTAGATACAGTAAATACACTGCATTACATTTTCAGTCTAATTTTGTCAATCTTTCCTTAAATGTATTGATTTTGAGAGGACCAGCCTGAAAGATTGCCGCAGGTAAGCTGTTCCAGTCTACTATTGTGCGGTTAACAAAGGAAAATTTTGCCACGTGCGTTCTTTGTTTTCTACATTTAAACTTCATAATATGATCAGCCCTGCCTAAGTATGATGATGTTGCTAATCTAGCATTGATGTCGGTCCCATCTGTGCCTTAAGCAATGCGGTCAGTCTGGGTTTTCGTCGCCTTGATATGAGAAATTCCCACCCTAAGTCTTTCACTATCTCTTCACCATTTTCCCTTCCCATTTTGACAAATTTTGCAGCCCTGCGTTGGACCTTTTCTATTCAATCGATTTGATTTTGTCTGTATGGATCCCAACCTACATACTAAACACAGAACTCATACGTCCTTTGTGATAGATAGATAGTTTTTCGACTGCACCTTTATTAAGATAAGGGTGTAAGAAAAAAAATAATTTTGTCTTCGTTAGCTATCGAACCAGCACGATTTCAGTGCGTAGAACTATCACTGTGCCACCTGGGCAAAGTCGCATTCCGACAGTGTGAGAACTCAGCAGAATTTATTAAACGCGTCTGCGTAATTTAGCTCTCGAGTAAAAACATTGTTGGTGTAATTATTCATGCTGCGGGCCCGCAGTTGATGACCGACTGTCCACGCGTTACAGCACCCCCGCATGCTCCAGTCATCGGTCATTCCGTCGTTGAAAACTTTTTTATCGTACCGCAACTGTGACAGCGCTGTCAACGCATCGCGCAGTGCCTTCTTCTGGATTACTTCCATCTCCCGGGACAGCAAAGAGACTCTCTTGGCCCTCTGCCATGCCCTCGTCCACCGACGTGCTCGATTGCGAGCATATGTGCCCAGCATGCACCACCACGTTCCTTCTTCCGTGTCGCTCAATTACTTGTGTTTCCGGCTGCAAACCTACAGGACCTGGGTTCCATTTCTGGCAAAATTGAGGGAAAGAAGGCAGAGGACGGACACTGGAAAGTTTTCTTTTCTCAATCGTACTATCAGGGACTGGAATGCTTTACCTGCAGACTTACTAAAGGCTTTACCAACAACCAAAAATTTATTTAAAAATAGGCTTAAGGACCTTACTAATAGACGGTAATAATACACAGTACTTAAAGGGTGTAAATGATATGTTGTTATTGAAGTGTTGTATCAGTGAAGAATTATGTTGTGTCAGTGAAGTGTGTTGTATCAGTGAAGAAGTATGTCGTGTCTGTGAAGTGTGCTGTGTAAGTGAAACGTGTTCCTGTCAGTGAAGCTTTATAGTTTATAGTGGCAGTGCAAAGTATTTGAACAGTGAAATGTTTTTGAAGTGTTAGTGAAATCAGGATAGAATCAGTGAAATGTGTCGTAGTTCCAGTGCAGTGAGTGAGTTGACAGCGAAATGAGTGTAATGATGAAAGGTACTTGTGCAGATATGAACATATACTCGTGGGTTTTTGTTCGATCTTAGTTTTAAGATACAAATTAGAATATTTCAAATGTTATTTTAAGTGATCGTTTCATTTAATTTAGTATATTCCCTGTTGTTGTTGTTGTTGTTATTATTATTATTAGTTTTAATTATTAGTATTATCATTAATTGTATTTTTAATTAATGTTTATTATTGTCATTATTGAGTGCAATTAGTTACCACTGCCACCGGGTATATACCCATTGCAGTGTGAATAAATACATACAAATTGTTACTTTCACAGAGCTACTGTCATCCTCTAAGGAGTTTAGTGCTGAGAGGAATGCGGTTCCGACTACTGCCTATTCAGTTCAAAATGTGTCATGGCTCGCTGTATGTCGTCATGTGGCTATCCGATGAGCCTAGAGAATTCAATCTTCCTACACTTCCGCAAAGGCGTATTACCTAAATGCGAGAGAAGTTGCCTAGCAAGTACGGCGTTCATTCTGAAGATTACTTACCGATACGTACGGTAACGCCAGTAGTGGCAAGAATGTGAACTGTTTGGAAACACGTACTGAAGTGAGTTTTTTTTCTCACTGTCGGGATATGGGGAGAGGGTTAAGACGATTACTTACGTATTTGTTGACATTAACTTGGACGGAAACATGGAAACGGAGCATTTTGATTTGTGTTGTGGAATGTTGCCGTACGCAATCGATGATAACAAATACCCTGCGCACGACTTGCCCGCGCAAAACACAGTTCGAAAGAGGTTATGGTAGCACACAGACTTTACAGACCGCCATCTGTTGCTACGACATTCAAGTTATACCGTACACGTTCTCAAGTTCAGATTGAACGCCTTGATTAATAGGCAACTTCTCTGACATAAAAGCTGAAACTCGCTTCAAATCGCTGACTCACAACAGTGACGTCATGACACACTTTGAAATGAACACCCAGTAGTCTAGCGTGCTACTGGAGTGGGAGTTGACAGTGACAGCGGCAGTCTGGAAGGAAGCACAATCATATTGAAAACATTCGCCCAATTTACGAGAGCAGTATGCCTCTTAATTTTCTAACGTATTTTTGGCGAGATAGAGATACAACCATTCGTACTTACGTGTTCAAAGAAGGAAAGTATTGTAGAAAATTTTATTTATTTATTATTTATTTATTACTTATATTGGTGAAGTTAAGGCCATCACAGCACCAGAAATACAATTTTATTTTATTTTATTGCGTTAATTTACGACGCTGTATCAACATTATCCTTCGAAGAAAATTCAAATATCTTGGAGCAAAGTTACAAATATAAATGACACTCGGGAGGAAATTAAACACAGAATAAATATGGGAAATGCGTGTTATTATTCGGTTGAGAAGCTCTTATCATCCAGTCTGCTGTCCAAAAATCTGAAAGTTAGAATTTATAAACCAGTTATACTACCGGTTCTTCTGTATGGTTGTGAAACTTGGACTCTCACTCTGAGAGAGGAACATAGGTTAAGGGTGTTTGAGAATAAGGTGCTTAGCAAAATATTTGGGGCTAAGCGGGATGAAGTTACAGGAGAATGGAGAAAGTTACAAAACACAGCACTGCACGCATTCTAATCTTCATCTAACATAATTAGGAACTTAAAATCCAGACGTTTGAGATGGGCAGGGCATGTAGCACGTATGGGCGAATACAGAAATGCATATAGAGTGTTAGTTGGGAGACCGGAGGGAAAAAGACCTTTAGGGAGGCCGAGACGTAGATGGGAGGATAATATTAAAATGGATTTGAGGGAGGTGGGGTGTGATGATAGAGACTGGATTAATCTTGCACAGGATAGGGACCGATGGTGGGCTTATGTGAGGGCGGCAACGAACCTTCGGGTTCCTTAAAAGCCATTTGTAAGTAAGTAAGTAAGTAAGTATCAACATCTAGGTTATTTAGCGCCTGAATGAAATGAAGGTGAAATGAGTCCGGGGTCCAGCACCGAAAGTTACCCAAACCCCGGAAAAAACCTCAACCAGGTAACTTGCCCCGACCGGGATTCGAACCCGGGCCACCTGGTTTCGCGGCCAGACGCGCTGACCGTTACTCCACATGTGTGGACCCAGAAATACAAATATAATAAAATAAATAAAAAGAAAAATCATAATACAACTACAATAATATAAATAAAAAGAAGAATCGTACTATAAAATTTAGTGATTAGTAGAATTGAATTAAATTTGTAAAGTAATCAGCTTAAATATTCTGTACTACTTGAGAAGTATAATTACTTGATTTTGTATTTTAAGATATCACCAACAAATGATTTTCGCATGACATTATAGGAATCTGTTTTTCACGATACCAATCACAAATATTCTAAAATTCCAATAGAATAAAACCAGAAATTTTTCACAGCATGTTTCCTTAAAAATGACTTGTAACGGTGAAATATTTAATGAGTAATTCATATAATATTAACATACCTAACATCAGGGAGAAGACTGAAGACTGCATGTTTTTGGACGATTAATACTTCCCACTCCGCTCGGCTCAGCTTGGCTGTAGCAACAAAAGAATCTACCTGCAATCCCCCGCACCGATGGCAAGAATACCTCTGGTCCCAGCGCTAAACTCGTCGGAGGAAGACAGTAAGTGCATGTCCTTGTCTTGCATTAGAACTGAGCTTTAGTCTATCGCAGCCGTGGCGAAAATGCAATCGTGCGCCGAGCCACTGTGTAACCTGCAACGTGCATAGCACCTATGGAGGGAGACGGACACCCGAAGGGGAAGTGAAGCAACTGTCTGACTTATTAACAGATTTTCATTTTCCTTACGTCAAGCATTTAAGTATAAGTTTATACAGTACAAGGCTACAAACTAATGTTTAGTACGTGTAACGAAGAAAGAAATGAACAAGAAAACATAGGACACAATATCACAACCTAAAATTGTCTTCAGAATGTCTCTGTGACAGAGTTTAAAAATCAGGAATTATGTTACTTACTCCCAACAGTAGTTGATCACGAAGGTATTTGTCTGTCAGTCGCGATCTAAATTTCGTTTTTACTATTTTCTTTGTTGAACATAATTTTTCACAAACGTAAGTTGTAGCGAATATGGCTTCAAAAGAGCAAGCGAAAGAACGAAGCTTCGGATATTTATTTTTTAGCAAAGATTTTAAAGGTTGAACATTTGACAAGTCCTTACATCTAGCTTTCATTTAACATCACATTGTAAATCTGTGAGTGTAAATTGAAGATCTAACCGCATTATTCGTACATCTCCTAAAAAAGAGTCGACATACAGAGATGATAATAATGATGATAATAGTGATAATAATAATAATAATAATAATAATAATAATAATAATAACACTTAAACTCTTAACCTTTTAATGTTTCATCAGTAACATGTAGTAACTTATAATGCCGTTTTATGTTATACAACCGTTTTCCTCGTAATACTTGTGGACAAATCATACATTTAATATTCTCATCATATTGTCAGCAAAAAATGCGTCCTCCCATCCTACTTGAAACTTTCGTTTTGTAGAGATACATGGTTTCGAGAGAGACATTGCGACGATACGCCACTCGCAGGTCAGAGACAAATACAAATGGAACGGAGTTTAACTCCAGTGAGTGAGAGGGTGGGGGTTGGGGAAGGTAGGAACCAAGAGAAAAGCACAGCTATCATTGCGAGCCATAATGTGCTCGTGAGTCACATTTTCGCCACGGCTGGTCTATCGTTAAGTTAACCACATGATCGAATGATCTAGCATTCATTCATTCATAGTTCTCTACACAAGGGAAGGCCCTTCACTGCAAACCCAGCATTATCCATTCATTTCTATTTTCTGCCTTCCTCTTAGTCTCGACATAAGATCCATGTATCTTAATGTTGCCTATCATCTGATTTTTTCTACCCAGGACTTATTCCCTTTCACCATTCCTTCCAGTGCATCCTTCAAAAGGCAGTTTCTTCTCAACCAGTGACCGAGCTAATTTTTTAGCAGCATTCTTTCTTTCTTCACCCACTGTTTCCAACACAGCTTCAGCATCATTCTTTCTTTCAACACAGCTTCATTTCATACTCTGTCCACTTCACACACTCCATCCTTCTCCATATCCACATTTCAAATGCTTCACGTCGCTTCTCTTCACTTCCTCGTAATGTCTATATTTCTGCTCCATACAATTCCACACTCCACACAAAGCATTTTAATAGTCTTTTCCTTAGTTCTTTTTCCAGAAGACCGTAGGAGATGCTTCCTTTTATATTAAAGATTCCTTTCTCATTGCTATTCTCCTTTGACTTCCTGACAGCAACTCATGTTACTGCTTTCTGTACATACTAAGTATTTGCTCTACTGCCTCATTTAGAATTAGCACGTTTACTTACTTAGTTACAATTGGCTTTTAAGGAACCCGCAGGTTCTTTGCCATCCTCATGTAAGCCCGCCATCGGTCCCTAACCTGTGCAAGATTAATCCATTCTCTATAATCATATCCCACCTCCCTAAAATCCATTTTAATATTATCCTCCCATCTACGTCTCGATCTCCCCAAAAGTATTTTTCTTCCGGCCTCCCAACTAACACTCTATGTGCATTTCTGGATTCGCCCATACGTGTTGCATGCTCTGCCCATCTCAAACGTCTGGATTTAATGTTCCTAATTACGTTAGGTGAAGAATACAATGCGTGCAGTTCTGCGTTGTGTAACTTTCTCCATTCTCCTGTAACTTCATCCCTTTTAGCCCCAAATATTTACCTAAGAACCTTATTCTCAAACATCCTTAATTTTTGTTCCTCTCTCAAAATTTACAACCCCAACATAATAGACAACATAATACGAAAGACAAAACATAATCACAAAAAACATAAGAATACAACACAAACACAAGAACACAAAAAATACATCACACTAACATACGAAAACAAAAACGCACACAAGATTGCAACCTCATTCAAGAAATTAAATTACAACATCGCATACAGAACAAATAATACTTTACAAAAACATCTCAACACACAAACAAAACAAACAAACAAATACAACCACACAGGCGTATACAAACTCAAATGTAACACCTTCAACAACTTCTACATAGGACAGACAGGCAGGTCATTTCAAACACGTTACAAAGAACACATCACAGCCATAACAAAATTACAAAACACTTCCACATGTACAGAACAAATGCTAATCACACCTATAGAGACATCAACACAGACATGGAAATTCTACACATCCAATCAAAAAGCCAGAAACTAAACACACTAGAACAATATGAAATATACAGACACACAAAACACATCCAAATGAAATTCTCAACACACTACTCAATTTCAGAACACACACACTCTGACTCCACATTACACTACACAAACACACCCCCACAGGAAATAAAACAAAAGGCGCCAAGACCATCAACAACCAGTTCTGAAGATGGCCAACAGCAGGCCGAAACATGTTAACAAGGTAATATAAAATACGTTTTCCGTAGTATTTTTGCCTGGTATTAAAATCTATTTCTCTGTGGATGATTATGAAATATAATATAGTACTATGATGAATTACTTGTTTAATTTCCACCTGTGAAATATAATCCTGAATGGATATATTTTAAGGAGAAGGAGACGTATACAACCTCAAAATCATTTTCTACGATGTCCAGCTTTTGTACTAGTATTTTTTTTTTTTTTTTTTTTTGTTTAGACGTACATCTCTTAGGGCTTTTACATAGGAAAAACATGTATATATTTTTCATGGAATGAAGAAAGGCTAGTTGTTAGTGGAAAAATGTAGGGGGAAGTCAGGGTAGCTAGATTGTGGCAAGTGGGAGGAGGAAATATATAGCTAGTCCACTTGCTTTATTGGATTAGAACAGTTAGAGCGCGGAAGTGCTTTTGGCAACTCCTTGCTTTTTATTTTTTTCCTCTTCTTTCTGAGAACGATCCAGCAAGCGAATAAGATGGCGAAAGAACGGCCCGCTGTATGCACGTACCATCCAGAAGAAAGAAAGAAGAAGAAACCGCTGTATATGCAACTGTGTAGTATCTGTGTGACTCCTGTGTAATGAATTCGTTTCTTTTCTATTCTATATATAGCCCGGATCCCCAAGAAGCCATAGCTGGAATCTTCTTTAGCAATTGAAATGAGATTGTTCGTGTCGAATGAAAATGTATTCGGTTTATCTTATTTTATTTTCTTTGTATCTGTTTTATTTTCCGTGGTTGTTATTTCTCTTTTTTGATATGGAGGTCACCATTTATCTCTTACAGGAAGATTCGTTATCAGCCTACTAGGTTTTGGCAGTGATATGAAATCAGTAATCTTGCTGTGATTTATTTTATGGACAAAAAAAAATATTTCCTGTTTGCAATGCATGCAATGGATTAAACTTATTTCCTAGCTATAAAAGCTAAAGTTTTATCCAGGGACCAGTAGTAAGTAAATGGTGCAGTTTCTTCTGAATTTACTGCTTTGTTTCTACGTTCTATCGGCGACGCAATAGTTGCATGGATATGAATTAACTCAGTCGGTAAAGCAGTAGACTGCCAACAGTAAAATAGAAAGTTCAATTAAGCCACTTAAATATCATTTCCTATTAAAAAAGAGCAAAATTAACTAATTTATTAAGCTTCCTTTATGAAAATATTGCCAGGTTTGACAAAACTTATTATAATATACTAGTGGCCCGTGCAGCAAATGCTGCAAACTAAGTTCATTAGACGTTCAAATAAAAATTTTTCAGATTTATTTTCAACGAAGAATACCAGACATTTTGAAAGTTATTTGCTTCCATAATAATGAAACATACTCCCGCTGAATGATTTTTTTATGCCAACTACTTTTTCTTGAACCTATCCACCTTCAGTTTTTCTGTTTCAACTCGAAAACGCAAGTAACAATGTCAGGACAATCAGTGGGTTTGTCATGTGGGAGTAAAACAATAGCTATTTCAGGTCATTGTGGATTGTAGGCGAAAGTTAAAAAAATGTCAGGTTTACTATGCTTTCGAACAATAGACATAGCATCTTGGTATAGCTGCTGCATGTAGAGTTTGAAATGTAGAAGGTAAAATCATTTTATCCTGCTAAGAGATCTTGCTGAAATGATCGGGAGACTACAAAATTTTGTAGGCCTCTTATTTTATAAGTAATACCTTTTGCTCTCTCGAGCCAATACTGAAGAGAATGACGCATATAAATATCTACACCACACCGTCATTAAGTAGCCCTATATGAAAAAAGACCCAACCCCACTTGATTAATAACTATAAAAATATTTTAATTTTAATAACAATATTATTATCTTACGAAAGTTTTGTAGTTATATATACTGTATAGTCGCCACTCAGTAAATTATAGAAATGAAGTTCTAATTTAAGATATTCTCTACATCTACTTATATAACCCCAAAACGTTTCACTTTCATATCATCAATATAGCATTAATATGTATAATTATTAATGAAAAATAGTTACATCATGCCATTAACTATAATAATATTTAATTTCTAATGATAATAATGTCATCAAACCACCTCAAGTTTTGTAGATTTTAATGTCTAATACACAGCTGTACTCACGTCAGAAAATACAAATTGCAGAATTAGACCTGTGAATTATTTTTAATAAGTCTTAAAGTCTTTAATAACCAATTTAATTTGAGCTCTAAATATGTCGGCAATCCTGCAGGTCATGGCCTTCGTGTAATAGCCTATTGTTTATTGTAATGTGTGTTTTATTTTTTTCTGAAATGCAATAGTTTTCAAAACCACGAAAGAAGGATTTTGGAAAATAGGAAAATTATGTAGGATAATTGACATTTCACTGAAAACTGCTATTTTTCTGAAAAACGTTTGGTTCCAAGCTTGAAAATGAGGGGTCATTCATTAAAATCCGTTCAGCCGTTTTCCCGTAATTTCCGTTACCAGTTCCAATTTTATATATATAGATAATTTGGAAAACATACCTAAACGGTAAAAAGATTTACATTTGAAACGGTTAGGGAATCGAATATATAAAACAACAGAAAAATTTACTCCTAAGTAGCATAGATGCTCATTTGCAGTTAAGCAAGAAATAATAGCATCATTAGAAAAGTTTCAATGATTTGAATGCCATATAACACGAAAAAATTAATAGCTACGGATTAATTGACATTGATATCTAGACCAATCAATAGTTATCGGTTAAGATAACTTAAAATTTCCATTATCAATCCCATACAAGTCATTTCTCAATATCTGAACCGATCCTTTGAGGGCATTGATGTCAACTGATGCCCATAGGAGCAAGCGCGCGCTTTAGAGCCCAGGAGAGCCTGAGCGCTTTACAGCGGTAAGGAAAGAGACAGACAAAAGAGGTAGTATATGCCGCTTGGTCGAGCTATATACAGGGATGGCCAGCACTAATTCAATGGATAAAGGGAAGAGAACTTATTAAAACCGTATCCATGTTAATTCTTAGATTTGCCTGAGAAGTATAAGTGTATTATAAGTTTTAATTTTAATGTTCATTTTTCACAAGTTTGCTTTTTTATTCAAAAGGAATATTTTCTCAACTTTTTTTTTTACAGAAAAGTGAAATTTTCAGATATCTTTGTTTAGTAGCCTTACAGGTACTAAAACAGTGTTTTCGTAAATCTAATATACCATAAATATGTATTACTGAAGATAGTGTATTAAAATGTTTGAAAATATTCGCATGGAAAATGTTTGTAAGGAAATGAATTAACAAAGCAAATACTGTTACATCACAAACAAAAGACATGTGCCTATATGTTGGTGAAACGTCAGCTCTATAGCTTCAGCAGATTGAGATAATTTAATATTCTGATAACAGAAAGTTGCGCACCAATATCATCTAAAAGCATAATGCGATAAGAGTTTTATTATGAAATATTAGATACAGTTAAAACATATACCTAGACAACTTTGCTTTGTACTATAATATTGTTTTGATTACTTTTATAAGGCTAAAGATACCATCAATATCAATTTCAACTTATCATGTCATATTCAGTGTCTTTCTTTGGGATAACACTTTCTGTATGGATATTGTGTTTAATTCACTTAGTACAGTATAGTTGTAGTTATTATGGAATTTTTGTGAATATTCCTTCTTCACTCTTTATTATGTTACTAACGTTTAAAACACAACTGCAATATTAGGCTAAGAAATAGGTGTTAGTACTTTTGTTTTACAGACAATATAGAAAATAACAAACAGAAAGAAGCCATATAAAAATACCGACATAAAATTTCACGTTCCGTTTGAAGTTTGTGCACCACTGTTTTCTTAATCCAACAGGCTGCTTATTCCTCCTAGAATATTTAGTGCTTAATGCCCGGGCACGACGTCAAGGTCAGAAAAATGCGCTTGCTTTGACATCACTGTTTTAAGGGTATTATAGTGAGGGTCACATAAGAACAGTTCCTAAACAGCAAATATTGCCGTCTTATCAGTGCTGCCAACTGTTACCAGATATCACCATTTGAAGTAAAATCACGATCCTACAGTTCTTTATGTTTATGTTGGAAGGATAATTTATTCTAAGTAATTCAATAATTTGTAACATATTTTCGTAAGAAAATTATACAAGAAAGAGGTTAGGTATTTTGTCTGGCAATATGAAATTCATTGGTTTGACTAAACAGTTTATTCACGAGACCTAACCTAAAAATGTATTTTGTTTGACCACATGAGATTATTAGTATTAACTCCGAAA
Organism: Periplaneta americana; assembly: GCF_040183065.1. NCBI lineage: Eukaryota > Metazoa > Arthropoda > Insecta > Blattodea > Blattidae > Periplaneta > Periplaneta americana. The sequence continues at coordinate 142,559,900 of NC_091129.1, forward strand.
ACTGAATATAACCATGAAATGTATGCTTAAAGTACTTACTCCTAATAATTTTCCTATTCTAGTTATAATTGCTGTCTCCATGAGCATAATTTTATTCCTTCACTAGCCGTACCCGTGCGCTCCGCTGCATCCGTTAGAAATAAATATAAAGTAATTACATAATTAAAATAGGACGTTTGAATCAGGGAAAATTGGTGCTTGATAGAAGGATAAATCGTTTAATATGTTACTTAATTTAAATTGTATTTAAATAATTAAATTGCGACCATTTTGGTCCAGAGACCACTCATTTGGTGCAATGACAATTCCTTAAAATGTTTCTTAATTTTTATTACATGCAACCATAGTTTAATGTAGATTGACATCATTTAGATTTAATGTGTACATAAACATTATTTTAAGAAATACAGGAAACGAATATTCAGAATAGCCTATCAAGTTTTCTATGCATAAGAAGCTATTTCAATCTTACCTGTTCTCGATTCACTCACAACTTACTGTAATAACATTATAGCATTATGTCCATCTAGAGAAACTGCACTTTCCAATGGTGAAATAATAATTAATTATACAAATCGGTCTATTTAGCTTCCGATATTACTTCATACAAACACAGAAACAATCTCTGTAGGCTATTTTCATAGCTTTCGATTGTTGTTGTCCAAGGCCGCTTATAGACAAAGTCATTTGTTTTTTGTTCCATTACACCGCCTTAGATGGCAGTTATTTTAATTTTAAAACTCATTTATCTCATTAAATATTAGTCCTATCAAACTTTGGCAAAGAATAAAACTTATCGGAAATCATTTTTAAAGAAACGTTTGTTATATAATATCTTCCACAAAATTCAATAATAAGCGAGATATTTAGATTTATTTAATTCAGGCCCCCTTATAACCCCCCTTTTAAATAACTTTTTTTGAATTCCATATACCTTAAAATCTAAGTTACAACGAACTTAATTTATATTCCAATTTTTATCAAAATCCGTTCAGCCATTATCGCGTGAAAAGGTAACAAACATCCAAACAAGACAGACAGACATACAAACAAAAATTTCAAAAAAGCGATTTTCGGTTTCAGGATGGTTAATTATACATGTTGGAAAATCGAAAATTACCAGAAAAAGTTTGGCTACAGATTTATTATTAGTATAGATTATCTTGTTTCGGTCAAATCTGAAAGAACAGAACGGTGACGATGAATATGATGACAATGGATACGATGACAACGACGAATGCGATAACGATGATAAAAATGGTTAAGATTTTTATGAGGATGAATGCCATGACGATGATAATTTCGAATTTAAATTTTGAAGCAGGCCTACTGCGATACATATTTTGCACTTTGTAATGTGAAATTTAAAAGTTAAATGGTAAATTCAGACGAAGGCACATATCGTCGTGGTAACAATAAAACAAAGCTTAATTAAGAGATTAGTTTGTTAATTACGCCAAACTCATTTCAATGGGAGATGGTTGCTACAAAGCGAAGAGAGTGCGAGCTGTGGACAAAAGTGAACTCGTGCAATACAAACAGAGCGGACAATCCCCACTTCGTCGAATAATTAATAACAGACGACCAGCGCGCTCTGCCGTGACCTTTGTATTAGGCAGCAGGTGCACGTCGACCCCTTGATCAGCGGTGGCATCTCCAGTGAAGATAACCCGCATTCACAGCAAATAGCACCCAGACGTGACACCCATTCCCAGAGTGCTATTCTACTCCTCTGGAACTTTAGACGAGTCCCATTTTACGCGGCTCTCTACTGAAAACGTCGTAGTTTATTTAACACTGCGTGGAAGCCACAACCACCGGTGTCATTGTGCGTAGGACGCAGATAGATATGTGCATGGGTGAGCAACTCGTGCTCTCAAAGTGTCAACACAATCTCAATGCAGGTAGAACGGACTCTGTACTTATGTGTGCGGTTCTTTCAAGACACAAGTTCGATCGCGTCTGCAGTCAGTGGCGGCTCGTTTTAAGTGAAAAACAATATAATCCCCAGATCATTTCCCTTTAGTTACGAATAAAAAGATATTTTTTTTTATTAAGAAAAGAGGTAAAGCTTGTATTCTATTACACTTTCTTACGCATGACATTTTATGTTACAAATAAACAGTGAAGGTTTCAGTAAAGAAATACTGTCTACATCTGCTTTAGAAACGCTAAAGGTAAAAATGAGATATCAACAAGGTGAGACTGATATCAAATATCGTTAGCACGTTGTGCGTGCGAGTTACAGGATTGCACGACATATAATCGACTAGCTAAGAACATTTATGGATAAATTTGAAATGTGGTAGTATCATGTAGAACATAGACAACTTCACTTTCTTTGGCTATAAACTATCTTGAAGAGTGATAAGAAAATCTTATCAAATATAAGTCCCTACTTCAAGACCTACAGCAGAACTCACTGCTAAGTTTGGAGAAGCAGTGACAATTGAAAAGGAATCGAAAAATTTCTGAAATCTTTTTGGCTTACGCCGATAGAAAATCCTGAAAATTTATAGCTTTAATCAATAAATCTACAGAACAGCACGCCATTCAGATTCCAGCAAAATCAGGAATCGAACTGTTCGTAATGTTGCCTAAGTAGAATTTCCAAATATACTCTTTGCTTCCATATATACTGTATGTGCTTGAGGCAGAGTTTAATGCAATAAAGAGGTGTAAAAGCTCTCAAAGTAAAGAAAGTGCTCAGAAGTAAGCTTATTTCATCTGCCGTGACATGTAAAAAATACTTCCTTGAATTTGTTATTGTTTGCGAATACAGACTATTACCTTTCTGAGGACAGAGGAATACTCTTTAATGTATAAAGACTTGTAAATTCTAGCGTTCTATGTTTCAAATAAGACATATAATAAGAAATATTAATAAATAGTGTAATAATAAATAAGTGTTATGGCTATATTTGTTGTATCTTGAAAAGGTTGTATTCAGTTTGTGTTTCCAGTACTAAACTAATTTACAAAGCTAGAAAATAATATATTTTTGTTATGTGTTCAGGTACATTCTGTCTAAAATTACTATAATTATTGTACCATGCGTCATTCTGAAATTCAAATCATGGAATAGATATCACGATCACCTGCATGAGCCGCCAGAGTGCACCGTGGCTTTTGCAGCGAAACTACAAACAACTTGTAACTGCTGCGGCTGGTTCCGTCTGCCTTTCTCTCTTTCAAGGTTATTTAGCACTTTGGGAGCACGAGTTGCCATCCATGGATATGTGGCTGTCGTCATCCTCACCATCACCATCTTCATCATCTTCTTGGTTTTATTCTTCGTCACTTTTTCGATCTACGAGAATCTCTTTCCTTGACAGTCTATAAATCTATGCCAATTTCGCAAATACGCCGTTATTTTTTCATTGCATATATTCAGTCAGCCCATAAAGGGAGTGTGAATTTTCTTGCATTAAATACATAAACGAACACGCGGTAGACTGATCGTTACCATTTTCCTGCTGACCAAGAAAGAAAAAGTAAGTGGCTCATAAATTCCGACACGCAAGGTTTGGACGCCAACTATAACTTTCTCAACTTCACTCCTTGTTTCATATGAAAGAATTTCTACCACTTAGTCTAAAAAAGAATCTTATTCAAACGCTTGTAATGCCCCATTTTGATTATTGCGATTCCTTGCTAACTAATGTAAGTTCACTCTTAGCTGAGAGACTACAACGTGTTAATAATGTGTGCATAC